>NC_053036.3:43055429-43358459 GCF_002575655.3 Aegilops tauschii subsp. strangulata
GTTCGTCATGGTCAAGTAACATGACCTCCAGAACAGGATTTCTGTACCACTCTGGTGCGGATCTCACTCTGGTTGACCTACGAGGTTCGGAAGTAACTTGATCTGAAGTTACATGATCATCATCATTATCTTCCTCACTAATTGGTGTAGGAGTCACAGGAACAGATTTCTGTGATGAACTACTTTCCAATAAGGGAGCAGCTACAGTTACCTCATCACGTTCTACTTTCCTCCCACTCACTTCTTTCAAAAGAAACTCCTTCTGTAGAAAGGATCCATTCTTAGCAACGAATGTCTTGCCTTCGGATCTGTGATAGAAAGTGTACCCAACTGTCTCCTTTGGGTATCCTATGAAGACACATTTCTCCGATTTGGGTTAGAGCTTATCAGGATGAAACTTTTTCACATAAGCATCACAACCCCAAACTTTAAGAAATGACAATTTTGGTTTCTTGCCAAACCACAGTTCATATGGTGTCGTCTCTACGGATTTAGATGGTGCCCTATTTAATGTGAATGCAACTGTCTCTAATGCATAACCCCAAAACGATAGTGGTAAATCGGTAAGAGACATCATAGATTGCACCATATCTAATAAAGTACGGTTACGATGTTCGGACACACCATTACGCTGTGGTGTTCCAGGTGGTGTGAGTTGCGAAACTATTCCGCATTGTTTCAAATGAAGACCAAACTCGTAACTCAAATATTCTCCTCCATGATCAGATCGTAGAAACTTTATTTTCTTGTTACGATTATTTTCCACTTCACTCTGAAATTATATGAACTTTTCAAATGTTTTAGATTTATGTTTCATCAAGTAGATATACCCATATCTGCTCAAATCATCTGTGAAGGTCAGAAAATAATGATACCCGCCACGAGCCTCAACACTTCATCGGATCGCATACATCAGTATGTATTATTTCCAACAAGTCAGTTGCTTGCTCCATTGTTCCGGAGAACGGAGTCTTAGTCATCTTACCCATAAGGCATGGTCGCAAGTATCAAGTGATTCATAATCAAGTGATTCCAAAATCCCATCAGCATGGAGTTTCTTCATGCGCATTACACCAATATGACCTAAACGGCAGTGCCACAAATAAGGTGCACTATCATTATTAACTTTGCATCTTTTGGCGTCAATATTATGAATATGTGTATCACTACGATCGAGATCCAACAAACCATTTTCATTGGGTGTATGACCATAGAAGGTTTTATTCATGTAAACAGAACAACAACTATTCTCTAACTTAAATGAATAACCGTATTGCAATAAACATGATCAAATCATATTCATGCTCAACATAAACACCAAATAACACTTATTTAGGTTCAACACTAAATCCGAAAGTATAGAGAGTGTGTGATGATGATCATATTAATCTTGGAACCACTTCCAACACACACTGTCACTTCACCCTTAACTAGTCTCTATTCATTCTGTAACTTCCGTTTCGAGTTACTAATCTTAGCAACTGAACTAGTGTCAAATACTGAGGGGTTGCTATAAACACTAGTAAAGTACACATCAATAACATGTATATCAAATATACCTTTGTTCACTTTGCCATCCTTCTTATCTGCCAAATACTTGGGGCAGTTCCGCTTCCAGTGACCAGTCCCTTTGCAGTAGAAGCACTCAGTCTCAGGCTTAGGTCCAGACTTGGGTTTCTTCACTTGAGCAGCAACTTGCTTGCCGTTCTTCTTGAAGTTCCCCTTCTTCCCTTTGCCCTTTTCTTGAAACTAGTGATCTTGTCAACCATCAACACTTGATGCTTTTCTTGATTTCTACCTTCGTCGATTTCAGCATCACGAAGAGCTTGGGAATCGTTTCCATTATCCCTTGCATATTATAGTTCATCACGAAGTTCTAGTAACTTGGTGATAGTGACTAGAGAACTCCGTCAATCACTATCTTATCTGGAAGATTAACTCCCACTTGATTCAAGTGATTGTAGTACTCAGACATTCTGAGCACATGCTCACTAGCTGAGCAATTCTCCTCCATCTTGTAGGCAAAGTACTTGTCAAAGGTCTCATACATTTCGACATGGGCATGAGTCTGAAATACTAATTTTAACTCTTGGAACATCTCATATGCTCCGTGGCATTTCAAAAAAGTCTTTAAAGCCCCGATTCTAAGCCGTAAAGCATGGTGCACTAAACTATCAAGTAGCCATCATATCGAGCTTGCCAAACGGTCATAACGTCTGCATCTGCTCCTGCAATCGGTCTGTCACCTAGCGGTGCATCAAGGACATAATTCTTCTGTGCAGCAATGAGGATAATCCTCAGATCACAGATCCAATCCGCATCATTGCTACTAACATCTTTCAACTTAGTTTTCTCTAGGAACATATCAAAAATATAACAGGGGAGCTAAACGCGAGCTATTGATCTACAACATAGATATGCTAATACTACCAGGACTAAGTTCATGATAAATTAAAGTTTCAATTAATCATATTACTTAAGAACTCCCACTTAGATAGACATCCCTCTAATCATCTAAGTGATCACGTTATCCTTATCAACTAAACCATGTCCGATCATCACGTGAGATGGAGTAGTTTTCAATGGTGAACATTACTATGTTGATCATATCTACTATATGATTCACGCTCGACCTTTCGGTCTCAGTGTTCCGAGGCCATATCTGTATATGCTAGGCTCGTCAAGTTTAACTCGAGTATTCTGCGTGTGCAAAATTTTCTTACACCCGATCATCACGTGGTGTCTCGGCACGACGAACTTTGGCAACGGTGCATACTCAGGGAGAACACTTTTACCTTTAAATTTAGTGAGAGATCATCTTATAATGCTACTGTCAAACAAAGCAGAATAAGATGAATAAAGGATAAACATCACATGCAATCAATATAAGTGATATGATATGGCTTTCATCATCTTGTGCCTTTGATCTCAATCTCCAAAGCACCGTCATGATCACCATCGTCACCGGCGTGACACCTTGATCTCCATCGTAGCATCGTTGTCGTCTCGCCAACTATTGCTTCTACGACTATCGCTACCGCAGAGTGATAAGGTAAAGCAATTACAGGGCGATTGCATTGCATAAAATAAAGCGACAACCATATGGCTCCTGCCAGTTGCCGATAACTCCGTTACAAAACATGATCTTCTCATACAATAAAATATAGCATCATGCCTTGACCATATCACATCACAACATGCCCTGCAAAAACAAGTTAGACGTCCTCTACTTTGTTGTTGCAAGTTTTACGTGGCTGCTACGGCCTGAGCAAGAACCGTTCTTACCTACACATCAAAAACCACAACGATAGTTCGTCAAGTTAGTGTTGTTTTAACCTTCTCAAGGACCGGGCGTAGTCACACTCGGTTCAACTAAAGTTGGAGAAACTGACACCCGCCAGCCTCCTGTGTGCAACGCACGTCGGTAGAACCAGTCTCGCGTAAGCGTACGCGTAATGTCGGTCCGGGCCGCTTCATCCAACAATACCGACGAACCAAAGTATGACATGCTGGTAAGCAGTATGACTTGTATCGCCCACAACTCACTTGTGTTCTACTCGTGCATATAACATCTACGCATAAACCTGGCTCGGATGCCACTTCAGTATCACTCTGCGGGAACGTAGTAATTTCAAAAAATTTCCTACGCACACATAGGATCATGGTGATGCATAGCAACGAGAGGGGAGAGTGTGTCCACGTACCCTCGTAGACCTTAAGCTGAAGCGTTAGCACAACGCGGTTGATGTAGTCGTACGTCTTCACGATCCGACCGATCCAAGTACCGAACGCACGGCACCTCCGAGTTCAGCACACGTTCAGCTCGATGACGTCCCGCGAGCTCCGATCCAGCAAAGCTTTGCCGGAGAGTTTCGTCAGCACGACGGTCTGATGACGGTCATGATGATGCTACCGACGCAGGGCTTCGCCTAAGCACCGCTACGATATGATCGAGGTGGATTATGGTGGAGCGGGGCACCGCACACGGCTGGGAGAGATCAACAGATCAACTTGTGTGTCTTGGGGTGCCCCCCTGCCCCTGTATATAAAGGAGGGAGGGAGAAAGGAGGAGGCCGGCCCTTGGAGGGGCGCGCCAAGGGAGTAGGATTCCTACTCCTAGTAGGAGTAGGTTTCCTCCTTTCCTAGTCCAACTAGGAGAAGGGGGAAAGGAGGGGGAGGGGAGAAGGAAGGGAGAGGGGGGCCGCGCCCCAAACCCCTTGTCAAATTCGGACTGGGCTTGGGAGGGGAGCGCGCCACCTCCTGGCTACTGCCTCTCCTTCCCACTAAGGCCCATTGACTCCCCAGACGAATTCCCGTAACTCCCCGGTACTCCGAAAAATACCCGAATCACTCGGAACCTTTTCGATGTCCGAATATAGCCTTCCAATATATCGATCTTTACGTCTCGACCATTTTGAGACTCCTCGTCATGTCCCCAGTCTCATCAGGGGCTCCAAACTACCTGCGGTACATCAAATCACATAAACTCATAATACCGATCGTCATCGAGCGTTAAGCGTGCGGACCCTACGGGTTCGAGAACTATGTAGACATGACCGAGACACGTCTCCGGTCAATAACCAATAGCAGAAACTAGATGCTCATATTGGCTCCTACATATTCTACGAAGATCTTTATCGGTCAAACCGCATAACAACATACGTTGTTCCCTTTGTCATCGGTATGTTACTTGCCCGAGATTCGATCGTCGGTATCTCAATACCTAGTTCAATCTTGTTACTGCCAAGTCTCTTTACTCGTTCCGTAATGCATCATCCCACAACTAACTTATTAGTCACATTGCTTGCAAGGCTTATAGTGATGTGCGTTACCGAGAGGGCCCAGAGATACCTCTCCGACAATCGGAGTGACAAATCCTAATCTCGATCTATGGCAACCCAACAAACACCTTCGGAGACACATGTAGAGCACCTTTATAATTACCCAGTTACGTTGTGACGTTTGGTAGCACACAAAGTGTTCTTCCGGTATTCGGGAGTTGCATAATCTCATAGTCATAGGAATATGTATAAGTTATGAAGAAAGCAATAGCAACATACTAAACGATCAAGTGCTAAGCCAACGGAATGGGTCAAGTCACTCACATCATTCTCCTAATAATGTGACCCCGTTAATCAAATGACAACTCATGTCTATGGCTAGGAAACTCAACCATCTTTGATCAACGAGTTAGTCAAGTAGAGGCATACTAGTGACACTATGTTTGTCTATGTATTCACACATGTTTTATGTTTCCGGTTAATACAATTCTAGCATGAATAATAAACATTTATCATGAAATAAGGAAATAAATAATAACTTTCTTATTGCCTCTAGGGCATATTTCCTTCAAATACATAGACAAACAGAGTGTCACTAATATGCCTCTACTTGACTAGCCCGTTAATCAAAGATGGTTAAGTTTCCTAGCCATAGACATGAGTTGTCATTTGATGGACGGGATCACATCATTAGAGAATTATGTGATTGACAAGACCCATCCGTTAGCTTAGCACTATGATCGTTTAGTTTGTTGCTATTGCTTTCTTCATGACTTATACATGTTCCTATGACTATGAGATTTTGCAACTCCCGAATACCGGAGGAACACTTAGTGTGTTATCAAATGTCACAACGTAACTGGGTGATTATAAATATGCTCTACAGGTGTCTCCGATGGTGTTTGTTGAGTTGGCATAGATCGAGATTATGATTTGTCACTCTGATTGTCGGAGAGGTATCTCTGGGCCCTCTCGGTAATGCACATCACTATAAGCCTTGCAAGCAATGTGACTAATGAGTTAGTCACGGGATGATGCATTACGGAACAAGTAAAGAGACTTGCCAGTAACGAGATTGAACTAGGTATGATGATACCGACGATCAAATCTCGGGCAAGTAACATACCCATGATAAAGGGAACAATGTATGTTGTTATGCAGTTTGACCGATAAATATCTTCGTAGAATATGTAGGAGCCAATATGATCATCCAGGTTCCGCTATTGGTTATTGACCGGAGATGTGTCTCGGTCATGTCTACATAGTTCTCGAACCCATAGGGTCCGCACGCTTAATGTTCGATGACGATTTGTTTTATGAGTTATGTGATCTGATGACTGAAGTTTGTTCGGTGTCCCGGATGAGAGCACGGACATGACGAGGAGTCTCGAAATAGTCGAGAGGTAAAGATCGATATATTGGAAGGCTATATTCGGACATCGGAAAGGTTCCGAGTGATTCGGGTATTTTTCGGAGTACCGGAGAGTTACGAGAATTCGCTGGGGAAAGTAGTGGGCCTTAATGGGCCATACGGGAAAGGAGAGAAGGACCTCAAGGGTTGGCCACGCGCCCCCTATGGGCTGGTCCGAATTGGACTAGGAGGGGGCGGCGCCCCCCTCCTTCCTTCTCCCCTCTTCCTCCTTCCCTTCCTTTTCCTAGTTGGAATAGGAAAGTGGGGGGGGGGGGCGAATCCTACTTGGACCGGGAGTCCAAGTAGGACTCCCCTCTTTGGCGCGCCCCCTCTAGGGCCGGCCTCCTCTTCCTCCCTCCTTTATATACGTGGGCAGGGGCACCCCAAAGGCACTCCAAGATTTGTCTTAGCCGTGTGCGGTGCCCCCCTCCATAGTTACACACCTCAGTCATATCATCGTAGTGCTTATGCGAAGCCCTGCGCCGGTAACTTCATCATCACCGTCGCCACGCCATCGTGCTAACGGAACTCCCCCTCGGCCTCAACTAGATCAAGAGTACGAGGGACGTCATCGAGCTGAACGTGTGCTGAACACGAAGGTGCAATACGTTCGGTGCTTGGATCGGTCAGATCGTGAAGACGTACGACTACATCAACCGCGTTGTCATAACGCTTCCGCTTTTGGTCTACGAGGGTACGTAGACAATACTCTCCCATCTCGTTGCTATGCATCACCTAGATGGATCTTGCGTGTGCGTAGGATTTTTTTTGAAATTACTATGTTCCCCAACAGTGGTATTAGAGCTAGATCTATGCGTAGATGTTATATGCACGAGTAGAACACAAAGAGTTGTGGGCGATAATAGTCACACTTCTTACCAGCAAGTCATACTTTGATTCGGCGGTATTGTTGGATGAAGCGGCTCAGACCAACATTACGCGTACGCTTATGCGCGACTGGTTCTACCGCCGTGCTTTGCACACATGTGGCTAGTGGGTGTCTGTTTCTCAAACTTTAGTTGAATCTAGTGTGACTATGCCCGGTCCTTGTTGAAGGTTAAAATAACACACTAGATGAAAAATCGTTGTGGTTTTGATAAGTAGGTAAGAACGGTTCTTGCTAAGCCCGTAGCAGCCACATAGAACTTGCAACAACAAAGTAGAGGACGTCTAACTTGTTTTTGCAGGGCATGTTGTGA
Source organism: Aegilops tauschii subsp. strangulata (assembly GCF_002575655.3). Taxonomy (NCBI): domain Eukaryota; kingdom Viridiplantae; phylum Streptophyta; class Magnoliopsida; order Poales; family Poaceae; genus Aegilops; species Aegilops tauschii. The sequence continues at coordinate 43,062,821 of NC_053036.3, forward strand.
TGTGATATGGTCAAGACGTGATAAGATATAAATTTTTGTATGAGATGATCAGAAATGATAAGTATATGCGAATGACATATTGTTGATCAGAAATGATGTAGAAGTTTCTGAAAGCATAAAGGAGTGTTTGAAAGGAGTTTTACAAATAAAGACCTCGGTGAAGCTGCTTACATATTAGGGCATCAAGATCTATAGAGATAGATCAAGACGCTTGATAAGATTTTTCAATGAGTACATACCTTGACAAGATTTTTGAAGTAGTTCAAAATGGAACAGTCAAAGAAGGAGTTCTTGCCTGTATTGCAAGGTGTAAAGTTGAGTAAGACTCAAAACCCGACCACGGCAGAAAATAGAAAGAGAATGAAAGTCATTCCGTATGCCTCAGCCATAGGTTCTATAAAGTATGCTATGCTGTTTACCAAACATGTTGTCAACCTCACCATGAGTTTTGCAAAGGAGTACAATAGTGATCTAGGAGTAGATCACTGGACAGCGGTCAAAATTATCCTTAGTGAAATAAGGAAATGTTTCTCAGTTATGGAGGTGACAAAGAGTTCATCGTAAAGAGTTACGTCGATGCAAGCTTTGACACCGATCTGGATGACTCTAAGTCTCGATCTAGATACATATTGAAAGTGGGAGCGATTAGCTAGAGTAGCTCCGTGCAGAGCATTGTAGACATAGAAAATTTGCAAAATACATAAGGCTCTGAATGTGGCAGACCCGTTGAGTAAACTTCTCTCACTAGCAAAACATGATCAATCTTTGGGTGTTAATCACATAGCGATGTGAACTAGATTATCGACTCTAGTAAACCCTTTGGGTATTAGTCACATGGAGATGTGAACTATACACATAAAGATGTGAACTATTGGTGCGAAATCACATGACGATGTGAACTAAATTATTGACTCTAGTGCAAGTGGTAGACTGAAGGAAATATGACCTAAAGGCAATAATAGATGATAAATCACATGACGATGTGAACTATTTATATTTCCTTATATCTTGATAAATGTTTATTATTCATGCTAGAATTGTATTAACCGGAAACTTAGTACATGTGTGAATACATAGACAAACAAAGTGTCACTAGTATGCCTCTACTTGACTAGCTCGTTAATCAAAGATGGTTAAGTTTCTTAGCCATAGACATGAGTTTTCATTTGATGAACGGGATCACATCATTAGAGAATGATGTGATTGACAAGACCCATCCGTTAGCTTAGCACTATGATCGTTTAGTTTGTTGCTATTGCTTTCTTCATGACTTATACATGTTCCTATGACTATGAGATTATGCAACTCCCAAATACCGGAGGAACACTCAGTGTGCTATCAAACGTCACAACGTAACTGGGTGATTATAAAGATGCTCTACAAGTATCTCCGATGGTGTTTGTTGAGTTGGCATAGATCGAGATTAGGATTTGTCACTCCGATTGTCGGAGAGGTATCTCTGGGCCCTCTCGGTAATGCACATCACTATAAGCCTTGCAAGCAATGTGATTAATGAGTTAGTCACGGGATGATGCATTACGGAACAAGTAAAGAGACTTGCCAGTAACGAGATTGAACTAGGTATGATGATACCGACGATCAAATCTCGGGCAAGTAACATACCGATGACAAAGGGAACAATGTATGTTGTTATGCGGTTTGACCGATAAAGATCTTCGTAGAATATGTAGGAGCCAATATGAGCATCCAGGTTTCGCTATTGGTTATTGACCAGAGATGTGTCTCGGTCATGTCTACATAGTTCTCGAACCCGTAGGGTCCGCACGCTTAACGTTCGATGACGATTTGTATTATGAGTTATGTGATTTGATGACCGAAGTTTGTTCGGTGTCCCGGATGAGATCACGGGCATGACGATGAGTCTCGAAATTATCAAGAGGTAAAGATCTATATATTGGAAGGCTATATTCGGACATCGGAAAGGTTCCGAGTGATTCTGGTATTTTTCGGAGTACCGGAGAGTTACGAGAATTCGCCGGGGGAAGTAGTGGGCCTTAATGGGCCATACGGGAAAGGAGAGAAGGGCCTCAAGGGTTGGCTGCGCGCCCCCCATGGGCTGGTCCGAATTGGACTAGGAGGGGGCGGCGCCCCCCTCCTTCCTTCTCCCCTCTTCCTCCTTCCCTTCCTTCTCCTAGTTGGAATAGGAAGGGGGGGGCCGAAATCCTACTTGGAACGGGAGTCCAAGTAGGACTCCCCTCTTTGGCGCGCCCCCTCTAGGGCCGGCCTCCTCTTCCTCCCTCCTTTATATACGTGGGTCGGGGGCACCCCAAAGGCACTCCAAGGTTTGTCTTAGCCGTGTGCGGTGCCCCCCTCCATGACACATCTCCAACGTATCTATAATTTTTGAATGTTCCATGCTATATTATATTCTTTTTTGGATGTTTGATGGGCTTCATTATACACTTTTATATTATTTTTGGGACTAAACTATTAACCGGAGGCCCAGCCCAAATTGCTGTTTTTTGCCTATTTTAGTGTTTCGAAGGAAAAGAATATCAAACGGCGTCCAAACGGAATGAAACCTTCGGGGATGTGATTTTCGGACAAACGTGATCCAGAGGACTTGGAGTCTACATAAAGCAATCAACAAGGAAGGCACGAGGCAGGGAGGCGCGCCTGCCCCCCAGGCGCGCCCTCCACCCTCGTGGGCCCCTCGTTGCTCCACCGACGTACTTCTTCCTCCTATATATACCCATATACCCTGGAAACATCAGATACGGAGCCAAAACCCTATTTCCACCGCCGCAACCTTCTGTACCCGTGAGATCCCATCTTGGGGCCTTTTCTGGCGCTCTGCCGGAGGGGGCATTGATCATGGAGGGCTTCTACATCAACACCATAGCCTCTCCGATGATGTGTGAGTAGTTTATCTCAGACCTTCGGGTCCATAGTTATTAGCTAGATGGCTTCTTCTCTCTCTTTGGATCTCAATACAAAGTTCTCCTCGATCTTCTTGGAGATCTATTCGATGTAATCTTCTTTTTGCGGTGTGTTTGTCGAGATCCAATGAATTGTGGGTTTATGATCAAGATTATCTATGAACAATATTTGAATCTCCTCTGAATTCTTTTATGTATGATTGGTTATCTTTGCAAGTCTCTTCGAATTATCAGTTTGGCTTGGCCTACTAGATTGATCTTTCTTGCAATGGGAGAAGTTCTTAGCTTTGGGTTCAATCTTGCGGTGCTCAATCCCAGTGACAGAAAGGGAAACGACACGTATTGTATTGTTGCCATCGAGGATAAAAAGATGGGGTTTATATCATATTGCATGAGTTTATCCCTCTACATCATGTCATCTTACTTAAAGCATTACTCTGTTCTTATGAACTTAATACTCTAGATGCATGCTGAACAGCGGTCGATGTGTGGAGTAATAGTAGTAGATGCAGAATCGTTTCGGTCTACTTGTCACGGACGTGATGCCTATATACATGATCATACCTAGATATTCTCATAACTATGCTCAATTCTATCGATTGCTCGACAGTAATTCGTTTACCCATCGTAATACTTATGCTCTTGAGAGAAGCCACTAGTGAAACCTATGGCCCCCGGGTCTATCTTCCATCATATTAATCTTCCAACACTTAGCTATTTTTATTGTCGTTTATTTTACTTTGCATCTTTTGTACTCTTTATCATAAAAATACCAAAAATATTATCTTATCATATCTATCAGATCTCACTCTCGTAAGTAATCGTGAAGGGACTGACAACCCCTTTATCGCGTTGGTTGCGAGGTTCTTATTTGTTTGTGTAGGTGCGTGGGACTCGCGCGTGGTCTCCTACTGGATTGATACCTTGGTTCTCAAAAACTGAGGGAAATACTTACGCTACTTTACTGCATCGCCCTTTCCTCTTCAAGGGAAAACCAACGCAGTGCTCAAGAGGTAGCACTCCACAGTTACACACCTCGGTCACATCATCGTAGTGCTTAGGCGAAGCCCTGTGCCGGTAACTTCATCATCACCGTCGCCGCGCCGTCGTGCTAACGGAACTCTCCCTCGGCCTCAACTAGATCAAGAGTATGAGGGACGTCATCGAGCTGAATGTGTGCTGAACACGGAGGTGCCGTATGTTCGGTGCTTGGATCGGTCGGATCGTGAAGACGTACGACTACATCAACCGCGTTGTCATAACGCTTCCGCTTTCGATCTATGAGGGTACGTAGACAACACTCTCCCCTCTCATTGCTATGCATCACCTAGATGGATCTTGCATGTGCGTAGGAATTTTTTTGAAATTACTGCCTTCCCCAACATTGCTTTATTCATGACTTATACATGTTCTTATAACTATGAGATTATGGAACTCCGGAATACCAGAGGAACACCTTGTGTGCTATCAAACATCACAACGTAACTAGGTGATTATAAAGATGCTCTACAGGTGTCTCCGAAGGTGTTTGTTGGGTTGGCATAGATCGAGATTAGGATTTGTCACTCCGATTATCGGAGAGGTATCTCTGGGCCCACTTGGTAACGATCATCACTATAAGCCGTGCAAGCAATGTGACTAAATGAGTTAGTTGCGGGATGATGCATTACGGAATTACTAAAGAGACTTGCCGGTAACGAGATTGAACTAGGTATGATGATACCGATGATCGAATCTCGGGCAAGTAACATACCCATGACAATGGGAACAACGTATGTTGTTATGCGGTTTGACCAATAAAGATCTTCGTAGAATATATAGGAACCAATATGAGCATCTAGGTTCCGCTATTGGTTATTGACCGGAGATGTGTCTCGGTCATGTCTACATAGTTCTCGAACCCGTACGGTCCGCACGCTTAACGTTCGATGACGATTTGTATTATGAGTTTATGTGATTTGATGACCGAAGGTTGTTCAGACTCCTGGATGAGATCACGGACGAGACGAGGAGTCTTGAAATGGTCGAGAGGTAAAGATTCATATATTGGAAGGCTATATTCGGACATCGGAAAGGTTCCGAGTGATTCGGGTATTTTTCAGAGTACTGGGGAGTAACGGGAATTCACCCGGAGAAGTAATGAGCCTTATTGGGCTTTAGTGGAGAGAGGGGAGAAGGGCCAAGAGGTGGCGCGCCACCCCCCCCTGCCCAAACCGAATTGGACAAGGGGTGGGGGCGTGGCCCCTGTTTCCTTCTCCTTCTCCCTCTCTTTCCTTCTCTCCTACTCCGAATAGGGAAGGGAATCCTACTAGGACTTGGGAGTCCTACACTACTAGGAAAAGGGCTATAGCTTATATGGACATTAATGGCGCACCATGTATGTGGTGCGCCACTGCTATATAGCAGTGGCGCACCAGATACAGGTGCGCCATTAGTGTCCTCATTACTAGAGGCGCACCAGACACATGGTGCGCCATTACTAGCAATTTTTTTCCAAAACTATTAATGGCGCACCAGGGCACAATGCGCCATTACTAGTTTTAACTAGTAATGGCGCACCACACGCTCGGTGCGCCACTACTGACAATTTTTTTTACTTTTTTCTCAAAAGTAGTAATGGCGCACCTGGGTGAAGTGCGCCATTACTAGTTCAAACTAGTAATGGCGCACCACACCCATGGTGCGCCACTACTGACATTTTTTTGGCAAAACTAGTAATGGCGCACCCATAACCATGGTTACTAATGGAGCATTTTTAGGTGGTGCGTCATTAGTAACCTGAGACCAACTAGATATTTTGGACAGCCACCTACCACACTCACTTTCCCCACTTCATTCTCTCCACCTCCTCCTCCAAGCTTGTCTCGGCTGCCTCCTCCTCCTCACCTCATTTGCACCATAGATTCATCCAAATTAAGTGGTGAAATTACCTTTTTTTGATAGGTAAGTAAGGGGAAAGCTTTCTTTATGTTGTAGATCTACTTTTTTCTCCCTCCAACAATGTGCACATGCACTTTTTATGGCCTAGCTAGATCTACGTATGTTTGTGGTGTTGCATATGTTTGTGGTGTTGCATATATGTTTGTGTTTGTAGGTACTGGTATTTGAAATGCGATAGTTGCCAATATTTTGCCGGAATGTTGATTCATTTCCGTTTCGGCGAGAATTTGGCACTATGCATTCTTTTTGGTCCTATTTTTAGGCAAAGTCATGCCAAATTTTTTCTTGGTTCTAAAATATCGTTTTGCTCTACCCCGCAAGCGACCATGGTCCGCACGATGACCGAAGGCATCGTGAATAGGTTTTTGAGCTCCGCGAAGGCCGAGATGCTTCAAAAGAACGAGACGGAGATAAGATGTCCATGTCGAAGATGCAAGCTGAAGAGCCTTATTGCGGACCCGGATTTCGGGCAGGTGCGGGACCACCTGCTCTTGCGTGGTTTCATGGATGGCTATCGGTGGCAAGGTGATGAAGATGACTATGAAGTCGTCCATGGGCGCCGGGCAAGAAATGCGGAAGGGCAGCAAGACAACCACCGTGGCGAGGGCGGGCGAGAAGACGAAGAATCTCCACGACATGATCACGACGGTGATGCCACACATGATGATGAGGAAGATCAAGACGAAGGGCATGATCATGAAGATGAAGATGCTGGAGCAGACGACGATGGACTGGGTGCAGGACCCTCATATTCAAGAACTGCTTCTCAAGCAGACGGACAACGCAAGAGCTGCCGCCCGAGAGAAAGCCAAGCTGGATCAACTGGAGATAGACGCGGTTACTCCATTGTATGAAAGATGCAGGCCCGAGGATACCCGCCTGAAAGTAACGCTCATGGCTCTGGGGATGAAGGTAAAACACAAAATGACCGACGCATGCTTCGACGAGAACATGTCATTCTGGCACGAACATCTTCCCAAGGGGAACAAGTGCCCGACCAGTTTCGAGGAGGCGAAGAAAATCGTGTGTCCTCTGGATTTACCGCACGTGAAATACCATGTGTGCATGAACAATTGCATCATTTATCGGAACGAGCACGCGGAGTCCACCATATGTCCGGTGTGCGGCGTCACTCGATACAAGAAGAGGAAGAAAGCTCCTCGAAAAGTGGTGTGGTACTTTCCGCTCACTCCTCGTCTGCAGCGGTATTTCACGGACCCTAAGCTAGCAAAGCTCCTGCGTTGGCACGCGGATAGGGAGGAGAAGAAGCGAGAAGATGACGGAAATGATCCGGAGATAAATAAAAAAGACAAGATGCTGAGTCACCCTAAGGATGCGAGCCAGTGGCAAGCGTTGAACTTGGAACACCCAGAATTTGGGGACGATCCAAGGAACATCGTGCTGGGCGCGAGCACCGATGGAGTCAATCCGTTTGGCAGCCAGAGAAGCACACATAGCACCTGGCCTGTGTTTGTGTGGATGTACAACCTTCCCCCTGGTTGTGCATGAAGAGGAAGTACATTCACATGAGTATGCTAATTGAAGGGCCGAAACAACCAGGGAACGACATCAATCTGTATCTGGGGCTGCTGAAAGAGGAGCTAGACACGCTGTGGAAAACGCCAGCCAATACGTGGGACGCCGCAGAGAAAGAATATTTCCCTATGAGAGCGGCACTGCTCATGACGGTGCATGACTATCTCGCCGGGCAGGTGGTCCACGGATTTTCTGGATGCGTCAGGTGCATGGATGACACAACGTATCGCCAGCTAGATAGACCCGGGTCTTCGAAAACCGTGTTCATGGGACATCGAAGGTGGCTTCGCGACGATGACCCATTGAGAAAACGCAAGGATCTGTTCGATGGTGAAACCGAACCCCGAAGACGCCCGCGTACGAGGAGCGGTGAGGAAATAGACGAGCTATTGAAAAATTGGAAAGATTGCCCATTGCCGGGAAAGAAGCAAAAGGCGCCAGAGCCGGGAAAGAAGCGAAAGGCGCCAGAGCCGCTACTGAAGGTATGGAAAACGAGGTCTGTTTTCTGGGACTTGCCGTACTGGAAGATCCACCGTGTGCTTCACAGCCTTGATGTCATGCATATCACGAAGAACGTGTGCGAGAGTCTGCTTGGTACCCTGCTCAACATGCCAGAGAGGACCAAAGTTGGGCCGAAAGCAAGGGCAGACTTGAAATCAATGGGCATTAGGGAGGAGCTTCACGCTAATGATGATGATGATGAGGTGAAGCAGGACACGGAAAGTCGTCGCAAAGGCAAAAAGGCCAAGAAGACCGGAAATGACTACCCTCCCGCGTGCTTCACTCTAAGTCAGGAGGAGATCGAGCAGTTTTTCACCTGCCTCATAGGAGTAAAACTTCCTTACGGTTACGCAGGGAAGATAAGCAGATACCTAGACTCAGCGAAGCAGAAGTCCAGCGGGATGAAGTCTCACGACTGTCACGTGCTGATGACGCAGATACTTCCAGTTGCAATCCGTGGGATCATGGACGCGCACGTCCGTGAAACGCTATTTGGCCTATGCAACTTTTTCGACGTCATCTCTCTGAAGTAGGTTGGCGTGAGGCAACTCAAAAGGCTACAGGAAGAGATCGTGGTGATACTATGCGAGCTTGAGATGTAATTCCCGCCCGCATTCTTCGATGTTATGGTGCATCTGCTGGTCCATATCGTGGAGGATATCATCCAACTCAGGCCGATGTTCCTGCACAGCATGATGCCGTTCGAAAGGATGAATGGTGTCATCAAAGGATACGTTCGCATCATGTCTCATCCAGAGGGAAGCATAGCCAGGGGCTTTCTAACCGAAGAGTGCATCTCCTACTGCATGAATTATCTAGGCATCGAGAACCCCGTTGGTCTGCCCGTCAACAGGCACCTCGGCAGGCTCGCTGGATGGGGTCACCACGAGGGTCGCCGCGAAATGCATGTTGACTTCGAGGGTCGACTCGCCGACTTTGAAAGAGCAAACCTAGTCGCGCTACAACACATAGACGTGGTCGATCCTTGGGTGGTAGAGCACAAAACCTTTATTGAGAAGACGTACAATGACCAAGGCCAATAGAGGACGGACGGAGATATAATCAAAGAGCACAACTCATGTTTCACGCGTTGGTTCAAGGAGAAGCTTTTGTCGTACCCTGTACATGAGGATTCTTCCGCGGAAGAAAAACTCATATTCGCCTTGTCACAGGGCGCCGAGCACAACCTGATGACATATGAGGCGTACGATATCAACGGCTACACATTCTACACCGAGGACAAGGACATGAAGAGCGATGGTTATCAGAACTCCGGGGTAACGATGGAATCCTACACCGGTAACGACAAGGACAGATACTACGGAACGATCGAGGAGATCTGGGAGCTGAACTACGCTAGAGAGAAGGTCCCGATGTTCCGTGTCAGATGTGCCAAGAGCGTCATAAAAGAAGACCGGTATTTCACCACCATGGTTATACCCGAAGCCAAATCCAAGACCGCGGGCGCAAACGTCACCGCGAAAAATGAGCCATGGGTACTGGCTTCCCAAGTAGACCAATGCTTCTTCATTACCGACCCGTCAAAACCCAGTCGTGTTGTCGTGAGGAGAGGCAAAAGGAAGATCATCGGAATGGATGGAGTCGCCAATGAGCAAGACTTCGACAAGTACGGCGACCCGAAGATGGAACATGACGACGATGATGAAGTGCCATACACCACAAGAAGAAGCAGGACCACCCTACCTAAAGGACGTCCGTTCCACAGAAGAACTCCATTTGCGAAAAAGAAGGGCAGGGAGATTGTGAAAAGATAGCTAGCTAAGATCGATTGAATTTAAATCGTAGTCTTCATTTCTCGATTGTAATTCGACATATTGAAATGATATTTCTTCTGTTCTAGTCCTCACGAATATTTATTAATGTTTATTATGGTATTGAATTTCTAACTCACAAAAAGTATTGAATTTGTTAATATTTTTTGAACTCATGAATATTTTCAAATTTCATGGGCACGTTTTGAATTCATGAATATTTTTTCAAATTTGATGATATTTTTTCATACTCATAAATGTTTTACCAGTTCATAAATGAATGCAACTAAAAATCCAAACAAAGCAAATTTGATGATATTTTCAAATAACAAATTTGATGATATTTTTTCATATTCATAGATATTTTCAAATAACAAATTTGACGATATTTTCTAAAAAATTATTACTGTTTTTATAAAAAATTATTACTGTTTCATATTCATATTCATTTTCTAAAAAATTATTAGATGCAACAAAAAATAATTAAAAAAAAATACTAATGGCGCACGAGAGGTGGGTGCGCCATTGCTATCCAAAAAAAAGTTACTTATGGCGCATCGTTGGGTGGTGCGCCATTGCTATCAAAAAAAAAGTTACTTATGGCGCACCGCTAGGTGGTGCGCCATTGCTATCCCTCCCCTGACTAAAATCCCCAATCCCTGATCCCCAATCTCACATCTCTCTCAGCCCCCCCACTGCGCGTCGCTGCCCCGACCCACTGCGCCGCCGCCCCTACGTGCGCCGCCGCCCCCACGCCCCCCACCACTACAGCTCCGCCGCCGCCCACCACTGCAGCTCCTCCGCCGCCCACCACTGCAGCTCCTCCGCCCCCACCACTGCAGCTCCTCCACCATCCTCTGCCGCCCCAACAACCACTCCACTACCCCCGGCCACCACCGTCGTCGCCCCACTCCAGAGCAGCGCCGTCGAGCACCCGTTTGACAGGGAGCACCACCGTCGTCGCCGAGCCACTCCACCGGCAACCACCATCCTCGCGCGCTTCCTCCTCGAGCAGGCCTCCTCGCAATTTAGGGTTTGCTGGCGCCGCCGGCCACCGGCGCGGCCCCTCCTCAACCACCGCCGCGGGAGCTCCACCCACGCCCGCCTCCTCTTCCGTCTTCTCTGGCCGCCGCCCAGCTGCTCTCCACCGGCGCTGCCCCTCGTCGACCACCGCCAACGGCCAATGCAGGAGCCTCACCGCCCCCGGGTCTGCCTCGAGCAGCAGGAGCTCCACCTCTGCCCGCATCCGCCATCCCCATCCACCTCGAGCAGCAGGAGCACGCCTTGAGTCTCTGCTCTTCCCCTCCTCCCTGTAACCAGAGGTAAAGAAGCAAACTTACTTGCATATGCTGCTTCTATGTTTCTAATTCTTATGGATAAATCCCAGCATGAAAACCTATGTGTAGATTCGTATGTTGTGTGTGTGTCCTCAACATGCATTATTTCCTGGTTATGTTGATACACAGCAGCTTGTGTGTGAAACATGTACTACTATTACTTCCTGGTTATGTTGATGTGAAGTGTGTGGCAGTTTACCTTTTATACATGCTTGATTGAAATATCGATTAGCTCATGTTGTAATTAAACTTTAATGAACTTGTATGTCTCTTTGGTTTGGACAGTCGCTCAACTTATATGTAATCGACGTTATTTATTAGTAGGACCATGAATCGTGCTATTAATGTCTTGCTTTTCTCCTCCGATCCTTTTGTTGCATACTTATATATTGCTTATGTATTGTCTGTGAATTGCTACTAACGTTTTGTTTGGCTAGTGCATAGAGATGCCGTCGTATGTCGTGTACAAGGGTAAGGTTCCCGGAGTCTACGACGACTGGGAGGAGTGTCGGAGACAGGTTCACCGTTTCAGCGGTAACAGTTACAAAGGGTACACCACTAGGGCGGAGGCGGAAGCTAGATACGCGCGCTATCTAGCGGGAGAGAGGAGGGAGCGGAGGAGGAACCGGATGAAGACCAGTTTCGATGACCGTAGCTCTCTTCTATGTGATGGTAGTTTAGATGATTGATATCGACTTGTAATGTGAAGACAAACTCGCTACTCGCGGTCTCGAGACTTGTAATGTTCTAACTTTGTTCGGTATTTTGAATTCGGAGACTAGCTAATATGATGAATTGTATTCGGAGACTAATCTTCTATTGTATTCGATGAATTTGCTATTTATATGTTTTGTTGTCTATATTCTGTGCAGTAATATATTTTGTAACCTGTGCAAATATCAGAAAATAAAAAAAATCCTAATATTCATACTAGTGGCACACTGCTGTAAAAAATACTAGTGGCGCATTGTCTGTTAGTGCGCCATTAGTAACCCAGAGAACAAGGTAAATATGGCCCCCTGGGAGGCATACTAATGGCGCACCATGGGACATACTAATGGCGCACTGCCTGGTGCGCCACTACTGTCTGATATACTAATGACGCACCAGGGGTGCGCCATTAGTATTAGTTACTAATAGCGTGATGATAGTAGCGCACCTGTAGTGCGCCATTAATGGCCAAAACAGGTGCGCCACTAACAGGCCTTTTCCTAGTAGTGCTAGTAGGACTCCCTATGCTTGGCGCGCCCCCTAGGCCGGCCGCCCTCTCCCTCCCTCCTTTATATACGGGGGAGGGGAGCACCCCAAAGGCACTCAAGATTTGTCTTAGCCGTGTGCGGTGCCCCCCTCCATAGTTACACACCTCGGTCATATCGTCGTAGTGCTTAGGCGAAGCCCCTGCGCCGGTAACTTCATCATCACTGTCACCACACCGTCGTGCTGACGGAACTCTCTCTCGGCCTCAACTGTATCAAGAGTTCGAGGGATGTCACCGAGCTGAATGTGTGCTGATCGCGGAGGTGCCGTGTGTTCGGTACTTGGATTGGTTGGATCGCGAAGACGTTCGACTACATCAACCGCGTTACTAAACGCTTCCGTTTTCGGTCTACGAGGGTACGTAGACACACTCTCCCCGCTCGTTGCTATGCTTCTCCTAGATAGATCTTGCGTGATCGTAGGTAATTTTTTTGAAATACTACGTTCCCTAATATATAGTCTCCACAATGCCTCACCGGTCAACATGGTATGCGCAGCTGACTCCGGCATGGCGTGCGGAGTTGGAGGTGGAGATGCACGCCATCGAGATGGAAGACGACGAACCAAACCCGAATGCGGACGTGGCCATGCGCGAGGTCCACGAAGTGGCCGTTTGGCGGAGGCGTGGGGAGAGGCGAGGCCGAGTATGATTGTCAGGGCGAGGCCACAGGCGGAGACTGATGTGGCGGCGAGGGAGAACTTCCGCGACAGCATCTGGATGGAGCACTTCTCCTACTTGGAGGCGAAGCACATCATCGCGGAGTGCCAGCTCGCGGATGAGGCCGTGGACCACACTTTGGTGGCTCAGCTTGCCGCAGACCACAAGCTACTTGTGGAGTAGTTCGCAGCGGAAAGCCAGACCATTGTGAGGCAGGTCGCGGAGGCGGACGACTTCGACTTCTTTAACGAGGAGGACGATGATGACATCAAATTCTCCGACGATGAAGAGATGGCCATCGCCGCCAACGACATGAAGGCCGACGGCCCTGTCACGGGCATAGATATGGCCCCCGCTGCCAACAACGTCTAGGGCGGTGGCTCCAGGTACGGCACGGTGATAAAATCGTTATCTCTAACCGCGACGAGTAGTTAGTAGAAGAACTCTATATATAGCAATAAGGCCCTGTTACTTTGGGCATTTGCTTCTACTTTTGCAGCTTTTTCCCTTTGACTAAAAAGTCATAAAAGCTCATAAATAGATGCTTTTGGAGCTTTTATGACTTTTGATGAATCAATATAACATGCTTTTGGAGCTTTTATGGATTTCAAAAGCCATAAAAACTCTAAAAGCACCTATTTAGGAGCTTTTATGGCTATTTTTGGCCGAAGTAAAAAAGCTTCAAAAGCAAAAGCAAGAGCCCAAACAAACAGGGCCTAAGTGTATGCAGTTGCATGTTCACGCATGGATCCAACCGATGGGTTTTGGGGTCTGCATTTGTGGGAGGGAAATATGAGTGTTTCCCGAGCCCTGTCCGCAAAAAATATGTATATATAGTAGTAGGTGCATGAAGTTGAATGATCTACCATGGATCCCAGTGATGGGTTTGGGGGTTGCGTCTGTGGGAGGGGAAATATTGGGGTTGCCCGGGCCCTGGGTTAAGCTCGGCAATTGCGAGTAGATACCGTCGTCTTCTACATTCTCGAATGAAAAAAGCGCGAGGCCAAGGCTTTTTGTTGGGCCAGGAAAAAAGAATGAACGCACAATGTGGGTCGGGCATGAAAACACGACCCTTTCTACGCCTATATCCCGTATTTATATTGTTTCTATGTAAAGACAACCAATATATAGGAGAGAACAAAAGGTTTCTTTGCGTGGAGGCGGTGAAGATTTCTTTGCGTGGGCACACGAGAAGTCAGGCATTTACTCTGTTAAATCGGCGTATTGAGCTCTAGTGAATCAAAAAGAATGCCTAGATCTAGATGAAGGGCAGATTACCGGCACCTCAGCAAATCAACAACAGATGTGGAATGCAATCTGGAAACTCAAAGTCACACCGAAAATGAGGGTCTTCTGGTGGCGGGTGATGAGGGGCATTTTACGTGATGAATGATGCACTCTAAGACACCGCCACATAAAACAGATCAGCACTTGCAAAATCTGTCTAGCCATGGATGAGGACCTGGAACATGCACTGCTGCATTGCTTGCATGCACGGAGGTTCTGGGAAGAAACAAGATTGTTATTTCATGTTGATTTACCTCGGGTTCATCCTCAGACTTGGACGAACGACATCCTATGCGATCACTGTTTTCCTGACAAGGAATGGTCGATCTTCATTACAGTGATGTGGGCGATCTAGACATCTCGAAACTGAATGACGCATGATAAGGAGGGGTGGAATCCAACTTACTCTATCAGGTGGATCAGAGAAGATCTCGCCATCCTGGAGTTACCTAGGCAGCAGGATTTCATGCTACCCGGCTACGGTTGGGAGCCCCCCGATGACCCCTTTATCAAGATCAACACAGATGCCGCGGTTCATCTCGACGACGGCAATGCAGGAGCGGGGGGTGTCGCCCGTTCGTCATCAGGCATCAAGGGTGCATGGTGCAAGCCGGTTCCGGGTGTTACGGATCCTCTCGTTGCATAGGCCCTAGCGCTGAGGGAAGGAGTTCTTCTAGCTACACTTCGAGGCTTCACGCATGTGATCATAGAGACTGACTGTCTAGAGGCAGTTCACCTTTGGAACTCTCGCTACACCGACCGGTCACTGATAGCACCAATCTTGTATGAAATTGGAGAGCTAGCACTTAGTTTCATTTCTTTTAGTATTCAACATGTAATGAGAACAGCTAATGGTCCTGCACACGTGTGTGCTAAGCGTGCTTGTACGCTAAACGTGTCCGAGAGCTGGCTAGATACCACACCTAGCTTCCTGATCAGCAACCTCCTGGCTGACTGCTCAGCGAACACTTTTATTAAATAAAGCTCTCTAAAGTTCCCCGCAAAAAAAAGGTTTTCACCGTGTTTTTGACCTCGGTAAATAAAAGACAACACTACACCTATGTAAAATATTTTACGTACCTTAGCTTGAAAGATTTTATTGGTTAAAAAAAGTGAGGCAGGCCCATCCCTGAAAATCAGGGGGTTGTATTAGTTAGGGTTGGAAGGTTTAGTAGCTCCCAACTTCATTGCAGCCATGGCCACAGACTCCCGTGCAGCCCTACAGAAGAATATCCAAGCGGCGGCCAAGGCGGAAGGTAAAACGGAGATATCTCTGCAACTTTTAGATCGTTTCTAGAAAAACCCAGATATCCGTCTCTCAGCAAACCGCCTTAAGAAGAAGCTGTTGACGAGATCCGTCAAGGCTGGGCTGCGATTCCCTGTCAGCTGCATTGGCCGGTACCTCGAGGAGGGCCGCTACGCCCAGCGCATCGGCTGAGGAGCTCCCGTCATTCTCGCCGCTGTCCTCGAGTATCTCTCCACGGAGGTGCTCGAGCTCTCCGGGGAAAACACAAAGGACAACAAGAAGAGACGCATCATCCACTCGGCGCCGATGGCCGCCATGAGCGACGAGGAACTCGGAGCTCGGAGCCTCGGAAAGCTGATGGCTGGCGTCACGATCGCGCATGGTGGGGTGGTGCCCTACATCCACTCGGCGCTGCTCCCCAAGAAGGCCGTGGGGAGACCGCCAAGCCGCTATGTTGACTGTCTAGGTTTCTGCCCCAAGCCGGCTCAATCCACATGTACAAAGCTAGCCTGCTGAAACGCCCGTACACACGACAACCAACGGTCCCTTCTGGAGATCGATTCAGGGCAGAAAACGCTAACGCGCGCACACGAATCAGGTTGATTGACACATGCACATAATATGCTTGGTTGCTTTGTATTGATCTCACGTACTTCTTTTGGGAAGCCTAGTTAGCACCTAACTAAGTACTCCCTCTGTAAAGAAATATAAGATCATTTAGATCACTAAGCAGTGATCTAAACGCATAGCCTGAAGTCTAAACCTACTTGGACTAGCGCTGCTAGTTGTGTTTAACTCTTAACACAACATAGGGAGACTATTCAGTCACCTGGCCTGTAGCCAGCCCCTAAGAATAGCGTTTCTCTCGTTTCCTAGCCAAAACCATAAGTATAGCGTTTCTCGTCTCTAAAACGCAAGGGTGCGAAACGGTCTATGACAAACTCAATAGAATACATGAACGGGAATAGTGCCTTCCTCCTCGAGCTTCTTCCCGGCAACGGGCTTTTCACTAGGCATCGCCTTGATCATACTCGGTGATCGTGGAGCCCCGATTCTGTGCGCACGTGGGGTGTCTGAGGTAAGCATGCCCTCCAGCATGCTTCAGAGGGCCGCTGAAGTTGTGCTGCAGTGAGATCTCACAGGACAATGTCGTCGGGAGGAAGTAAATGAGATGTTGGTCCTGGGCAAACCACACTCCACACACCAGGATGTGGTCATTTCTCATACACTTTTCGGTGATGCTATGGGCAAAGAGAGAAGCCGTGAATCTTATATCCTATATAACTAAGTAGTTGATCTCCACCAACATATTTATCTCAACATGCAACTACATCACCCTTAACATGCAACCATGTATAGGAAAATACAATCCTCAACATGCAACCATGCATGCAAAAAACTTAAAATGTTTTAATTATATTTTACGATACTTATATCAATATTATTTTATATATAATAATCATACGTATTTTTAGTTTTAATTTTTTATATTATTAGTCCAAACATTCAGGTTTATATAACAAAATCTCATTTAAATACATTGCATGGAATTCCGGCACCAACACGGGGTCAAACATGGATGAAGCAAGGACCAACATACCACATGATAACATGACTTCACTAGTAGAAAAAGCGGCTTCCATACGCCCCCATTAGTCCCCAAAATAATCGAACCGCGACAAAAGGGTTCTTTAGTCGCGGTTCGGGAGGAGACCCGCGACCAACTATCTGGGCCCAGCGCGCTCGGTCGACAGCTGGCGGACGGGAGGGGCTTTAGTCCCGGTTGGCCTGGCCAACCGCGACTAAAGGTCCCCGAAGGCCTTTAGTCGCGGTTGGCCAGGCCAACCGGGACTAAAGGCCCATCCAGCTGGCGGACGGGAGGGGCTTTAGTCCCGGTTGGCCTAGCCAACCGGGACTAAAGGTCCCCGAAGGCCTTTAGTCGCGGTTGGCCAGGCCAACCGGGACTAAAGGCCCATCCCTATATATAGGACTCAGCTCACTTCACAATATTCAGAAGGGGGTGGTGGGTTTGCTTTTGGTTCCTCCTATGCACACAAGGTGTTCGATGAAATGCCCGAGAGCCTGAAACAAACATGATATGAAGTGTCCGAGCCACACTTGAGCTTTCTCATTTATTTTTCCTCCGCGATCGCGGTTAGCAACTTGAACCTTTCATGTGTCATTGATAAAATATGCATGTGTGTAGTTCATTGTTTAATTTGTATTATTTCTAGCTAGTTAGTTCAACAAATGCATGATGGTTAATTATATACTTTATATAATAATAATGCAGATGAATCGGCAATGGATGTACGGTCCCCGACTCTCCGGCGAGTTCACTACGGGTTTGAAAGATTTCCTCGTAGTGGCAAATGCGAACAAGCAGCGAGGTTTTATTATCTGTCCATGTGCTGTCTGTAAGAATCAGAAGGGTTACTCCTCCTCAAGAGAGGTTCACATGCACCTGCTTCGGCGCGGTTTC
Organism: Aegilops tauschii subsp. strangulata; assembly: GCF_002575655.3. Classification (NCBI taxonomy): domain Eukaryota; kingdom Viridiplantae; phylum Streptophyta; class Magnoliopsida; order Poales; family Poaceae; genus Aegilops; species Aegilops tauschii. The sequence continues at coordinate 43,080,737 of NC_053036.3, forward strand.
ATGCGAAGCTATAATTGTTGGACCAAGCATGGAGAAAGAGGGGTTAGAATGGAAGAAGATGAAGAAGGGGATGATATCGATGACAACTATCATGATCATTTCGGTGATACTTTCATGGAGGATGATGCTGAAGGTGGGGAAGGGTTAGGTGAAGGTGAAGAAGAGGCACATGATGAGCCCGCTGATGATCTTGGTCGGACCATTGCTGATGCACGGAGACGCTGCGAAATTGACAAGGATAGGGAGAATTTGGATCGCATGTTAGAGGATCACAAAAAGTCGTTGTATCCAGGATGCGATAATAGTCTGAAAAAGCTGGGCTGCACACTGGATTTGCTAAAATGGAAGGCACAGGAAGGTGTAGGTGACTCATCATTTGAAAATTTGCTGAAAATGTTGAAGAATATGTTTCCGAAGAATAACGAGTTGCCCGCCAGTACGTATGAAGCAAAGAAGGTTGTCTGCCCTCTAGGTTTAGAGGTTCTGAAGATACATGCATGCATTAACGACTGCATCCTCTACCGCGGTGAATAAGAGAATTTGAATGAATTGTTGGAAATATGCCCTAGAGGCAATAATAAAATGGTTATTATTGTATTTCCTTGTTCATGATAATTATCCGTTGTTCATGCTATAATTGTATTAACTGGAAACCGTAATACATGTGTGAATACATAGACCACAACATGTCCCTAGTAAGCCTCTAGTTGACTAGCTCGTTGATCAATAGATGGTTATGGTTTCCTGACCATGGACATTGGATGTCATTGATAATGGGATCACATCATTAGGAGAATGATGTGATGGACAAGACCCAATCCTAAGCATAGCACAAGATCGTGTAGTTCGTTTGCTAGAGCTTTTCTAATGTCAAGTATCATTTCCTTAGACCATGAGATTGTGCAACTCCCGGATACCGTAGGAATGCTTTGGGTGTACCAAACGTCACAACGTAACCGGGTGGCTATAAAGGTGCACTACAGGTATCTCCGAAAGTGTCTGTTGGGTTGGCACGAATCGAGACTGGGATTTGTCACTCCGTATGACGGAGAGGTATCTCTGGGCCCACTCGGTAATGCATCATCATAATGAGCTCAATGTGACTAAGGAGTTAGCCACGGGATCATGCGTTACGGTACGAGTAAAGTGACTTGCCGGTAACGAGATTGAACAAGGTATTGGGATACCGACGATCGATTCTCGGGCAAGTAACGTACCGATTGACAAAGGGAATTGTATACGGGATTGATTGAATCCTCGACATCGTGGTTCACCCGATGAGATCATCGTGGAACATGTGGGAGCCAACATGGGTATCCAGATCCCGCTGTTGGTTATTGACCGGAGAGTCGTCTCGGTCATGTCTGCATGTCTCCCGAACCCGTAGGGTCTACACACTTAAGGTTTGGTGACGCTAGAGTTGTAGAGATATTAGTATGCGGTTAACCAAAAGTTGTTCGGAGTCCCGGATGAGATCCCGGACGTCACGAGGAGTTCCGGAATGGTCTGGATGTAAATATTTATATATGGGAAGTCCTATTTTGGCCACCGGAAAATGTTCGGGATTTTTCGGTATTGTACCGGGAAGGTTCTAGAAGGTTCCGAAGTGGGGCCCACCTGCATGGGAAGACCCACATGAACGTGGGTAGTGGGGGCAAGGCCCCACACCCCTGGTCAAGGCGCACCAAGATCCCACCTTAGAAGGAATAAGATCATATCCCGAAGGGATAAGATCAAGATCCCTAAAAAAGGGGGATAACAATCGGTGGGGAAGGGAAATGATGGGATTTCTTTCCCCCACCTTTGCCAACGCCCCAATGGACTTGGAGGGCAAGAAACCAGCCCCCTCCACCCCTATATATAGTGGGGAGGCGCATGGGAGCAGTACCCCAAGCCCTGGCGCCTCCCTCCCTCCCGTGACACCTCTTCCTCCCCACTTGCGCTTGGCGAAGCCCTGCCGGGATCCCGCTACTTCCACCACCACGCCGTCGTGCTGCTGGATCTCCATCAACTTCTCCTCCCCTCTTGCTGGATCAAGAAGGAGGAGACGTCCCCGCTCCGTACGTGTGTTGAACGCGGAGGTGTCGTCCGTTCGGCGCTAGGATCATCGGTGATTTGGATCACGACGAGTACGACTCCATCAACCCTGTTCTCTTGAACGCTTCCGCTCGCCATCTACAAGGGTATGTAGATGCACTCCTCCCCTCTCATTGCTAGCATCTCCTAGATTGATCTTGGTGACACGTAGGAAAATTTTGAATTTCTGCTACGTTCCCCAACAGTGGCATCATGAGCCAGGTCTATGCGTAGATTCTATGCACGAGTAGAACACAAAGTAGTTGTGGGCGATGATTTGTTCAATTTGCTTGCCGTTACTAGTCTTATCTTGATTCGGCGGCATTGTGGGATGAAGCGGCCCGGACCGACCTTACACGTACTCTTACGTGAGACAGGTTCCACCGACTGACATGCACTTGATGCATAAGGTGGCTAGCGGGTGTCTGTCTCTGCCACTTTAGTTGGATCAGATTCAATGAAAAGGGTCCTTATGAAGGGTAAATAGCAATTGGCATATCACCATTGTGGCTTTTGCGTAGGTAAGAAACGTTCTTGCTAGAAACCCATAGCAGCCACGTAAAACATGCAACAACAATTAGAAGACGTCTAACTTGTTTTTGCAGGGTATGCTATGTGATGTGATATGGCCAAAAGGATGTGATGAATTATATATGTGATGTATGAGATTGATCATGTTCTTGTAATAGGAATCACGACTTGCATGTCGATGAGTATGACAACCGGCAGGAGCCATAGGAGTTGTCTTAATTTATTGTATGACATGCGTGTCAATGAAAACGCCATGTAATTACTTTACTTTATTGCTAATCGTTAGCCATAGTAGTAGAAGTAATAGTTGGCGAGACAACTTCATGAAGACACGATGATGGAGATCATGGTGTCATGCCAGTGACGAAGGTGATCATGCCGCGCCTCGAAGATGGAGATCAAAGGCGCAAGATGATATTGGCCATATCATGTCACTTTATGATTTGCATGTGATGTTTGTCATGTTTACATCTTATTTGCTTAGAACGACGGTAGCATAAATAAGATGATCCCTCACTAAAATTTCAAGAGATGTGTTCCCCCTAACTGTGCACCGTTGCGAAGGTTCGTTGTTTCGAAGCACCACGTGATGATCGGGTGTGATAGATTCTAACGTTCGCATACAACGGGTGTTGACGAGCCTAGCATGTACAGACATGGCCTCGGAACACAAGCAAAACACTTAGGTTGACTTGACGAGCCTAGCATGTACAGACATGGCCTCGGAACACAAGAGACCGAAAGGTCGAACATGAGTCGTATAGTAGATACGATCAACATGGAGATGTTCACCGATGATGACTAGTCCGTCTCACGTGATGATCGGACACGGCCTAGTCGATTCGGATCATGTATCACTTAGATGACTAGAGGGATGTCTATCTAAGTGGGAGTTCATTAAATAATCAGATGAACTTAATTATCATGAACATAGTCAAAAGGTCTTTGCAAATAATGTCGTAGCTTACGCTTTAGTTCTACTAAGATATGTTCCTAGAGAAAATTTAGTTGAAAGTTGATAGTAGCAATTATGCGGACTGGGTCCGTAAACTGAGGATTGTCCTCATTGCTGCACAGAAGGCTTATGTCCTTAATGCACTACTCGGTGTGCTGAACCTCGAGCGTCGTCTGTAGATGTTACGAAACATCTGACATACATGTTTTGATGACTACGTGATAGTTCAGTGTGTGATGCTAACGGTTTAAAATTGTGGCACCAAAGACGGTTTTGAAACGTCGCAGAACATATGAGATGTTCCAAAGACTGAAATTGGGATTTCAGACTAATGCCCACGTCAAGAGGTATGAGACCTCTGACAAGTTTCTTAAGCCTGCAAACTAAGGGAGAAAAGCTCAATCGTTGAGCATGTGCTCAGATTGTCTGAGTACTACAATCACTTGAATCGAGTGGGAGTTAATCTTCCAGATGAGATAGTGATGGTTCTCCATAGTCACTGCCACCAAGCTATTAGAGCTTCGTGATGAACTATAACATATCAGGGATAGACATGATGATCCTTGAGCAACTCGCGATGTTTGACACCGCGAAAGTAGAAATCAAGAAGGAGCATCAATTGTTGACGGTTAGTAAAACCACTAGTTTCTAGAAGGGCAAGGGCAAGAAGGGATACTTCATGAAACGGCAAATCAGTTGCTGCTCTAGTGAAGAAACCCAAGGTTGAACCCAAACCCGAGACTAAGTGCTTCTGAAATGAGGGGAACGGTCACTGAAGCAGAACTACCCTAGATACTTCGTAGATGAGAAGGCTGGCAAGGTCGACAGAACTATATTGGATATACATTATATTAATGTGTACTTTACTAGTACTCCTAGTAGCACCAGGGTATTAGATACCGGTTCGGTTGCTAAGTGTTAGTAACTCGAAATAAAAGCTGCGGAATAAACAGAGACTAGCTAAAGGTGAGATGACGATATGTGTTGGAAGTGTTTCCAAGGTTGATGTGATCAAGCATCGCATGCTCCCTCTACCATCGAGATTGGGGTTAAACCTGAATAGTTATTATTTGGTGTTTGCATTGAGCATACACATGATTGGATTATGTTTATCGCAATACGGTTATTCATTAAAGGAGAATAATGGTTACTCTGTCTATTTGAATAATACCTTCAATGGTCTTGCACCTAAAATGAATGGTTTATTGAATCTCGATCGTAGTGATACACATGTTCATGCCAAAAGATATAAGATAGTAATGATAGTACCACATACTTGTGGCACTGCCACTTGAGTCATATTGGTATAAAACGCATGAAGAAGCTCCATGTTGATGGATCTTTGGACTCACTCGTTTTTGAAAAGATTGAGACATGCGAACCATGCCTATTAGTATATATGCATGAAGAAAGTCCATACAGATGGATCATTTGGACTCACTTGATTTTGAATCACTTGAGACATGCAAATCATACCACATGGGCAAGATGACTGAAAGGCCTCGTTTTCAGTAAGATGGAACAAGAGAGCAACTTGTTGGAAGTAATACATTTGATGTGTGCAGTCCAATGAGTGCTGACGCACGCAGTGGATATCATTATGTTCTTACTTCACAGATGATTTGAGTAGATGCTGAGAATATTTACTTGATGAAACACAAGTCTGAATTATTGAAAGGTTCAAGTAATTTCAGAGTGAAGTTGAAGATCGTCGTGACAAGAGGATAAAATGTCTGTGATATGATCATAGAGATGAATATCTGAGTTACGAGTTTGGCACACAATTAAGAAATTGTGGAAATTGTTTCATGACTAATACCGCCTGGAACACCATATTGTGATGGTGTGTCCGAACATCATAACTGCACCCTATTGGAATAGGTGCATACCATGATGTCTCTTATCGAATTACAACTATCGTTTATGGGTTAGGCATTAGAGACAACCGCATTCACTTTAAATAGGGCACCACGCAATTCCGTTGAGATGACACCCTATGAACTATGGTTTAGAGAAACCTAAGCTGTCGTTTCTTAAAAGTTTGGGGCTGCGACGCTTATGTGAAAAAGTTTCAGGCTGATAAGCTCGAACCCAAAGCGGATAAATGCATCTTCATAGAATACCCAAAACAGTTGGGTATACCTCCTATTTCAGATCTGGAAACAAAAGTGATTGTTTCTAGAAACAGGTCCTTTCTCGAGGAAAAGTTTCTCTCGAAAGAATTGAGTGGGAGGATGGTGGAGACTTTATTAGGTCAGTGAACCGTCACTTCAATTAATGTGTAGCAGGGCACAGGAAGTTGTTCATGTGGCACCTACACCAATTGAAGTGGAAGCTTATGATACTGATCATGAAACTTCAGATCAAGTCACTACCAAACCTCATAGGACGACAAGGATGCGTACTACTTCAGAGTGGTACGTAATCCTGTCTTGGAAGTCATGTTGCTAGACAACAATGAACCTACGAGCTATGGAGAAGCGATGGTGGGCCCGGATTCCGACGAATGGCTTGAGGCCATAAAATCCGAGAGGATCCATGTATGAAAACAAAGTATAGACTTTGAAAGAACTACTTGATGGTCGTAAGGCTGTTGGGTACAGATGGATTTTAAAGGGAAGACAGACAATGATGGTAAGTGTCACCATTAAGAAAGCTCGACTTGTCGTTAAGATGTTTTCCGGCAAGTTCAAGGAGTTGACTGCGATGAGACTTTCTCACTCGTAGCGATGCTAAGAGTCTGTTAGAATTATATTAGCAGTTACTGCATTATTTATGAAATCTTGCAGATAGGATGTCAAAAACATTGTTTCCTCGACGATTTTCTTGAGGAAAGGTTGTATGTGATACAACTAGAAGGTTTTGTCAATCCTGAAAGATGCTAACAAGTATGCAAAGCTCCAGCAATCCTTCTAAGGATTGGAGTAAGCATCTCGGAGTTGGAATGGACGCTTTGATGAGATGATCAAAGATTTTGGGTTTATACAAAGTTCATGAGAAACTTGTATTTCCAAAGAAGTGAGTGGGAGCACTATAGAATTTTTGATGAGTATATGTTGTTAACATATTGTTGATCAGAAATGATGTAGAATTTCTGGAAAGCATCCAAGGTTATTTGAAAAGTGTTTTTTAATGGAAAACCTGGATTAAGCTACTTGAACATTGAGCATCAAGATCTATAAGGATAGATCAAAAACGCTTAATAGTACTTTCAAATGAATACATACCGTGACAAGATTTTGAAGGAGTTCAAAATAGATCAGCAAAGAAGGAGTTCTTGGCTGTGGTACAAGGTGTGAGTATTGAGTAAGACTCAAGACCTGACCACGGCAGAAGAGAGAGAAAGGACGAAGGTCGTCCCCTATGCTTTAGACGTAGGCTCTACAGTATGCTATGCTGTGTACCGCACCTGAAGTGTGCCTTGCCATGAGTTAGTCAAGGGGTACAATAGTGATCCGGGAATGGATCACATGACAGCGGTAGAACTTATCCTTAGTATCTAGTGGACTAAGGAATTTTCTCGATTATGGAGGTGGTAAAACAGTTCGTCGTAAAGGGTTACGTCGATGCAAACTTTGACACTAATCCGGATGACTCTGAGTAGTGAATCGGATTCGTATAGTAGAGCAGTTATTTGGAATAGCTCCAAGTAGCGCGTGGTAGCTGCATCTACAAGATGACATAGAGATTTTTAAAGCACACACGGATCTGAATGTTGCAGACCCGTTGACTAAAACCTCTCTCGTAAGCATAACATGATCAAACCCTAGAACTCATTGAGTGTTAATCACATGGTGATGTGAACTAGATTATTGACTCTAGTAAACTCTTAGGTATTAGTCACATGGCGATATGAACTTTGAGTGTTAATCACATGGTGATGTGAACTAGATTATTGACTCTAGTGCAAGTGGGAGACTGTTGAAAATATGCCCTAGAGGCAATAATAAAATGGTTATTATTGTATTTCCTTGTTCATGATAATTGTCCGTTGTTCATGCTATAATTGTATTAACTGGAAACCGTAATACATGTGTGAATACATAGACCACAACATGTCCCTAGTAAGCCTCTAGTTGACTAGCTCGTTGATCAATAGATGGTTATGGTTTCCTGACCATGGACATTGGATGTCATTGATAATGGGATCACATCATTAGGGGAATGATGTGATGGACAAGACCCAATCCTAAGCATAGCACAAGATCGTGTAGTTCATTTGCTAGAGCTTTTCTAATGTCAAGTATTATTTCCTTAGACCATGAGATTGTGCAACTCCCGGATACCGTAGGAATGCTTTGGGTGTACCAAACGTCACAACGTAACTGGGTGGCTATAAAGGTGCACTACAGGTATCTCCGAAAGTGTCTGTTGGGTTGGCACGAATCGAGACTGGGATTTGTCACTCCGTATGACGGAGAGGTATCTCTGGGCCCACTCGGTAATGCATCATCATAATGAGCTCAATGTGACTAAGGAGTTAGCCACGGGATCATGCGTTACGGTACGAGTAAAGTGACTTGCCGGTAACGAGATTGAACAAGGTATTGGGATACCGACGATCGAATCTCGGGCAAGTAACGTACCGATTGACAAAGGGAATTGTATACGGGATTGATTGAATCCTCGACATCGTGGTTCACCCGATGAGATCATCGTGGAACATGTGGGAGCCAACATGGGTATCCAGATCCCGCTGTTGGTTATTGACCGGAGAGTCGTCTCGGTCATGTCTGCATGTCTCCCGAACCCGTAGGGTCTACACACTTAAGGTTCGGTGACGCTATAGTTGTAGAGATATTAGTATGCGGTTAACCGAAAGTTGTTCGGAGTCCCGGATGAGATCCCGGACGTCACGAGGAGTTCCGGAATGGTCCGGATGTAAAGATTTATATATGGGAAGTCCTATTTTGGCCACCGGAAAATGTTCGGGATTTTTCGGTATTGTACCGGGAAGGTTCTAGAAGGTTCCGAAGTGGGGCCCACCTGCATGGGGGGACCCACATGAACGTGGGTAGTGGGGGCAAGGCCCCACACCCCTAGTCAAGGCGCACCAAGATCCCACCTTAGAAGGAATAAGATCATATCCCGAAGGGATAAGATCAAGATCCCTAAAAAAGGGGGATAACAATCAGTGGGGAAGGGAAACGATGGGATTTCTTGCCCCCACCTTTGCCAATGCCCCAATGGACTTGGAGGGCAAGAAACCAGCCCCCTCCACCCCTATATATAGTGGGGAGGCGCATGGGAGCAGTACCCCAAGCCCTGGCGCCTCCCTCCCTCTCGTGACACCTCTTCCTCCCCACTTGCGCTTGGCGAAGCCCTGCCGGGATCCCGCTACTTCCACCACCACGCCGTCGTGCTGCTGGATCTCCATCAACTTCTCCTTCCCTCTTGCTGGATCAAGAAGGAGGAGACGTCCCCGCTCCGTACGTGTGTTGAACGCGGAGGTGCCGTCCGTTCGGCGCTAGGATCATCGGTGATTTGGATCACGACGAGTACGACTCCATCAACCCTGTTCTCTTGAACGCTTCCGCTCGCGATCTACAAGGGTATGTGGATGCACTCCTCCCCTCTCGTTGCTAGCATCTCCTAGATTGATGTTGGTGACACGTAGGAAAATTTTGAATTTCTGCTACGTTCCCCAACATGAATGCCCTGTATGCACTGCATTGCGTTATAAGATCAGAGGCGATGACCCTGGTGACGATGTTGATGGCGAGAAACCCAGGAAGAGGGTTCCCGCCAAGGTGATGTGGTATGCTCCTATAATACCACGGTTGAAACGTCTGTTCAGGAACGAAAAGCATGCCAAGTCGTTGCGATGGCACAAAGAGGACCGTATGTCCGACGGGGAGTTGAGGCACACCGCTGATGGAACGCAATGGAGAAAGATCGACAGAGTGTTCAAAGATTTTGCAGCTGACGCAAGGAACATAAGATTTGGTCTAAGTACTGATGGCATGAATCCTTTTGGCGAGCAGAGCTCCAGCCATAGCACCTGGCCCATGACTCTATGCATCTACAACCTTCCTCCTTGGTTGTGCATGAAGCGGAAGTTCATTATGATGCCAGTGCTCATCCAAGGTCCAAAGCAACCCGGGAACGACATCGATGTGTACCTAAGGCCATTAGTTGATGAACTTTTACAGTTGTGGGCCAGACCTGGTGTACGTGTCTGGGATGAGCACAAAGGAGAGGAATTTGACCTACGAGCGTTGCTTTTTGTAACCATCAACGATTGGCCTGCTCTCAGTAACCTTTCAGGACAGACAAATAAGGGATACAATGCATGCACGCACTGCTTACATGAAACTGAAAGTGTACGTTTGGTTAATTGTAAGAAGAACGTGTACCTGGGTCATCGTCGATTGCTTCCCCGAAATCATAACGTAAGAAAGAAAGGCAAGCATTTCAACGGCAAGGCAGATCACCGGCCAAAGCCTGCGGAACGTACTGGTGCTGAGATATTTGATATGGTCAAGGATTTGAAAGTCATCTTTGGAAAGGGTCCTGGCGGACAATCAGTTCCGCGGGGAGTTGACGGGCACGCACCCATGTGGAAGAAGAAATCTATATTTTGGGAGCTAGAATATTGGAAAGCCCTAGATGTTCGCTCTGCAATCGACGTGATGCATGTTACGAAGAATATTTGCGTGAACATGCTAAGCTTCTTGGGCGTGTATGGGAAGACAAATGATATAAAGGAAGCACGGCAGGACCAGCAACTTTTGAAAGACCCAGATGACCGGCATCCGGAATGGTTTCAAGGTCGTGCCAGCTACGCTCTTACCAAAGAAGAGAAGGTCATTTTTTTTGAATGCCTGAGCAGTATGAAGGTCCCGTCTGGCTTCTCGTCGAATATAAAGGGAATAATAAACATGGCAGAGAAAAAGTTCCAAAACCTGAAGTCTCACGACTGCCACGTGATTATGACGCAATTGCTTCCGATTGCTTTGAGGGGGCTCCTACCGGAAAATGTTCGAGTAGCCATTGTGAAGCTATGTGCATTCCTCAATGCAATCTCTCAGAAGGTAATCAATCCAGAAGATCTACCACGGTTACAGAACGATGTGGTCCAATGCCTTGTCAGTTTCGAGTTGGTGTTCCCACCATCCTTCTTCGATATTATGACGCACCTCCTGCTCCACCTAGTTGAAGAGATTTCCATTCTCGGTCCTGTATTTCTACACAATATGTTCCCGTTTGAGAGGTTCATGGGAGTATTAAAGAAATATGTTCGTAACCGTGCTAGGCCAGAAGGAAGCATCGTCAAGGGCTATGGAAATGAGGAGGTAATTGAGTTCTGTATTGACTATGTTCCTGACCTTAAGCCGATTGGTATTCCTCAATCGCGGCACGAGGGGAGACTAAGTGGAAAAGGCACGATCGGAAGGAAATCAACGATATGTATGGACGGTCATTCTATGACTGAAGCACACCACACAGTTCTGCAAAATTCCAGCTTGGTGGCTCCGTTCTTCGAGCAACACAAGAATATTTTACGCTCGGACAACCCGGGGAAGCCTGAATCCTGGATTAGAAAGGCCCACATGGAGACTTTCGGCAGTTGGTTGCGAAAATATTTAATGAATGACAATGATGTTGGAGATCAGCTGTACATGTTGGCCAAGAAACCATCTTCGACTATAACGATTTTCCAAGGGTACGAGATAAATGGGAATACATTTTACACCATCGCCTAAGATAAAAAGAGCACCAACCAAAACAGTGGTGTCCGCTTTGATGCAGCAACCGAGAATGGGCAAAAGGTCACATATTATGGTTACATAGAGGAGATATGGGAACTTGACTATGGACCCTCCTTTAAGGTCCCTTTGTTCCGGTGCAAATGGTTCAAGCTAATAGGAGGTGGGGTAAAGGTGGACGAGCAATACGGAATGACAATGGTGGATTTCAACAATCTTGGTTACCTTGACGAACCATTCGTCCTTGCCAAAGATGTCGCTCAGGTTTTTTATTTGAAGGACATGAGTAGCAAACCGAGGAAACGGGAAGATAAGAAAACGATCAGTACATCATGCGATGATCCAAAGCGCCACATTGTTCTTTCAGGGAAAAGAAACATCGTGGGAGTGGAGGACAAGACAGACATGTCAGAAGATTATAATATGTTTGGTGAAATTCCGCCCTTCAAAGTGAACACTGACCCAAGCATTAAGTTAAATGATGAGGATGCTCCATGGATACGGCACAATCGTAAGCAAGCAGGGAAACAAGGGAAGAATTGATGTGTAATAATTTAATGTACCAAACTTTATTGAATGGATCATGTGAATTTTTTTGATATATTCTTTGTATTTTTAAGATTTTAAAATGAATTAGTTTTATTTTTCTGATTTTTTTGATATCTTATTTGTATTTTCAAGATTTTAAAATGAATTAGTTTTATATTTCTGATTTTTTTTGATATATAATTGTATTTTTAAGATTTTAAAATGAATTAGTTTTATTTCTCTGATTTTTTTGATATATAATTGTATTTTTAAGATTTTAAAATGAATTAGTTTTATTTTTGTGATTTTTTTGATATATTATTTGTATTTTCAAGATTTTAAAATGAATTAGTTTTATTTTTCTGATTTTTTTGATATATAATTGTATTTTTAAGATTTTAAAATGAATTAGTTTTATTTTTCTGATTTTTTTGATATATAATTGTATTTTTAAGATTTTAAAATGAATTAGTTTTATTTTTCTGATTTTTTTGATATATTATTTGTATTTTCAAGATTTTAAAATGAATTAGTTTTATTTTTCTGATTTTTTTGATATATAATTGTATTTTTAAGATTTTAAAATGAATTAGTTTTATTTTTCTGATTTTTTTGATATATAATTGTATTTTTAAGATTTTAAAATGAATTAGTTTTATTTTTCTGATTTTTTTGATATATTATTTGTATTTCAAGATTTTAAAATGAATTAGTTTTATTTTTCTGATTTTTTTGATATATAATTGTATTTTTAAGATTTTAAAATGAATTAGTTTTATTTTATATAAAAAAGACCTTTAGTCGCGGTTGGGGAGGCGGACCGCGACTAAAGTTACCCTTTAGTCACGGTTGGTGTCCCCAACCGCGACTAAAGGCTCTTCCTGCGCGGGAACTAAAGCGGCGCCAAAACCCTTTAGTCCCGGTTGGGGAGGCGGACCGCGACTAAAGGTACCCTTTAGTCGCGGTTGGTGTCGTGGTCCGCCTCCCCAACCGGGACTAAAGCTCTCTATATATATAGAGTACTTAGAAGTTTCCGCCACCTCCCATTCTCCTCTCGACGCCGAAGCCCTGCCCCGACGCCGATCGCCGCCTGCCGCCGCCAGGCTGCTGCCCCGACGCCGACGCGCTGCCCCGACGCCGCCGCCCCTGCCCCAGTGAGCTCTGCCGCCCCCCACTTCCCCTGCCCTGCGCGCCGCCGCCCCTGCCCCAGTGAGCTCCGCCGCCGCCCCTGCACTGCCCCGACGCCGATCGCCTCCCGCCGCCGCCTGCCGTCCTCCGCCTCCCGCCGCCGCCGCCAGAAATGAAGGAAAAAACAAAAGAAAAACAAAACAAAAGAAAAACAAAAGAAAACAGAAGAAAACAGAAGAAAAACAAAGAAAACAAAGAAAAACAAAAGAAAAGAAAAACAAAAGAAAACAAAAGAAAAACAAAGAAAACAAAATAAAAACAAAACAAAAACAAAACAAAAACAGAGAAAAGAAAGAAAAATAAAAGAAAAACAAAAGAAAAACAGAAGAAAACAAAGAAAAACAAAAGAAAAGAAAACAGAAGAAAAACAAAGAAAACAAAACAAAAACAAAAGAAAAACAGAAGGAAACAAAGAAAAACAAAAGAAAAACAAAGAAAACAAAACAAAGAAAAACAAAGAAAACAAAACAAAAACAAAAGAAAAACAAAGAAAACAGAAGAAAAACAAAAGAAAACAAAGAAAACAAAACAAAAACAAAAGAAAAACAGAAGAAAACAAAAGAAAACAAAAGAAAAACAGAAGAAAACAAAAGAAAAACAAAAGAAAAACAAAAGAAAACAAAAGAAAAACAACAGAAAAACAAAACAAAAACAAAAACAAAAGAAAAACAAAGAAAAACAAAAAAACAAAGAAAACAAAACAAAACAAAAGAAAAACAAAACAAAACAAAACAAAACAAAACAAAAAGAAAAACAAAGAAAACAAAACAAAACAAAACAAAACAAAACAAAAGAAAACAAAACAAAAGAAAACAAAACAAAACAAAACAAAGAAAACAAAACAAAGAAAAACAAAGAAAAGCAAAGAAAACAAAACAAAATAAAACAAAACAAAACAAAACAAAAACAAAACAAAACAAAAGAAAAGGAAAAAGAAAATAAGAAAAGGAAAAAGAAAAGGAAGAAGCAAAGGAAGAAGAAAAGGAAGAAGAAAAGGAAAAAGAAAAGGAAAAACAAAATACTTGGCAGTGCTCAATAATCTTATTTTTTAATTCCTCCTCCTCTATGTCCCCTTAATCTTATTTTTTAATTCCTTTATACTTAAAGAATTTTTACTACATGCAAGAGTGACATATGGCGGACGAAAGAGCCGAGCCGCTTAGGGATCCGGAGGCTGAACGTTATTTAATGGGCATCATCAACAACGAGATTCCTTATGTGCCGGGCTCAGAATATGAGCAAGAAGAGGATGTAGTCTCTTCTTTTCTGAACCTTGACGGTGGAACAGACATTGAGCCTCTCGTGATACAAACTTACTGAAATGTGAATACATATGTATTAACGCGCGCGACTCTCTTTCTTTTTTTAGCCCTCGGCCGGATCGAGTACGACAAAGCGTGGCAAATCCAAGGCGATGAAAACAGGAGAAACATATGCCATTGAGTTTGTCAGTGAAACCGGCAAGCCCCTACAGCACACCTCAAAGTTTATCAACCAATGCGGAGTCGTTGTTAGAGACAACGTCCCGATCACCGTCCAGGAATGGAAGGAGCCAAAGAAGGCACGTCTTGGTTTCAGTTTTGTCGACAAGAGAACGAAAAAGGATTGCTGGAGAAAGCTTATGGAACATTTCATTCTACCTCCGGAATACAACAAAGTCGATGAATTCGGTAACGAGGTTCCGGGTGGACGTGAGAGGAGGAGGCTAGTTAAAGAGTTCGCTCTTCAGAAGATGGGCGAAGCATTCCGGAACTTCAAGAAAAATTTAACCCGTGACTATGTCAACAAGGGCAAGACTCCGGATTTCAATGGACAACATGAGAAACGGAAAGATGATTGGCCAAAATTTGTGAGGCAAAAGCAATCGGAGCATTTCAAGGAAATGTCGAAAAAAAAATAAGGATAATGCGAGTAAGAAAAAGTTCCATCATATTATGGGGCCAGGAGGATACCGCCTTTCGGAGCCTAAGTGGCAGAAGATGGAGGAGGACCTGAGGGTGCGAGGAATCCCTCTAGGTACAGAGGGATGGGACCCAAGGGCCAAAAGCTGGTGGTACGGGCATGGGGGATCGCTAGACCCGGAGACAGGGGTGTGTGTTCACCGGAAGAAAAAGTTTGCTCCCACCCAAGCCCTTATTGACGCAATGACCCAAGCTCAAGAGGGCTTGATCAAGTTCAACAGAGAGAAAGACGCACTGACAATAGCCCTCGGGAATGATGAACACGGAGGACGTGTACGAGGCAAAGGCAAAGTTCCGTGGAAAGTAGGGTTTTCCCAGGACAATGACCCGTACTGTTACCGAAGCCGTAAGAGAAAGACGGACCGGGATGCAGATCTTATGGCGAAGTTTGCATCGGAACTCCATGAGTTGAAGCAGACCGTGCATGAACTAGTAAAAGAAAAATCGGCTGCAGGGCCGCATGAAGATCATGAAGCGGATCGCGGAAGCCAGCAGCGGAGAAGCAGCGTGGCTTCCACGGATGCCCCGCCTGGTGCTAGTGCACCGATGATCGAGATTCGTGCACCGGAGCCTCACCACCCCGTGGATGATGTAAAGGAGATGAAAGAATGTGATCTGCATTATCCCGTGGGGAACGTTTCCACGAAGGTAGCTAGCGGCAGTGCTTTACCCTGTACACCTGGAGCACTCCACCACAACAACCCCATTGCATATGGCTATGCTCGTGTCACGGTGGAAGACATAGTCAAAGGGTTTGAGGACCTGGAGATTGACAAAGCTACACCCGAAGGGGAGACAAGACTTGGAGATGTCAAGCGCTAGATCATTCTATGGAAAAAGAAGTACATAGTGTTTCCAGGCGAGGCGCCAAGGCTAACAAGTCCACCCCCCTCCGATGGTGGTGGTGGTGGTGGTGGCGGTGGTGGTGGTCGTGGTGGTTCACCTACACCTCCTTCACGCCATTCGACGCCGTCCCCCGATCCACAACCTCCGGCGGGTACGACGCCCCCCCAATCCTCCTCCGGCGGGTATGATGCCCCCCAATCCTCCTCCGGCGGATACGACGCCCCCCAATACACCTCCGGCGAAGAAGCAGAAGCAGACGGACAGCAAGGAAACCCGCTCCTGGACTATTAACCCGGACCCTTATGTACCTAAGACCACAAGGGTACCGGAGCCATCACTGAAGCCTCTCCTCCCAAGGCCTTGGGAACTTAGTGAAGCTGAAAACAAATTGGCCGCATCTGCTCATTATGAGAAATGGAAGGCGGATATGAAGGCGATAAAAGAGCCTGAGCCCAAGCAAGTATTCACTGAGAAGCAAAAGAAGTGGGCTAAGGATTTTTTGACGACACCGTCCCAAGCCGAGCTGAATATGCCTGACGACTATGGACATGAACTTCGTAGGCAAGCAAAAATATTGAAGGAGGAGAAAGAAGAAAGTAAAAAAAGCGGGAAACAAGTTGACCAGCTCGGGATGCAGAATAAACAATCGATCCCCCCGCTCATAGTGAAAGCCGGTCCGGAAGAGGACCCCGAGATCATAGCAGCTGCGGCAGCACTTGGATTGACTGTAGCGAGTGCCATGAAACAAGCGTCCGAGATGGGTTTGACTCTTCGTTCCTTCTTAGGCCTTGAGGATGCGCCAGTATGTGAGATAGCATTACAATATGTGCGGAATGGGCCTCTCGTCGAGCCTGCGCGGGAAAAGAGTCTACCACCACAAATGCGAAATCTGCTACGTTGGTACAAGCAATTCATAACATGGGCCGATAAAGAATATATTTATGCGGATGTTACAGAGGAGCATCACACCAAACGGTACTCTGTACAAGTTCATATGAGTGAATTGTTCCAGCTGTTCAATCTGCGCGACCTCGACAAATCTATGCTGAGTTGCTACGTTCTGTAAGTGATTTA
The DNA here is from genome assembly GCF_002575655.3 of Aegilops tauschii subsp. strangulata. NCBI lineage: Eukaryota > Viridiplantae > Streptophyta > Magnoliopsida > Poales > Poaceae > Aegilops > Aegilops tauschii. The sequence goes on from NC_053036.3 coordinate 43,097,605, forward strand.
TTTCTACCTATATATATATATATATATATATATATATATATATATATATATATATATATATATATATATATATATATATATATATATATTGTCCTAACTATATTGTTGCGTACGCTATTATGCAGATTGAAGATTTGGGAATGCAAAATAAGAAACATCCATGATATTGGGTTCATTGACCCACGTATCATTAATGGACATGTGTTACAATATCACCCCGCAGACGTGGAGAAAGACTTGTACAAGTTTCTTAGAAAGCATCAACTCAAAAGTCATATTCTATTTCCTTACCATTTTGGGTGAGTGTTTCTCTCTTGTGCCCATTCTCTTTTGTTTACTCCATGCATGGTATGTCTAATCGATGAGTTATGCATGACTGTGCATGTAACGTGTCCGCAGGTTCCACTGGATTCTGCTAAATATTGAACTTCACACCTCAAGAGTTCTAATCATGGACTCTATGGATTCGGATCCAAAGCGTTGGGCCGACATGAGAAAAATGCTGCAAAAGTAATTATTTTTAATCATTTGAGCTCTATATCGATTGGTCTCTTTCGTTCATTTCCTAATATCAAGTAACTAATAACTCCCTTGTTCATTTAATTTTCTTTGCCCTGTAGGGTTTGGAGACGGTTCTCAGAAGAAATTGTCGGTGAATTCAAACATGAGCTAGATTTCAGAAGGTTAATTAATGTGGATAAGCAGCCACCGGGGACCAATCTATGTGGATACTATGTTTGTGAGAACATCCGGAGACAAACCTCTGAGCGGAAGGCATCAGATAGCGTGCGGAAGGCGACGGATAACTTGCGGAGGAGGCTTAGTCCAGAAGCTCGCTTCCGACCAATTCAAGATGAATTAGCAGGATTTTTCTTGAGGGAAGTCATCAATCCTAAAGGAGAACACTATACCGAGGACGAAGACATTTATATGCATACCCGAGATTGAAACTTGTTCGAAGTTGTATATGGTCCTCCATCCTAATTGTGTATGGAAACTTGTTCGAAGTTGTATATGGTCACCCGAGATTGAATATATATTATATATTTCTCTTGAATTCTTCTTGTTTGAAATTTCATATGCATGTATATAGTAGCGTAGAATATGTGTATTGAAACTTCATCAAAATTAAAACAAAACACAAAATAAAATATAAAAGAAATAAAACACTACAAATTAAAAAGAAACCAGGTTTAGGGGGGTTAAAACCCTAAACCTGCGGACGAGGCCTTTAGTCCCGGTTAGCCACGAGAACCGGGACTAAAGGTCCTCCGCCCCGACGGATCCATGGCGCCCGTGGACGGGCCTTTAGTCCCGGTTAGCCACGAGAACCGGGACTAAAGCCTTTAGTCGCGGTTCGTAAGAGGCGCGACTAAAGGGGGGGTCTTTAGTCGCGCATATTTAGTCCCGGTTGCACAGTCGGGACTAAAGGCCTTTGCGAACCGGGACTAAAGGGCTTTTTTCTACCAGTGCTTGTATATTGGAAAGTTGGGAAGCATTCCTTCCAACAAAAACGATCTCAAAAAAAAAAAGGTAAACATTGTTAATCGGGTGACCGGTCGCCCCTCGCACCGGTCGCGCGCACGTCGTCCATTCGAGCGTGATACATCGTATCTGATCAGGCCAAGCGTCCGCCACGCGTTCCACCATTCCATCGCAGCACACCTTTTGCCATTCATCTCTCCCATTTCAGACAAGACATGTACTACCATTCATCACAACACACCTTCCACCATTAGCAGCACACTTTCCGCCATTCGGGCAACGCACCTTCACACATTCCACCATTCGCGGCACACCTTCCACCATTCGCACAACACACCTTCACACATTCCGCCATTCGCGACACAGCTTCTGCCATTCCATCGCATACCTTCCGCCATTTGCAGCATACCTTCCACACTCTCCTACTCCACGTCGATGTGCTGTAACGGGGATGTTGCAACTGGATACGACAGTGATGCAACCGCCACGCTGCAGAGCTGCAAATAGTGACACCAATTGCTACGGCCGGGGCCATTTTTTGCTAGAACCAGAGAAAGCGGGGGTTGTAACCCATGTTGGCTATTGCTACTACTGGCGACAGCAATTGCTAGAACCATTCATGGTGAAGCTGTGACCCACAGCAGAGATGACAATTTGCTGTAACCGTCGTCGTTTTTTGTTACGGCTGGCGAGGAAATTTGCTACAACCATCATGGCAAAGCTACGACCCGCGACGGCATCGACAACGATTTGTTACAATTGTTGTCGGCTTTTTCTATGACCGCCGAGGAAATTTGCTACAATTATTTCATGGTGATAACCAGTGTAGTTGTTCGTCAAAATCGGGGAAAAGTTGCAACTGTTGACGGAGCGGAGCTTCGACGGTGACAACGAGGATGGAGTGGAGACTTCCTGGAACGACCGACGGTGGTGGTTGCGTAAGCATGACTAGTGGGGTGCTGCGATGGCTAGGTGCTCAAAGGACGAACGGGTGGCAAGCAAAGAGGTGGCGTTATGCATTGGTGCTGCCGGGGCTGCCGCACCAGACGGGCCACCGCGTTTCATGAAGGAGTACCGATGAAGGAGCTGTGCTGCGTGTGATGAATCTGCTTTCTCTTCTTGTGCTTGTTGTTGTGACTTTGGGGCAGAAGGATAGGATGCATGGTTGGAAGGTTGGGGACGAAAAGGGAGTCAAATCCGATGGCTGGGAGATGGCCCTCGAACGCGCAGGGTGCGACCGGCCGAAAGTTGGACCGGTTGATTGGCGCCTATTTACCGACCAAAACAAAAACAATCTTTTCAAAACAAAAACGATCTGATGAGATCAAATCGTGGCATACACGGCACGGACAAAGCAAAATACTTTACGGCCGTTTGGAGTGTAATATCTCAACCAGATTACAACTCTAAGCGGGCTTGGTCTCTTATACCAATCTCATGCATATATATATCGTCTCTTCCAAAACTAAACTTTGATTGTAGAATAGAATACGTCGCGTGCGTTTTTATCAATCTTGAGAAAGATGCCATCTTACTACGTGCCCTCGGATGACCTGCCACTCGCGGAGGCCTCCGGGTCCACCGTCGCCGCCATCGCGGTCGGCGCTGGGGAGCACACGCTCACGGTCCTGGGCTACTCGCGGCTCAAAACCATGAACGGCGGCTACCTGGAGTCCAGCGCGTTCAAGGCGGGAGGACACGCCTGGAAGATCTGCTGCCACCTCAACGGGTCGGTCAAGGAAAACGCCGGCTTCGTCTCGGTGTTCCTCAAGCTCGTCGGCGCCGAGGCCACCGACACCACCGCTGAAGCTGCCGATGCCGTCGTCGACAAGGAGAACATCGTCCACGCCGAGCTCGAGTTGGCCCTGGTGCACCACCGAAGCACGCTGATAAAGCGGCCGTCACACTCGCTCGGCAGACGCGAGGGTCCCTCCGCCTTTCGCGAGAACGTCTCCATGGGCTACTCGCGGTTCGTGAGCGCCGAGGACCTGAAGCGTTCAAGTTTCCTCAAGGACGACTGCTTTGCCGTCCGGTGCAAGGTCACCGTCGTCCAAAAGTGTGCCGTCAAAGGGGACGTGAGGCCCCGTGGGAAGGCGTTGGCTAGGTTCTTTAGTTGCATCCGTGGATAGATCATAGATGTACCCCGTTGAAAAAAAAATTGGCGCATTGTTTGGGAGAAAATTTGTTATGCGTTAACTAATTCATGTTGTTTCACTCGTACCAGTTTTTTTTCTTAAGATATATCTGGATTAAATAGAGTTGAGAAAACAACTGCTCGGGCCAACAGTTTAGAACAAGAGGTCGTAGCGTACCCCAACCCTAGCCACCGTCATGGTCCTCCTCCGTCTACCTCCTCTCTCCCATCGGGCGGTCTATCAGGTCATTGTTTTCTTTAGAATTTTGTTTCCTATTGGTGTCGATGAGGTGGTGATGGTGACGACGCACTGAAATAAGGTCTCTCCGGTTTCTCCTTGCCGCGGTGACGTCCGATCTAAGCGTTAACGACGGGCATGTGGCGGTTCGTGCGTCAACAATCAAGGAAAGCAGTTGGCTAGCCCTTGGTGTGGCGACTACAACATCTTCTTTACATTTGTTTGCCGGCATGATACGGTTTCTTCAACTTTCTAGACTGGTGGTGAAGGATTACAACCCTGCGTTGTGTGGGTGATGCCCCGACCGCTGTTTGTTCATCGATTATTAGACCTCATTTCTAGCATCACATGGCTATTGTTGTCTTCAAAGTCTCATATGGCTAGGGCATTTGCAGGTGTGTCTTTCCCTTACTCGTCCGGTGCGGTTTTTATGCTCCGACGAGGGGCGTACAATCAAGAAAAGGTAATAGTAATAGCAATAATATGCCACTATTTATCAAGAAAAACATTTATATGTACTACATTTGTAGCACTCAGTTGCGTGTTTCTCTTGGTTTAAAAATTCTATTTTAACCTGAGCTAATTAATTAGCAGGTGTATAAGTGTAGTTACGAGGTATCCAAAGCAAGGAGAGGATGGGATGAACTCAACAATTTTGAAATTTGACTTGTATTTGGTCGGGAAAGGCCTATGACAACCCCAACAGACTGTTGATCGAGATAGGCCCATGGCAGGCCCAACGAGATGGGAAGGATTTTCGCGTCTGGGCTTTCCCCAACAGACGGTGTCAGGTTGTCAGGGCTGCAGTGTTGTGGTGTAGTGAGAGGAGCATTCGATTCATTTATTGAAATTGGATGTGGAAGTTGACGACTCTAGCCTTTTTACAGATATCACACACCGACTTATTATTAGATCCACTAAAACATGGGAGATCATTTCAACTAACCACCTGCTTGACTATAGCTCTCAAATGACGGCCTTAATGATAATGCTACCCTTTGAAGAAGGTTTGATGGGAGTGAACACACACTTGCTTGAGTTGGACGAAGTGGACTTTGAGAGGATAGTCCCCCCATCTTACGTCTGCCTTGGAAAAGAGTTTTCTTCATTCCCTAGTCCATGATAAAAAAACGGTAAGGAGAAACTAGATGAAAGTCAGTTTAGGCAAGGCGTGCTACTAATAGTCTATCGACAAGGGATCGCACGGCCGAGACATCGGATCATGGTCCGCGTCCATACAAGAGAGGATGTGCTACACAATCTCTTTCTCCTCTAGCTTCTTCCCGATGGCGGCATTTTCGCAGTTTCATCACGCAACACCTTTTATCTTGCTGATATACCGGCCGATTGTGACCTTCCTTTTTTTGTATTGACGAGTGCATCCGGATGTTCAACGCGCGTAGATGGGTATGCAGGCTAATAAGCCATGCCCTCGACCGAGCTAAAGTTGGAGCAAAGGCGACCTGCTGCGAGATTTTGCTAGCGTCGTCAGGAGTAAGGAGAGGTCCTAGGCCAATCACACTCCATATGTCGGGGTTGGCCTCTCCTTAACGCTATCTTGGCGTTGACTTACCTGACATCAATCTCTTTTGCTGGCACTTTTTTAGATAATAAAGGGCTGCAACCTTCATTATAGGATGGTGTCATTTTCCGTGGGGGGTGGGGGCTGCTGGCTATATTTTGGGACGGAGGAAGTACCACATAGCGTGAGTTGCTTCTTTACCTAATAATAATAATAATAATAATAATATTATTATTATTATTATTATTATTATTATTATTATTATTATTAAAAGATGAAGGCTTTCATAGTTCTTCATATGTCATACCCTTTATATCCGTTTATTTTATATTAATTATAAAGATTGATGGCTAAAATTTAAAAGTAGTTTGCATAGATTTTTGTGCCTATGTACAAAAGGGCAATGTTTCCCATAGAAAGGGCAATGTTCCCGGATAGAACCTTTCTTTGGTAAGCACGAGCTGACCAGGATCGATCTCCTACCGCATGTATCGATCGCCTAGCGCGTGAAAGGATCGATCCGAACACATATTCCAAGTCCCAGCCGATCACTTTTTAAAAGAACATTCCCAATCGATCGATGCGTTCCCAAAAAAAAAAAAACGTTGATCGTTTCCCATCGATCGCTTTAAAATAAAAAGTCCCAATAGATCGATCCGTCCCAAAGAAAACGCCGATCGTTTCTAATCGATGGCTTAAAAAATCCAAATTGATTCCCGAAAGAGAAAAATGCCCATCGTTTCCTAGCGCACGTAGACGTATTCCACGAATCAGTTCCGGCAAAAAATAACGATCGATCTTCACAGGATCGATCGTTTTTTTTCATGGTTCTCCAGGATCGATCTCGCAGCAGGCACCTAGCGCACATACACATATTATTTTGCGAGAAGCACATACACATATATTCGACCGAACGATCTTTAGCAGGATCGGTTTTTTTTTGAGAAACCGATGGATGCCTGGTTACTTTCAATGGCGGCATCTGTTTATATGGGCCACACATGATGCAATCATGCTAACTGGGCCAACTAAGCCAGCGACGAGACGCATGAGACCACTAACCCGATCGAGTACAAGGCATGGAGGACTTGGGGCAGTTGTAGCGATCTGTCGGGACAGTTTAGGCGCATTCCAGGGGCCTTCGGCGGTAGCTTTTGCCAACATGGATGATCCAGAAGTGTTGGAAGCATTGGCGATATGAGAAACGATGGCCCTTTTGGAAGATTTGTATGTGCAGAAGATTGCAATCGCGTCGGATTGTAAGAAGGTGGTGGGAGCTATCAAGACAGGCACCTCGGCAGCGTACGGCGCAATTGTACATGAAATAAAAGAGCGTTTTGGTTTTTTTTTCTTGTCGGATTAGCCATGATTTAGAACCACTAATGTAGAGGCTCACAAACTGCAAAGCATGTGTTAACTTTGGGTATTGCCCGCCATGCTTGGTTAGGTCAACCCGAAAACCTTGTGTTCGTCCCTATAAACATCACGACGGATGAATAAAAAGCTTTGTGGGTTTGCCTAAAAAAATAATCCAATCGAGTTGTTGCTAAAAAAAAGATAACTAACCGATCGACTCGAGCCTCGGGTGCAACGCACCATTGACAGAGTCTAGGCCGATGGCCAGCCGGACGACGGTGGACGGGAGCAAGCAAACATAGGGCACAACGATGCGTAGGCCCCTTCACCACTTCACGGGCGCGCCTCTTGAGGGGGAGCTCCCCCGGGCGGTGCCAGCTAGTGGGCGACCCGCGGCGCCCCGTCGCCTCGTCGCCTCGCTCCGGCGTCGCCGGCCACCACCGCCCTCGGCGCCCGCGTCTGCCGCCGCCCGTCGCCCGGATCCCCGATGGCGCCGCGCCCCGAGCTCGTCGTCCTCGCCGCCTCCTCCCGCCGGCGAGCGCGCCGCCCGCAGCCCCGGCGCCTCCTCCTCCTCCTCTCCGCCCGAGCGCCGCCGTCTCCCTCCGTCTCCGGCAAGCCGCCCCGGCGAGCCCCTAGCCGAGCCCCGATCCGATCTGGAGGTTGACTTCTCCCCTCCCTCGAAAATATTCTAAGTCCTAGATATTTTACAATATGTGCTCCTGTTCATTGCGTCATAACTCTCTGCATATAGCTCCATTTCGTGCGTGTAATATATCGAAATGTTCGTCTTTAGATGCTCTTCATTTTGTTCCATTATGCCATGTTCATTTGAGTCCATCTTGATGCCCAAATCTCTGGTGCAAGAGTGCTATGTGCTGTTAACTGATGTTACTTATCAGAACTTGAGGATTTGTTATTTTTGTTGCTATTGATGTATGCATCTTATGGGCATGAGCTCTACATGTGTTTTGATATATGCCATGCCATATTTAGAGAGGTGTATGCTATGTATTTTTGTGATCTCTGTGGTGACTAGCACTAGCATGCAAACTAGGCTTCGTGATGTTTCTGTTTTCAGGGACAGAAATTTTGCTGTCTGTTTATGCTGTTATTTTGTTGCCATGTATCCATGTGTCTACAGAGAGATCCATGCTCCTTTCGGAGATGTTCAGTAAGGATTTCTTATAGATATAGTTGTGCTCTATCCATCCATGCCCCTATTTGCAATTATGGAGTGCCCTACAATGACTCAATCTTACTCTACTTTTGCTATAAAATATTTCTGACAGATTGTTAACATGATATTCAATTTTGCCAAGGTTTTTGTAGTTGTTTCATACATGCTATGTATTTGCTATTGCCATGGATAGCTTCATAAACATGCCATCTTGTTGTAGGTATGCTTGTTTTGTCATGCATTGATTTGTGGTGAGTGAATCAAGCTCACCAAGATGCCTTCATAATTTTGTTTCTGCCATGCTCTGTTTTCTGCTAAGTCTGAAACCTGTTAACGAAACTTGCTATGTTACATGGGTGCCATCATATCTTCTGGTCCTTTCTGGCTCATGGTCAGTAAGGGACTTTTGTTCTATGCATTTAGTAGATTCATGCCATGCCTTGTTTTGCTATGTTAAGTTCCTGTAACATGTTGATTGCTTGCTCTGAACATTGCTATCTGATGCTGTTTCAGCCATGTCCAGTAATTTCACTAAGTCTGTGAACCTGATATCTTTTGCATTCTTGCCATGCTTGTTTGAACCTGTTATTGTGTGATCTAGCCGTACCTCAGTGTTCATCCTTTGTCAAGCATCTCCTGTAACCTGGCTCTGATACCAACTTGTAACGCCCACAATGCGGCTATATCTCCCACGTGTCGAGGCACGACTTAGAGGCATAACCGCATTGTGGTATTGTCGCAAGAAGGGTTATCTTCACACAATCCCATGTAATGAACAAGAATGGGATAGCGAGAGTTGGCTTACAATTGCCACTTCACACAAAACATAAATATAATCATACATCATCCAAAATCCACACATAGACCGACTACGAAAGGAATGGATAAGGTGGTGAGGTTGCAGCAGCGACTAAGCAAGTATGGTGGCTAACATACGCAAATGAGAGCGAGAAGAGAAGCAACACAACGGTCGCGAAACTAGAAGTGATCAAGAAGTGATCCTGAAACTACTTACGTTCATGCATAACTCAAACCGTGTTCACTTCCCGGACTCCGCCGAGAAGCGACCGTCACGGCTACACACGCGGTTGATGTATTTTAATTAAGTCAAGCGACAAGTTCTCTACAACCGGACATTAACAAATTCCCATCTGCCTCATAACCGCGGGCACGGCTTTCGAAAGATAATACCCTGCAGGGGTGTCCCAACTTAGCCCATTATAAGCTCTGACGGACAACGAAGGATAAACCTTCTTCCAGGAAGACCCGATCAGTCTTGGAATCCCGGTTTACAAGACATTTCGTCAATGGTAAAACAAGACCAGCAAAACCGCCCGATGTGCCGACAATCCCAATAGGAGCTGCACATATCTCGTTCTCGGGGCAACACCGGATGAGACTAGCTACGAGTAAAACCAGTCCTCAAGTTTCCCCAAGGTGGCCCAGCAGGCAGCTCGGTTCGAACCAACACTCGAAGGAGCACTGCCCGTGGGGGTCTAAAATAAAGATGACACTCGGGCTCGCGAAACCCAAGGGAAAAGGCTTAGGTGGCAAATGGTAAACCCAAGGTTGGGCCTTGCTGGAGGAGTTTTATTTAAGGCGAACTGTCAAGGGGATCCCATAAATCACCCAACCGCGTAAGGAACGCAAACTCAAGGAACATAATACCGGTATGACGGAAACTAGGGCGGCAAGAGTGGAACAAAACACCAGGCATAAGGCCGAGCCTTCCACCCTTTACCAAATATATTGTTTTGTAATGCTTTACCTGTACATCATGTCCATCATTTTTGTTTTCATGTTAAGTTCCTGTATCATGTTGATTACTTGCTCTGATACCAACTTGTAACGCCCACGATGCGGCTATATCTCTCCCACATGTCGAGACACGACTTAGGCATAACCGCATTATGGTATTGTCGCAAGAAGGGTTATCTTCACACAATCCCATGTAATGAATAAGAATGGGATAACGAGAGTTGGCTTACAATCGCCACTTCACACAAAACATAAATATAATCATACATCATCCAAAATCCACACATAGACCGACTAAGGTCAAATCCAAATGAAAATAAGATAACCCCAAATGCTAGATCCCACTTGTAACGCCCACGATGTGGCTATATCTCCCACGTGTCGAGGCGCGACTTAGAGGCATAACCGCATTGTGGTATTGTCGCAAGAAGAGTTATCTTCACACAATCTCATGTAATGAACAAGAATGGGATAACGAGAGTTGGCTTACGATCGCCACTTCACACAAAACATAAATATAATCATACATCATCCAAAATGCACACATAGACCGACTACGGTCAAATCCAAATAAAAATAAGATAACTCCAAATACTAGATCCCCGATCGTCCCAACTGGGCTCCACTACTGATCATTAGGAAAAAAACATAGTAACGACCACGTTCCTCATCGAACTCCCACTTGAGCTCGGTTGCGTCATCTGCACTGGCATCGTCGGCACCTGCAACTATTTTGGTAGAATCTGTGAGTCACGAGGACTCAGCAATCTCACACCCGCGAGATCAAGACTATTTAAGCTTATAGGAAAGTATGGTGTAATGAGGTGGAGCTGCAGCAAGCACTAAGCATATATGGTGGCTAACATACGCAAATGAGAGCGAGAAGAGAAGCAACGCAATGGTCACAAAGTTAGAAGTGATCAAGAAGTGATTCTGAAACTACTTACGTTCATGCATAACTCAAACCGTGTTCACTTCCCGGACTCCGCCGAGAAGCGACCGTCACGGCTACACACGTGGTTGATGTATTTTAATTAAGTCAAGCGACAAGTTCTCTACAACCGGACATTAACAAATTCCCATCTGCCTCATAACCGTGGGCACGGCTTTCGAAAGATAATACCCTGCAGGGGTGTCCCAACTTAGCCCATTATAAGCTCTGACGGACAACGAAGGATAAACCTTCTCCCAGGAAGACCCGATCAGTCTCGGAATCCCGGTTTACAAGACATTTCGTCAATGGTAAAACAAGACCAGCAAAGCCGCCCGATGTGCCGACAAATCCCGATAGGAGCTGCACATATCTCGTTCTCAGGGCAACACCAGATGAGACTAGCTACGAGTAAAACCAGTCCTCAAGTTTCCCCAAGGCGACCCCGCAGACAGCTCGGTTCGAACCAACACTCGAAGGAGCACTGGCCCGTGGGGGCCAAAAATAAAGATGACCCTCGGGCTCACGAAACCCAAGGAAAAAGGTTTAGGTGGCAAATGGTAAAACCAAGGTTGGGCCTTGCTGGAGGAGTTTTATTTAAGGCGAACTGTCAAGGGGGTCCCATAAATCACCCAACCGCATAAGGAACGCAAACTCAAGGAACATAATACCAGTATGACAGAAACTAGGGCGGCAAGAGTGAAACAAAACACCAGGCATAAGGCCGAGCCTTCCACCCTTTACCAAATATATAGATGCATTAATTAAATAAGAGATATTGTGATATGCCAAAATATCCATGTTCCAACATGGAACCAACTTCAACTTCACCTGCAACTAGCAACGCTATAAGAAGGGCTGAGCAAAAAGCAGTAACTTAACCAAACAACAGTTTGCTAGGTGAGGATGGTTAGAGGCTTGACATGGCAATATGGGAGGCATGATATAGCAAGTGGTAGGTAGCGCAGCATAGCAATAGAACGAACAACTAGCAAAACAAAGATAGAAGTGATTTCAAGGGTATGGTCATCTTGCCTGCAAGGTTCTCAAAGTTGTCGAAAACTTGATCCTCGTAAGCGTACTCAACAGGTTCCTCGTTCACGAACTCGTCTCCCGGCTCTACCCAAAACAAGAACACAAGTAATAGAACCACAATCAATCACGGAAAATGCACAAGCAACATGATGCCAAACATGTATGATATGCGAGATGTGGTATGCGATGTATATACGTGCTCCGGAAGAAAAATGATGAACAAGGCAGTAACTTGGCAAACCAAGCATGCTACTGGAAAGATGAGATGATTTCGGTCAAAATCGATATAAAGATCACCGGAAACGGATGCACGGTTTGCAAATGGCAAGCAAAACAAAAATGACACAAATCTGCGATTAACAACAAGATAGCACTTAGAATATATCAAGTAACTATGCTACAGCACTCCAACATAGCAACAAAGCATATGGTAGATTCAAACTTAGAAGAAAAAACAGAGCATGGCAGAAATAACGATAACTAGGCATGTTGGTGAGCTTGAAACACTCACCACAGAGCAATACATGGCATGGCAAGGTAACCAACAGCAAGATGGCATGTTTATGAAGCTATCCATGGCAAGAGCAAATACATAGCATGTATGAAACAACTACAACAACACTTGGCAAAATTGAATATCATTACTTTTCTGATCTGATTAGCATATGTGATGATGGTCTTAATTAATAAATTGAGATTTGAAGCACAGAATAGCAGTAGAAATAAATAGATATATACAGAGAAGCCCTAATATGGATCTTAATAGGTGGATGTGATCTGACTGAGAACAGTACAGTTTACATAAGCAACGGCATAGGTTTAGTATCTTCAAAAGTATCGGATAGCAGGGTCCAAAAGCAAACCATAGGTTCATTATGGGAAATAACATAATTAGGAGTACTTAGTGCTAGATTATATTGACACACTTGCGGTGTTTTCGATGGTGCATCTAGAGGGGGTGCACAGTGAGAACCAGCCGGCGGTTTGAAGTGACCTCGAAACGAAAAGCGCAGATGTCTCCTTCACGAATGTTCGCACGGCGACGAAACTTGGACCAGTTGGTGGTTATAATGGCCCTCTTGTCAGCTCCTAGCATAATGTGATATTCGACGCGCAGACGACCATTTGCAAGTCTGACCATGAGTGTATCGTTGTGTGGATGAATACAGATTGTTGTGTGATATGGAAGATAAGAGTGTGTTTTTGAGGTTACCATGCGCTTGCCTGGCTTGGCAGATGTTTTGTTGATTGTGCACACGTAGTACTAAACCAGAACATAAAAAAGAGTGTCCACATGGCATTCATAGAGCTTCACCTTATTACCCCAGTAACAGTGGTCTTCAAGCTCACCAAAGTACCGGATGCCACCAGGTGTTCCTGCATTCAGATCAATGTAGGTGTGAAGCAAGTTAAGTATCGTTTGTAACAACCGTAAATGTCATTGTTTGTTTGGAAAAAGAAATTTAAGTTATATAACATAGGCGGGGGCTTCGACATGAAGTACTATAAGTTGAAGATTAGTTTTCAAAATCAGACAACTGGAAGTTTTAAAATGTAGCAGATGCTAAAAGCGGTTTGTAAAATAGAGAGAACACAAATGATTGTATAAAGATTCAGACCAGCATTGTCTGACATGCTGAAAGTAATCAGTACAAAAGGAAAAAAACATTGAGTGAACAAAAGTAGAAGAGAGCAGTGTCATTGTAAAGTTTGTGAGAGAAGTATGCTGAGAGCAATCAGTATGAAAGGAAATAAGTATTGATCTAGCAGACGTAGTGAATAGCTAAAGGCAGTTGATAAAGAAATCCAGTGATACATGGTGGATTATGATCATGTGAGTTTGTTGTTTCATATATAATATAAAAAATAAAAAACAAGGCATGTGCAGACCGCCGACGATGCACTCTGGCTGCTCATTCTCTTCACTTTGTTCATCGAATGATAAAACATAGCATTAGCAATATGAAATGTGATCATTCCCACTGGAAATGGTGAGCCTAAGAATGAAACTACTTACTTCGAAAGAAGAGTAAAACGGAAAGCAGCAGAGATGAATCTTAAACATGTTTTGTTGCTAAAAAAATTGCGCAGAAAGGTAGTGAGCTGCGTTCTCTGTATTAGGTTGAATTAGTCTGTGTAGAGGGAGACATTCATAGAAAGGCACAGACTGGAAGTAATTGCTTATAACGCATTTAGTTGTTGACATTCTAGATCTCTTTCATTTTCTGAAAGTATTTACTTATGTATCATATGTACTGCATGGCGCAATAGATGTCGATGAAGCGGGTGATTAAATAGCAATATAAAACGATATAGAAAATCACTGCTAGCATTTACAGATAGTTGTGATGCATGTATGTGGTTACAGATGTATCATTTATTCTTATAATTGTGCTACATCCACATAACGACATATGTGGCAACTAACTGAGAGAGCACATCGTGATAGAGCAGACTATAGCCTCAAAAGTTGCAGATCTAAAAAGATGCTGAAAAAGAACTAAGCAACCATGTAATTAATCCTCAAGAAAAGAAGTAATGCAGCATAATCCCTAGAAGTAATCATCCATGTAATTAATCTGGAAGCAAAAGAACTAAAGCATTAACATTTGCCTAATCCATCATCTAATCCTGAAGCCAAACACCTAAAACAGGGATTAACCGAAAGTAATAGAAGTGCCTATGAAATAGGTTGACTGACAGAATCGAACAATAGCAACGGATGCCTAACCCACAACCAAAGATCACAGGGCGGATACGTGGATTGAATAAAAGCGAGCGGTCCCAAGATGGGAAGTGGGTGGTACCATCTGTCTGACCATTGTTTTTTGTGTGGCTTCGTTCAAGGAGGATATCACGTTCAGTATAGGTGACACTCCTGGCTTAAAAAGAGTTACTGAAAATCAAGCTGGTGTTCACGAAAATTCAGTTTTGCCCTATCATTTTAAATAGAAAGCCGATTCTACTCAACCTGATGAAAGACAACTATTTTTTCAAGGATAACTGATGATGAAAATCTGAACTCACTGCAGAATTTTTTGTATACCCATGTAAGGCAGTCCAGAATGACTTGCAATGAAAACAAAAGAACAACACCAATGCATCGGTCATGAGACAAGTGACTTTTTGAAGAATATCTAATGCTGTAAAACTGAACACTGCAGATTTTTTTAAAACAATACATGGCGGCCTAGAAAGATTTTCAATGCCCCAAAAAAAGTTTAGGTCCCATAGAAAATATGGTGAGATAGGTGACTTTTATATGTAGTGAGATAACACCAAGATCCAGCCGCTGCACTTTTGTGTAAGCAAAACACACCTGCACTTTATCAATATTGATCCTAACAGCCTGATCCTATCTGTAAAAACAGTAACCTTATTGTATACTGAAACAACAAGAAGTAACATCTATGACCTATAACGTGAAGAGCTGGTCGTTGATTTGTACCTCCGTTCATCGCCTTGTACTGGTTGCTGAACTTCTTGTTGATGTACCTGCACGCAAACCACCCAATTGTTTAAAACAGCGAAATAACACTATAGATGAATCAGACAAGACAGGATTGCAGTCTGGCCGTGTTAGTTCATCAGTGAAGTTTTCTCGACCCTAACAAGGAACAATGGTGCGCAACAAAATCTGGTCCTCAACAAAATCATCAGGTTATAGTACTATCCAAACCACCACTTTGGAAATCAAAGCACAAGTTGCCTTTCCAGATCCCGTCCGCCGAGGCAGGACACCATCGACCCAACGTCGGTGGCGTGCTATACAGCACTAAGAAATGCACACGTATTGGTGCGTACGACTTCTAGGTAACTTAGCACGACCCTCATGATACAACGCACCTCCCCTGATGTAATACTGAAGTATGGCGAATTGATTTGATGCCATATAATTTATGAAAGGGCATCCAGGCAAAAGATTAGCTCACAAAGACCTCACGAGGAGAGGATTGGAGGCCGATATTCTTGCCTTCATTCACAGCCAAACGAAATGCCACTATTTCAAAAAAAAGAGGTCTAAGCAATTATCTAGTAGGGGCTACAATTACCTAGCAAGAGAAACATGTGCTGCTTATGATAAAAGTAAGCATCTACAGAGGCCTGTTAGGCAACTAAGATAACACTTTCCTTATTATAAGTAACATCAACGTCCCTCCAAATTCTTTGAAAGCTTCTATTATTTGGTAGATTTAAAAAAATATATAGCCAGGTCTAAGTTTACAGCAGGATCATGATATCATGGTACGCTAGGTAGCTACATAGATCCATGAACCACCTTTCAATAATAAATTTTTATGTAGCAAAAGACAGTACAACACCAGACTCCAATGTCAGCAAGAAATTAGAAGTAAAAAAAGGCAATGTTACATTTTAGTATTACCGAACAATGCAGCATTGTACCTTCAAATGTGGTAAAGGTTCAGTATGGATATATGCACCTAGGACTCCTTACTAATTTGTCATTAATAGGATGCATTACCAATTCAAGAGCCGATTACCGTAACATTATTCATCAAACTTTCTATAAGAATATACGAGGGTGTAAGAAGATACCAGGTAGGAGGCACCCCTTTAAATGTATTTTTTGTTGTCTGTGTAGCCAACTGAAAAATAAGCTGATAGCAAATCAATCTTCACCAAGACATACACAATACTGCTAGGCAAATCAATTCAGATTATGTTTTGTTGTACTTAACAGTCAAAACCTTTTCTATAGATTTATGAATATATGCAGTACAAGAGTACTGTTTTCCATAAATGAAAATCCTTTTCTGTAGTGTTTGGCCTTTGGAATGCAGTAATCAAGTGTGATAGAGTTGATCCATTTTCTAATCCATTGCCATGGTTTGAATATAGTAAAACGGAGCTTCACTGGCAGGTGGTGATACACTGATCGTGGTTTCAGTTTGTTCACCTTAACTTCATGCTATTCATATGCATAGTAAGTCACATGGACGAGTTCCCGGAAATAATCAAGTTATACGAGCTGATGTTCTATCACAGATTGAAATTGTTAGGAAAGCAAGGATCTGGTTACTTAGTGCGCATGTATAAAGTATGTTAGGCATGTGTTGCAACGGAGAAATTATAAATTCAGATCAACTTAAAATGATTGTAGAGATAAGAAGAACCACCCATTACAATTGGTCCAAAGGTAGTGTAGCACATGTTTGTATTTATAGCACAGGAAATACCTAACCTGATAGCATGACAACTCTTATTACTGTTACCGCCCTCCACCACCCCCACTGAGTGGACGCTCACCTGCTCGAGCGTCTGCTCGTCATGCCATCGCCGGCTTGCCATCGTACTCCTCGATGTAGAGCATGTCCCGGGTGTCGCAGAAGACTGATCCTCTGACACCATCATATAGAAGATCAAGTGTGGAGATAGTCACCATCCACTAGCCCGGGCTTGCAAATGTCTTGTTTATGCAGCAGATATACTATGGAATGGTATGTTCTTTTGCGGCGATCAGGCGCTTGTCAACATGCTATTGATAGTGCTTCACCTCGTTCCCCCATTCACAATGATTATCAAATCCTCCTGGATAGTGCTCACCAGGCCAACCTACATAGCAATATCAAGAAGACACGGGTGTAAACATGCACAATAGTATGATATGAAAAGGCAAGGTAATGTAGGAGGTCGTCACCACAAATGATGTAGTGGAGATGGTGATCTGATTTTGGTTTCTTGCCAAAGATTCTAGGTCCTCTTGGGCGAAAGGCGGAAGGAGAGGCTCAGGTGCGAGGCTCCTTGTTGTGACCGCACGGCACCAACAAATAGTGAAGCACGCGTACCAATTGTTAGCATAAAACATAAGCAGGGTGAGTATGATGTTTGATGTGGGTTCTGTGCTCACCGTTGCTATTGCAGATAACAACATCCTCTTCTGATGTGCCGATGAGTTCTCTGCGACAGAAATGATGTGGAAGGTTGCACCGTCAATAAGAAAAATTAAATTAACATATTGGAAGCGTATACGATTCAGAAATGCTCTAAGAACACAAGTCACATTTTAGCAAATTAAGAGGCTTACATCACAACATTTTCACCATGCACAGAACTTTCCTCAGTGTCCTAGTCTGCATCATACGCCACAAAGCAGCTTCTTTTGCTTTCTGTACAGTAGGAACTACGAGAAAAAGCAGGTAAATTCAGTATCACGCCTTCATATATTTCTATGAGACCATTAGTATAATAAAAAGGCATAGTCATGTAATATAATTTTGGGGGGGGGGGGGGGGGGGGGGACATAATAAAATAACTTGAAGGCACATCAAATACTAATTAGTACAGCAACAATATCAAGCAGCAGATGACATATTAGATATAGGAATTTATCTATTTATCAACGAATTAGCAGTTAGTGTGATAGGAATTTATTTATTCATCAAATACTAATTAGTACAGCAATAATATCAAGCAGCAGATGACATGTTAGATATAGGAATTTATCTATCATCAACTAATTAGCATGATCCTAGAGTACACAGAGTAGGAGTATTATAGGGTTGGACATGTTATGTTTAAACCTGGATCTGCAAAATGCAATGAAATAATAGGTCAAGTAAATTAGGACAAACCTGCATATAGGAAAAACAAGCACATCAACATAGCCAATCGCACCCTCCAGTAGCTGTACATAACTTGGCTATGTGTAGCGGCCATATTGGGAATATCTGGTGGAGCAAACCTGAAGCACTAACCACAAGAAACAGGATCACCAGGGGAACAACCAAACAAAATTTGATTCATAGAATGCAGTGGCATGGTGATCCAGAACTGAGAGGTAAGATACCAATGCCATGACCACTTCATATAGTCCAATCTTCACTTCCTAGGTCAATATAAAGGGATCAACACTTGAACACATTATTTAACCTATAAGCTTTTTCCTTACTTGTCAAGCAGATTTGAAAATGCAAAGATGAAAAGATTAGACCTCAATAATGACTAAAGGCAGAAAAACATGGATTAACTAAGTACCCAAAAATAAATGGATTTCACTAAGTCAGTTCATAGCATATGTTATTGCTTAATTACCATGTGTAATTATTTTAACTAATTACCTAACTATCTTTAACACCTCATAATAGCTAATGGCTTCTTGGGAGGCCATCTGATACTATATGATCCGAATACAGAAGCATACACCTCAGAGTTCGCCTGTCATGAAGAGTAATAAAAAAAAGTACAACAGCGAGACTTAATAGCAATGGTAACAGCAGGTTACAAAGAGAAAAATTGTTTAACAACACAATATGGAGCACAGACAGAGGTGTCGGTACAAGAAATGCCTTTCAGAAGTTACCTGGGTGAAATGGAAAATCAATAAACAGAAGCACATCTTATCCTTTGGCGTCACAAAAATGTTCACCAACAGAAAAACCAGTCAGATCTACACGAGCACGACAACCCCGGACCTCATTCATTTGCCCATAGACAAGAGCACACTTGCTTTCACTCTGCCACAAACAATGATTTTGTAAGGAAGGATAACTTGCATATATGAACTTCACAACTGAAATTTCAAAATCCATAGCTTGGTAACATGACTAAACTCTAAATTTCAAGCAATACCAATCAACATTACTTACAAGTTACGACTATGCAAAATAGAGCACACCTTTTGACAGTAGTGCAGCTTGCATTTGACGAGAACCCGGGCATCTTCCTACAAAATGATCAGCTTTAAGCATCGAAATGATACCTATATTTTTTTTTTTTGAAACGTCAAGGGGGGGGGGGGGGGGGGGGGGGGGGGGCAGAAAAGACTGCCCACCTGAATTTTCATATAATTAGCTCAAGGAGAGCCTGACATACAAGGGAATGATAACTATATCACACATGACTCCTGACCACCACACCATTAGACAACACATAATGGCAGCCATAGTGCTGAACTTCACACTGGTAAAGCACAAGGATAGCAAGGTTTCCAGTAAAAGCTAACAGACACATAAAACCAAGAAATGTTCAGAAGCATTAAAAATTTAGAAGTCAGCACATATGGGATTTAGTAAATCAATTACCTTAGATTTTGGAAGGAAAATCAAGGAAAGGAAGGTATGTAGCCCAGTACTTCCCAGTCACCTTGTTCCTTTCAGCTGCTACAGGAAAATTTTAATCAAAAGATCAAAAAATCCACAGCGTGTGTCAGCCACTGAAGCCGTGCAAGCTCTAGGCCGACTTGATCCCTGGATTAATTAGTCAGAAACACATTGCATGGAGTAGTACTTATCCCCCACCCGACGGCATGAGTAGTGTGTCCTAAGGGATTATCCGCTCTCAATTAGACGCTGCGGCTACTGACTTGATTTCTCTGATCCTTATTTCAGCCGGGCCAAATTCAAGTCAATAGAATACGCTAGTTAATTAGAAGCGCCAACACAAAACACGCACTCAACCATGCACACCAGCACAAGCACAACACGCGCACACCACACAGCTAGCACACACGAACGCCTCCAGCAGCATGGACACCAGACGCACGCCACCGGCAGCAGGCAGCCCACGCACAGCACAGACGGACGCCCGTGCAGAGATTCAACCCTGCTAGACCGCATCGGAGTCGCATCAAAAGAATTGAACAACAAGAGAGGGAGGGAGCAAGGATCTGAGCATACCTATGAATAGGCGAGCTGTTGTTTCCTGCCATCTAGCTGTTGCTGCTGCTGCTTCCGACCGGCGTCCTCGCCCATCTCTAGGCGCTAGGCGATGGCGACGATGTCACACATGGCTCTAGTCGGTGGCGTGGGAGAGACGAGGAGGCTGGCGACGGAGATGGGCCAGCGGAGGAGCGGCCACCATCACTGGGCAGAGGAGGGGGGTGAGAAGAGGCGAGGAGGAAGGACGGGGGCCGCGGGGTCGTCAGGAGAATCAGGGAGGAGGAGAGGAGGCGGCGGCGACAAGAGGGGAGGGAGTCGTGGTGGCGGCGAGTGTGGTGGTGGCGGCGGCAACCCTAGGAGAGGCGAGAGAGAATGGGGGGTGGGTGGAGAAGAAAATGCGGTCCTCTATCTCAGTTCCAACTCGTTTTCTCTGGCTGACCCAGGATAAAATCATTCTCGCCAGCCCCTTCTGGCCACGTGGCATAGCCCAGCGTCAGCTCCTTCCACGCCTCTACAACTTCGCCAAGACTATCTACCTTGATTCTCACCATGATCAGCCCTTAATTTGACTAAAAAATTATCCTTATTTCGAGTAGTCTGCTGGTTACACATAACAGAGTATCTGTAAGTTCTTTAATAATAGAAAAGAATGGCTAGGGAACAGTCGCCTGAATTTGTTTTTTGGATCATCAGTTGATTTGTTCCCAGCCATTGGATGCAAAAGGAACCGTCAGATCTTCCTCTTCTACCTCCTTAAAAATGTTCATCTTCCTCCTTGTGATCTCGGTCTGAACCACCTGCCTCCAGCACCGTAGTCGGCAGTGCTCCAATGATTGCCTCGCCCTCCCTTTGACCTCCCACACCACCATGTTGGCCGCCGCCCCCACTCATCCCTCCAAAGCCGGCGAACTACCCAGTTTGTTTGGCTAACTTGCACCCCCTGCACCCTAAGATAGGCAAGGAGGTTGTGCTTCCCGTGCACCATAAGATAGACAAGGAGGCCGGTGTTCCCCCTGCACCCTAAGATAGACAAGATAAAACCTGCCACCAGCGACCTCGGTGCTCTGCAGCTGCTGCTTCCTCCTCCACTGAGAACACAAATTCTAATTATATGCGACTGACATCCAGCAAAATTGACAATAGAAACTGTAGTTTCACGCCATCAGAGACGAGGATGGTTGGTGACCTTGTCTCCGAGCATGGGATGTAGTTGATCAATCCATGTCCATGCTCTATGTTTTCTCCCGTTGCAACGCACGGGCATATGTTTTAGTTCTTTAGAAAAGGAGGAAGACCCCCTGCCTCTGCATCTAGGCATGCATGCAGCCACTTTATTAATTATTCACAAAGAACTTACAAATTAATACATCAGTACGTCTGATGACATCATCTTGGCAACTTATGTCGCTACTCCTATCCACTTGATGAAGGGGTGCAGATAGTCCGAGCCGAATACCAAACAGACCTTGCAACATAGCATAACATCTAAAACGAGAGGTCCCAACCAAGCCACAAAGTATAAATATTATTTTACATCACATAACTAGCATTAGATTACTCATTGCACACTCGCAGAAGCAAATCTGTGCCTCCATGTGTAGTAAAACTGTGACACTCGCGGAAGTAAAGAAAAAACATGTTTTTTTCCTTTTCCGGGAAGCACAGATGTGCCTCTCGTGGATGAAAAAAACATGATTTTTTTCCTTTTCCGAGATGCACGGTTGTGCCCCTCCCAAGAGCAAACCTGTGCCTATAGGAGAACAAAATACATATTCTCGTGAAAGAAAAAAGAAAAAGAAAACCAGAAAACAATTGCCCAAACACCTAGGAAAAACCGGCAAAAACTGAAAAGCCAAAAGAATTCAAAAAAATAATATAAACCCCGAAAACACGTACAAATAAGTAAAATAAAATGAAATTCTTTGGAAAGGCCCATCATGCAACATGTGCCGGCCACCCAAGCTACTTCTGCGGGTGTCGTCGTTGTCATCGCTTGCGGCGTGGCCCTCGCTGTGCAGTTTCTGCTCGCCACCAAGCTGGCCGCCTAATGGCTTACTGTAATAAGTTTGTGATGAACCTAATAAAGTGGTGAGCAAAACACAAATCATCAGTGTTTGGGGGGCCAAATGCTACAAAATCTCTAATATAAGCCTCCCTGAAAAAATTCTTCAGTAATTCATCCAAGGCGGGGGGGGGGGGGGGGGGGGGGCAGCGCCCCCTACCCCCAACATAGCTCTGCCACTAGACACCAGGAGCAAGGACGGGATAACTAAAAGGCACATCTCGGAATATTCCGGTGATTGGGCCATCTTTCAACATCACCGGGGTCATGAACAGCCTCGTCGGCGAGCTCCTTGTCGGCCCACTAGACGCCATGGTGGGCGAACGGCCGCTCGACTGTTGTCTCGAGGTGGTGGCGTTCATCGGCGCTAGGTCACATATTTATATTCTTATCCTCAAAAAAAAACAATAAGGAGAAACTAGATGAAAGTCGGTTTAGGCAAGGCGTTCTACTGATAGTCTATCGACAAGGGTAGCAGATCAGTTGATGTCGGAGTCACATGGAGAGTAGCACTGTTGTATGGCTACATAGAGGACCACCATGTATAGAGGCACTTCTGGCTCTCGATTGTAACCCTATTGTAATGCATTAACACTCGTTTGATGTCGCGAAGAAAGGCCAAACTTTGAAGCCAAGACCCTAAAGTTGTGATTTTGTTACAAACAGGGCTAAATTTTTTGCTAGAAATTTTGGCAGCATAACGCGTTTGGGAGAATACAAATCAACAATGATATATAACTAAGATATCACGTATGGGAGTAGAAATACAACTTGTGTGCTTTGCCTCCTATACATCAATATGAGGATCGATGATTTCTAGGAGCTACTACCTACTATCCATCCTACCAACACAACTGGCAATTCTGAAAGCAACAAAGACAAACTAACAAATCTTGACGACGACGAACGCTCCATCCATCATCATGGCCTTGGGCTTCACCACGATGACATCCGTCCATCCTACTTTAGTCACACAAGTTGTCGCGATCCCGGTTGCACCATAGGAGCGCCTCCGCTGTCGCCGCCGTCACGCATGCCGCCGGGATCCCACCGCTCCTTGCCGCCGGATCATCGCCATACCATGCGCCGCTGCCAGGAGATCTCGCCACCACTGCGCGAGGGAGAAGGCCCCGCCGCCGTCACAGGTCTTTCTTCGTAAAATCTCTAGATGATATGCCGGCTCAGTCTTCCGGAGATACCCATAAGGGTAGGGTGTGTGCGCTCGTGTTATGGTGAGTTGTATTATTGGAAAAAAAAAACTTTTTTTAGAAGGGAAATAAATATACCAGAACCGACACAACCCTATTATCATGACCAAACGTATTGGTCTCAATGCCGCCATCGCCTTCAACGCCAAGATCCGCTGCCCCTCACGCGGTGTAGATGCGTCCATCTAGACGCCGCCGCCTTCAACAACGAGATTTGCAGCTCTTTGTGCGCCCTACATCGCCTCCCTTCTTTACTTTCTGGAGCCGTGAACGTGCATGCCTACTGCTGAGTCCTGACCCACTCGCGACCTTGGCTGCAACAAGGCAGACGGTCCAGCCATCCAGGTTTGACGTTGGCGGCCACCGCTGAAGAATCGAGTGCTGCCCAAACAATGAGGAGAGTGACGGATCCACGTCCCTCTTCGGCGTCAACGTCAGCGACGGCAACGGCGCAAACACGGTTCGACCTCAGCGTGCTCAACCGCACCGGGAAGCTGGCGTCTTGCACTCAAGCCTTGAAACTCTCGGTCGACGGCAGCTCGACCTGGGGCTGGGAGTGTTTTTGCCGAACGCTCGTGCGAGAGAGAGTGTGGAGCTGAGGAAAGAGATACACGCGAGGTGCAGGAAGTTTTGTGCTGCCTAAATCGCAGCGTTTTTACCTCGCGGCCAGCTTGCTGAACTACCTCCTGGCCAGGCAGCTCGCTTTGATCCTTAACAGCAGCGCCATCCCACGACTTCATCACACAGCGCAAGTGCGAACCAGGAGGAAAACAACGAGAGAAGGAGTACGTGCATGGGACACTCCTCCACAAGCTACGCGCATTTGCAGATCACATCAACAGCCATGCATATACATTATTTAAACAGAAAACAAAACAAAACTGTACGGCTATGAACTTAGCTTAGCTTACTCCAACAGGGAGTGGGACCGCGTATCTCGCAGCGCGGGCGAGGGTAGGTGATTTTGGATTATTATTATTATTATTATTATTTGATAAAGAGAGTCACGTCTCCGATTTGCTTTAACAGAAACCACCAAGTCTTTACAAGCAAGCTAAGAAATAAAGGCGAACGATGCATGATCAGAGAAAGGTGATTTTAGATTAGCTAGCTCTTAGGATTTTTTGGTTGTGGTCACCCGGCTCTACGTGTGTCCGATCACCCCAAGTATGACCTCGGAGTGTCCGCCACGGCAGCTGAACGGCCATCCCCCAGGAGCCGTCCTCATTCATCTCCTTTGGTGTACCATGCTACAATTCTGCCGCCCTGCGATGCTATACAACGCAGTACTGATGCAGCTCGCCTTCCATGTCCCCGGTAATTGGCCTTCGATTTCTATTACTTCGGTTCGTTGTCTTCTACTCCCTCTGTACCGTAATATTTGTATTTCAATATGGTAGCTAAATGTAAAATGTATTTCAATACTAATAAGTTGATAGCATAACTGGTAGCAATGAGATTCTCTTTGGCATGCGATTCATTATAAATCTTCTCTATTAACAATAGTTTTTTGAACCTTTGAAATAAACATAAGGTTGACAATGAATTTGTTTCTTCTAGGTTGTTACTTATGATTCAACCGTTAGTTTTGTTTTGAACTATTAGTGTTTATTGTTGGAAGCTTCCAATTCTGAAATACAATATGAAAACTAATATGGTTGGTGAAACTATTAGTCTCATGCTTATCACTGTAGTCTGCCTAAGCTGATATTGAGAAGAGTGCAATGCTTAGTAATTAGTATCGTGTTCTGATTAAATTCAATCGCATGCTTTCAGTTTTGGTCATTTTAGCTAAAAATATAAAAGAGAGTTACTAAATATCACACTTCTTTTTTTCGATAAAGGGAATATATTAATATCGCGGAGATACCAATTACATCCGGCCTCTACAACAACGCAATATCGTAAAGACATTACGGATGCACACAGCCAAAAGATAATAAAAAAAGAAGAAAAAAGAAGAAAAAAATGATCCTGCAACAGTGATCAATTCCTCGTAGCTGCAGCACGAACCACCACCTAAACAACACCCGAAGTCCTAATTCTCAAGAAACGACGCCTCAAAACCACCGTCATCGCCCGATCCTAGATTTTAGGTTTTCACCCTGGAGAAGATTCGCGCTCTCAAAACAATGCCTTCAACAAGGTCACCGCCAGGCACAACCAATTAAAGCCAAACCTTGGGCTTTCACCCCGAAAGCTAAGACTCTGTACTCCGCCTGTGTTGCCGCCCCCACTTGCCGATGACGCTGCCACGAGTCACAAATCATCAAGCAAAGTCCTTATCGCTGCGAAGACTCGATCCGCTATTACAAGACCTCAGACCTCAGCCACCATGATGTTCTCTGTCACTGTCTTCACCATGGAAATCGAAATACCGACATGTCCCATACTGTCAACAGGCAACGAAGCTTCGTGTCACACCCTTCTGAAGCCACTTGGGCTGAAATAGGCGTCAAGCACCCAATGAAAATCTCTAGCGAAGCATTCCGGAACTCATCAATGGCCAGATCCATGAGGGTCGGCAACCGGCAGAACACCATCTTAAAGCAAAAAGAACCGAAAGACCGCGCCACCCGCCGGCTCCCCCAACAGCAGGCCGGAGATTTCAGCGGGCACCACCGCCACCACACGCACCACGCGGAGATGAGTAGCTGAGCCTTACCGAGCCCCCCGAACCAGACGCCGTGCCGCCCTCGCGGCCACAGCGGCAGTCGTGGTCGCAGGACGTACATGGCCGAATTGGAGCCCGGAAGGCAGACAACACAGCACCTTCGATACCCGATGTCATCCCACCGGGAACTGAAGCCGTTGACACCTGCGATCCACACCGCTTAGCCGGTGCCGTTGAGTACAGCCATGCGACAAATCGAAATCCATCGCCAGGGAGCCTCCGCAGAGAATGCTTGATGCCGCGCCAGGATCCGAAGCCGCTGCCATCCAGGCGGGGAGGACTTGCCGCTGACTCATGCTGCTGCACTGCCATGCAGCCATGCATGCCCAGGGCGTTGCTCCGCCTAGCCGTTGCTCGAAAACGAGCACCGCACCGACTTAGCCACCATGCCATCTCGTGCCTTAGCCCTGAAAAGAAGGCCTCGCCGTCGCCGTCGCCGCGTGGGCTTTGCCCGGCGGCCCCCTGTGGCGGCGGCGAGGGAAGATCAGGCCGAAGTGAGACTCCCCGGCGGCTGGCTGGACGCCCCGGTGCAGCCCCTTGGAGCCACACAGGAGCGGGGGTTGGTGAGATCCGAGGATCATACTTCTTACATGCCTGTCTTTATTTTCTAAGCACTTCGTGTTATCTTTTTATATGTTGAATTGATTAACCTTGGACTCATAAATCATTTTGTTAACTTGTTTCATAACATGTTTTTTTATATAACTAAATCAAATTTTCTCTGTTGCAACGCACGGGCATATGTGCTAGTTATTTGAAAAGGTGAGAAGTGTTCCTTACAACAAAAACGACCTAACACATGGCCCACGGTGTTATACAACGGAAACAATCTCATCAAACCAAACAAAATAAATCGAACCAATCTGTGGTTGGATGGTTAGAGGGACAGGGTATCCTCAGCTAACTAGGTTCAAAAGTCCTGGTGCTCGCATTATTCCTGAATTTGTTTCAGAATTTCCGGCGATGCGCTTTCAGTGCAAGGAGAATTTCCCATTGATGACGAGATGCCTATACAAACTATTCCTATGAGCATCTTCGAGAGACTGAGCCGACATATCATCTACTCCCTCCGTTCCTAAATATAAGTCTTTGTAGAGATTTCACTATAAACCATATACGGATGTATATAGATGCATTTAGAGTGTAGATTCACTCATTTTACTTCGTATGTGGTCCATAGTGAAATCTCCCCAAAAACTTATATTTAGGAACGGAGGGAGTAGAGATTTTACGAAGAAATGCGAGCACCATGACTTAAACCCTGGTGAACTGGAATACCACTACTCCTAATTATTCAACCACATCGCAAGGATCTTCCAGTTTACAATATATCTCACACCGATTACAAGTTTACGAAAGACTGCAGAAGCTACGGCTACGACTCGAAGCTTCCTCGGAAGCGAAGACGCAAAGCGCGTCACTTTTCAAAAGGAAAGGACCGAGGCTGACTGAATCCGTCCATGTCTCTTACCAATCTTCTGCATATATAAATCCTCCAAACCTGATATGAAGTCCCATCGCATCGCATCGATCCTACTAGAATACGCACGCAGCGTTCCCATCGATCTAGAGAGATGTTGTCGTCGTCTCCGCCGTGCTACGCGCCCGTGCCCTGGGATGACCTGCCAATGCAACACGCGGATGCCCCCGTGTCCACCGTCGCCGCCACGGCCATCGGCGCCGGGGAGCACATCCTCAGGGTCGAGGGCTACTCGCGCGGCTCAAGACCATGCACGGCAGCGACGGCGGCTACCTGGAGTCCGCCGTGTTCATGGCGGCGGGCCACGCCTGGCGGGTCTGCTGCTACCTCAACGGGGCGCGCCCGCAGGACGCCGGCTTCGTTTCGGTGTTTCTCAGGCGCGACGACGACGACGCTGACGCCGATGCCGACGAGAACGTCGTCCACGCCGAGTACGAGTTCGCTCTAGTGCACCACCAAGGGACGCTGGTAAAGTGGCCGTCGCACTGCGAACGCGGGACCGCCTCTGCCTTCGACAAGGGCAACTCCTGGGGCTGCCCGCGGTTCATCAGCAAGGAGGACCTGAAGCGTTCCAGGTTCCTCAAGGGTGACTGCTTCGCCGTCCGGTGCAAGGTCATCGTCGTCCAGGTCCAGGAGTGGACCGTCCAAGAGGACGCGAGGCCTGCTGAGACTGAGACCACCGCTTGGAAGGCATTGCTAAGTTATGTGGTTAGATAGATGAGCTTGTTGCAATGTTTTTGGCTCTTGCATGTTCCGAGAACATTGTAATGCGTTACTAATTCTTCTTGTTTCATCATGTTTACCAGTAGTGTTTCTTACAATACTTTTTGCTCATCTTCAGAGAAAAATATTACTATATGCTTACTAGTTCTTCTTGTTTCTTACTGAAAAAAATCTCTAGATTAAATATGGTAAGGAAATAACCCCATATACATCTGCAAAAGGGACAGATGTTAACAACCGCGGAGTCACTTGGTCACACCAATAGTTTAGAAGAAAATGATCCTCCTCTCATTATTGCTCCTCCAAGGTGACACCAAGGGGAAACCGAAAACCCTAATGCGGCCGCTGCCGTTGGTCTTCACCACGGCGGTGACAGTCCCAGCACCAAAGGTGCCAGGGATCATGTTCCCTCTCTTTCACGGTCGACCGGTCATCGGGAGTGTCAGCGGTCGACTCATCAGCGGGGCGTGTATTCGTCACCCCTGCATAATCCTGTACTTTTTTAAGAGAGAGTCTATTGGCACTTTATTGCAATATAGAAAGGTTTACATCTTTGATTACATGCGATAAGAGGAAATCTGGAGGTTCATCCTCCCATAACAGAAATGGCTTTGAATCATACACATGTTTTTTTTTTTTTGACGAAAGAAGGGCTTTGCACCCTTCCAATTTTCATTAATGAAAACCATAGAATTCGGAGCTACAAGGACAAAAGAAAGAAAAGACGACGATAAACGGAGCTGCTGCCAGCTCTAGCAATCCCCCGCACGGACATTACCAGGCTGGGACAGCAACACTAGAACTACCAACGCCCCCAACTACCACAGCTAATCAAGTACTAAGTTCAAGCATATCATTATTACATTCATCCAGGCTAAGGGCCTCAAATCCCAAAAGACAAGGCACATAAAGCAAAGAAACAGGTAGATAGAAGCAAGCCAGCCGCCCCCCCAGGAAGAGTTTTGTCATTCCAGCCGTGCCACATTTATTCTCCATCCTTGCGAGGCTGCATACACCTCACTTGCTACCCGTTCTAGCAGTCTTGCCCCTAGCTCCAGCACCTTTTTTCATTGCTCCTTTATCTGCAAAATAGACCAATCCACCATCCAATGTGTCATTAGTTTGATTAAGGTCATAGGGTCGGAAATTCTTTTCGTTTCAAATATGACCCCGTTTCTGGATTTCCATCAATCCCAACATACTGTGGCAACCCCCACTAACACCATTTTCTATCATCTCTCTTGAATGTGTCTAACCATGTCCCAAAACATTCTTGGACTGATGATGGTGTTTTTCTCAGCCCAAATGAACATTTGATTAAACTCCACATTAAAGAGGCAACCGAACATGTAAAAAACAAATGATCAACTGATTCATCTTTCCCACAGAACACACAACTCTTTTCCCCTTTCCATCTCCTTTTCAGTAATGAATCTCTTGTGAATATGCCTTTTTAATAACTAACCAAAGGAACAGTTTAATTTTGGCTGGTACTTTGATTTCCACAAAAATTTCTGTGGGAATCTAAGCTCATCAGCCACCAACTTTCTATACATAGATTTAACAGTAATTTTCGTGGCGGTGTGGTTGCTGGATATAATTTGGGACGGAGGGAGTACAATACATAGCATGAGGATTGTATTATTGGAAAAGCTTTTCTTTAGAATGTATCATTAAAAAAAGCTGGGAAGCGTTCCTTGTACAACAAAAAACGACCAGACACATGGCCCGTGGTGTTATACAACTCAAACGATCTCATCAAATTAAACAAAACAAAAGATCTTCCAGTTTATGTCAGATCGGAACACTCTCAGGATCCTACACACACGAGGTGGACACACGGTGGAAGATTGCAGGGAAGAGACAGCACACACACGAACGCAGGTGAGGCAGTTTTGCGACGCATAATCTCTGCGTCTTTTCTGGCTTTCCTTTTATTCCTTCCTAACAGAATTGCTGGTCACGATCCGATCATGCCGCACCATCCCACGGACAGATCCTGGCCTGCTACTACACGATTACACAACAACAGAATAAGTAAAATTAGGACCTATTCAGCCGCAACGAAAACGCAGTGCGCTTCTGGCATTATTTCACTTCGTTCAGAAAATAGACTAACTGAAAGTGTTTCCTACTGAACCAAGTTTAACACAATATTTCACCTCCTTAAACTTGGTGCACTGAGTTCAGGTCCAACATACCAATTTTCTTCTTCAGTTCCTGAAACCTGAACTTTGGCAAAGCCTTCGTCAGAATGTCTGCATGTTGATCATCTGTTCTGACATGCTCAACCACAAGCTTTCTTTCTTCGACACAGTCTCTCACATAGTGATAACGAATGTCGATGTGTTTGCTTCTCTCATGGAATACATGATTTTTGCACAGTGCTATAGCTGATTGATTATCCACCTTCAGTACCCATTTGCTTGGCTCCTGATCAAGCAATTCACCTAAGAGCCGTGCTAGCCAGACTCCTTGGCTAGCAGCCGATGCAGCTGCCACGTACTCCGCTTCACAGGAGGATTGGGCCACAATTTTTTGTTTCTATGAGACCCATGTCACTGGATTGTTCCCATAGTAGAACAACACTCCCGTGGTACTCTTCCGATCATCAATATCACCAGCCAAGTCACTGTCGCAGAAACCTAACAGTTGTGGTTTTTCAGATTTTCTGTATCTACATCCCAGGTTCAGAGTTCCTCTTATGTACCTTAGAATATGCTTGACGGCTGCCATATGCTCCACTGTGGGCTCCTCCATGAACCGAATCACATATCCTATGGCAAATGACAGGTCCACTACTAGGAAAAGGGCTATAGATGGAATGGCCACTAATGGCGCACCAGACATGTGGTGCGCCATTGCTATATAGCAATGGCGCACCATGTGCTGGTGCGCCATTAGTGTGAAAGACACTAATGGCGCACCAGACAAACGGTGCGCCATTAGTAACAAATTTTATTTTATTTTTATTTTGCCAGACATACTAATGGCGCACCAGGACATAGTGCGCCATTACTAGTTGTAACTAGTAATGGCGCACCAGCAACATAGTGCACCACTAAAATATTTTTTTATTTTTTACTTTTTTGCGAAACTACTAATGGCGCACTCGGGGCAGTGCGCCATTACTAGTTTAAGCTAGTAATGGCGCACTGCTACCCGTGCGCCATTAGTGTTTTTTTTGCAAAACTACTAATGGCGCACCACCAGCAGGTGCGCCATTAGTAACCAGGGTTACTAATGGCGCATTATGTGGTGGTGCGCCATTAGTAAGCTGGGACGAGCTAGATATTTTGGACAGCCACACCTACCCACTCACTTTCCCCACTTCATTCTCTCCTCCCTCCTCCAAGCTTGTCTCGGCTGCCTCCTCCTCCTCACCTCATTTGCACCATAAATTCATCCAAATTACGTGGTTAAAGCCCCTTTTTTTGATAGGTAAGTAAGGGAGAAGCTATCTTTATGTTGTTCTCCCTCCAACAACGTGCACATGCACTTTTTATGTCCTAGCTAGATCTATGTATGTTTGTGGTGTTGCATATGTTTGTGGTGCTACATATATGTTTGTGTTTGCAGGTACCGGTATTTGAAATGCGATAGTTGCCAATATTTTGCCGGAATGTTGATTCATTTCCGTTTCGGCGAGAATTTTGGCACTATGCATTCTTTTTGGTCCTATTTTTAGGGAAAGTCATGCCAAATTTTTTCTTGGTTCTAAAATATCGTTTTGCTCTACCCCGCAGGTGACCATGGTCCGCACGATGACCGAAGGCATCGTGAATAGGTTTTTGAGCTCCGCGAAGGCCGAGATGCTTGAAAAGAACGAGACGGAGATAAGATGTCCGTGTCGCAGATGCAAGTTGAAGAGCCTTATTGCGGACCCGGATTCCGGGCAGGTGCGGGACCACCTGCTCTTGCGTGGTTTCATGGATGGCTATCGGTGGCAAGGTGATGAAGATGACTATGAAGTCGTCCATGGGGGTCGGGCAAGAAATGAGGATGGGCAGCAAGACAACCACCGCGGCTCGGGCGGGCGAGAAGACGAAGAATCTCCAGGACATGATCACGACGGTGATGCTGTACACAGTCATCATGTAGAAGATGCCGGACATGATGATGAGGAAGATGCGGGAGCAGACGAAGGGCATGATCATGAAGATGAAGATGCCGGCGGAGCAAACGATGATGGACCATCGATGGGCTGGGTGCAGGACCCTCATATTCAAGAGCTGCTTCTCAAGCAGACGGATAACGCAAGAGCTGCCGCCCGAGAGAAAGCCAAGCTGGATCAACTGGAGATAGACGCGGTTACTCCATTGTATGAAGGATGCAGGCCTGAGGATACCCGCCTGAAAGTAACGCTCATGGCTCTGGAGATGAAGGTAAAGCACAAAATGACCGACGCATGCTTCGACGAGAACATGTCATTCTGGCACGAACGTCTTCCCAAGGGGAACAAGTGCCCGACCAGTTTCGAGGAGGCGAAGAAAATCGTGTGTCCTCTGGATTTACTGCACGTGAAATACCATGTGTGCATGAACAATTGCATCATTTATCGGGACGAGCACGCGGAGTCTACCATATGTCCGGTGTGCGGCGTCACTCGATACAAGAAGAGGAAGAAAGCTCCTCGGAAAGTGGTGTGGTACTTTCCGATCACTCCTCGTCTGCAGCGGTATTTCGCGGACCCTAAGGTAGCAAAGCTCCTGCGTTGGCACGTGGATAGGGAGGAGAAGAAGCGAGAAGATGACGCAAATGATCCGGAGATAAATAAAAAGACAAGATGCTGAGTCACCCTAAGGATGGGAGCCAGTGGCAAGCGTTGAACTTCGAACACCCAGAATTTGGGAACGATCCAAGGAACATCGTGCTGGGCGCGAGCACCGATGGAGTCAATCCGTTTGGCAGCCAGAGAAGCACACATAGCACCTGGCCTGTGTTTGTGTGGATGTAAAACCTTCCCCCTGGTTGTGCATGAAGAGGAAGTACATTCACATGAGTATGCTAATTGAAGGGCCGAAACAACCAGGGAACGACATCAATCTGTATCTGGGGCTGCTGGAAGAGGAGCTAGACACGCTGTGGAAAACGCCAGCCAATACGTGGGACGCCGCAGAGAAAGAATATTTCCCTATGAGAGCCGCACTGCTCACGACGGTGCACGACTATCTCGGTTTCGGATATCTCGCGGGGCAGGTGGTCCACGGATTTTCTGGATGTGTCAGGTGCATGGATGACACAACGTATCGCCAGCTAGATAGAGATCCCGGGTCTTCGAAAACCGTGTTCATGGGACATCGAAGGTGGCTTCGCGATGATGACCCGTGGAGGAAACGCAAGGATCTGTTCGATGGTGAAACCGAACCCCGAAGACGCCCGCGTACGAGGAGCGGCGAGGAAATAGACGAGCTGTTGAAAAATTGGAAAGATTGCCCACTGCCGGGAAAGAAGCAAAAGGCGCCAGAGCCGGGAAAGAAGCGAAAGGCGCCAGAGCCACTGCTGAAGGTATGGAAAACGAGGTCTGTTTTCTGGGACTTGCCGTACTGGAAGATCCACCGTGTGCCTCACAGCCTTGATGTCATGCATATCACGAAGAACGTGTGCGAGAGTCTGCTTGGTACCCTGCTCAACATGCCAGAGAGGACCAAAGATGGGCCGAAAGCAAGGGCAGACTTGAAATCAATGGGCATCAGGGAGGAGCTTCACGCTAATGATGATGATGATGATGAGGCGAAGCAGGACACGGAAAGTCGTCGCAAAGGCAAAAAGGCCAAGAAGACCGGAAATGACTTCCCTCCCGCGTGCTTCACTCTAAGTCAGGAGGAGATCGATCAGTTTTTCACCTGCCTCGTAGGAGTAAAACTTTCTTACGGTTACGCGGGGAAGATAAGCAGATACCTAGACTCAGTGAAGTAGAAGTTCAGCGGGATGAAGTCTCACGACTGTCACATGCTGATGACGCAGATATTTCCAGTTGCAATCCGTGGGATCATGGACGCGCACGTCCGTGAAACGCTATTTGGCCTATGCAACTTTTTCGACGTCATCTCTCGGAAGTCGGTTGGCGTGAGGCAACTCAGAAGGCTACAGGAAGAGATCTTGGTGATACTATGCGAGCTTGAGATGTACTTCTCTCCCGCATTCTTCGACGTTATGGTGCATCTGCTGGTCCATATCGTGGAGGATATCATCCAACTCGGGCCGACGTTCCTGCACAGCATGATGCCGTTCGAAAGGATGAATGGTGTCATCAAAGGATACGTTCGCAACATGTCACGTCCAGAGGGAAGCATAGCCATGGGCTTTCTGACCGAAGAGTGCATCTCCTACTGCACGAATTATCTAGGCATCGAGAACCCCGTTGGTCTGCCCGTCAACAGGCACCTCGGCAGGCTCGCTGGATGGGGTCACCGTGAGGGTCGCCGCGAAATGCATGTCGACTTCGATGGTCGACTCGCCGACTTTGAAAGAGCAAACCTAGTCGCGCTACAACACATAGACGTGGTCGATCCTTGGGTGGTAGAGCACAAAACGTTTATTGAGAAGACGTACAATGACCGAGGCCAACAGAGGACAGACGGAGATATAATCAAAGAGCACAACTCATGTTTCACGCGTTGGTTCAAGCAGAAGCTTCTGTCGTACCCTTTACATGAGGATTCTTCCGCGGAAGAACAACTCATATTCGCCTTGTCACAGGGCGCCGAGCACAACCTGATGACGTATGAGGCGTACGATATCAACGGCTACACATTCTACACCGAGGACAAGGACATGAAGAGCGATGGTTATCAGAACTCCGGGGTAACGATGGAATCCTACATCGGTAACGACAAGGATAGATACTACGGAAGGATCGAGGAGATCTGGGAGCTGAGCTACGCTGGAGAGAAGGTCCCGATGTTCCGTGTCAGATGGGCCAAGAGCGTCATAAAAGAAGACCGGTATTTCACCACCATGGTTATACCCGAAGCCAAATCCAAGACCGCAGGCGCGAACGTCACCGCGAAAAATGAGCCATGGGTACTGGCTTCCCAAGTGGACCAATGCTTCTTCATTACCGACCCATCAAAGCCCAGTCGTGTTGTCGTGAGGAGAGGCAAAAGGAAGATCATCGGAATGGATGGAGTCGCCAATGAGCAAGACTTCGACAAGTACGACGACCCGAAGATGGAACATGACGACGACGATGAAGTATTAGCATACACCACAAGAAGAAGCAGAACCACCCTACCTAAAGGACGTCCGTTCAAGAGAAGAACTCCATTTACAAAAAATAAGGGCAAGAAGATTGTGAACAGATAGCTAGCTAAGATCGATTGTATTTAAATTGTAGCCTTCATTTCTCGATTGTATTTCATGGGCACCATCTCCCCCACTCCACCGGCCGCCGAAGCCGACCCCCCGCACCCTCCCCCACTCCATCGCCGCCGCCGACCCACCGCACCCTCCCCCGCTCCACCGGCCGTCGCCGACGACCCCCCGCACCCTCTCCACCGCACCCTCCCCGGCCCGCTCCACCGTCACAAATGAATGCAACTAAATTTGCAAAAAAAAGCAAATTTGATTATATTTTCAAATAAAAAATTTGATGATATTTTTTAAAAAATCATTACTGTTTTTATAAAAAAATATTACTGTTATGATTTAAACAAGTTTGAATATATTTAAACACAAATAAATATCAAACAACATTTTAAATGCATAAAAACAAAAATTGGGGAGCCTGGGAATGGAACCCAGGACCTCCTAGTGTGTGTGCTGCGTGCTGACCAGTCGGGCTAGTGGGCGTGGTCTGATAGAGATAGGGTTAGGTGGAATATAACCTGACCAGTCGGGCTAGTAAGTAAAACAAAATTCTAATGGCGCACCAGGGGGAGGTGCGCCATTAGAATCGACGTACTTATGGCGCACCAGGGGGAGGTGCGCCATTAGAATCGACGTACTTGTTCCCCTCGCACTGTCGCCTCCCTCCCTCCCTCGCTCACCAGATCCCCCACTCCTCGACCCCAACCGTACGCCGCCGCCCCCTTGCTCCGCCCCCTCCGTCCGCCGCGCCTGCACGTCCTCCGCCGCAGTTCGACGACTAGAAGGAGGTTCGCTTTTGTTTCCCCAATTCCTCTCTAGCCATTTCTTCCCTGCCCACGCTGGGGATTAGGGTTTGATGCTTTGGTGCCTTCCCCGAGGAGCAGCAGCGCGTCCACCTGCGCCGCCCCGACCCACTGCGCAGCGCGTCCACCTGCGCCGCCCCGACCCACTGCGCAGCGCGTCCACCTCGCCGAGGAGCAGCAACGCGTCCACCTGGGCCAAGGTGCGGCTCCCCACTTGGGCCATCGAGGTCACGTACGCCGCCGAGTCCGGGAAGCGCCGCCAACTCCCAGACTGGTCCAAGGCACCCGCCCCCGCCTCCGTCTGCCCATAGCCCAACACAGTCCCCTCGCCCCCTCCTGCCAAGGTGCGGCTCCCCCCTCTTCTTGCCTCCCGCTTTCCCCTTCTTGTACTCCAAAATGCTTCTTTGGAGTATATTAGCTGTCAAATTAATCTATCTTGAAGCTTGGGAGCTTCTTTAGCAAGTTCACTGTAAAATTGAGTACAAGATCACTGAAAATTTTCTGGAGTGTATGTTCTGCAGTCACTGAATTTTCTCGAGTGCATGTTTACTGAATTTTCTGAAGTGTATGTTCACTGAAAATGTGTTAGGATTTCATGGCCATCCTAGCTAGCTGCTAGGTGGAGAACGTGTTAGGTTCTTGCTGTCCGTGGCAAAAGCTGGGGCGATCGAGTAGGAGTAGCTAGCAGTATTGATGGTGTGTGGTGTAGAGAACCATGCAGATGTCATGGGCAGGCACTCATAGTCTAAATTTCATTGATGTCAAATTTCATTTATGTGTTAAGTTTGAAATCAACTTGACTGAACATCAACTTGTTCTGGTTTAGTGTAGAATCACTTAAGTAGATGGAGTAGTTATTTTCTATACTCTCACTGAAGACTGTGTTGCTAAATCGACATCAAGTTTAGGAACAAGTGTGTTCCTAAATAATCTTCAGTTTCCACTATATTTACTGTCAAGTCTGAAATTTTGATCTTTACTGTCAAGTCTGATTTGCCTCTGAACATTGGTTACAATAAATTAGTGGTTAACTAGACATAAGGATTAGATCTTAGCTAGTGCTCTTTTCAGACGGCTTGTTCTCAAAATTTGGTACTCCATTAGAGTAACTTAATTCTCAATATTAACCGTTTCAGTTTCTAACAAGTTTCTTCCATGTGTTCTGAATTAAGTACAGTCAATGATCAAGTGATCTCTTCTCCAAGTTGCCTGAAATTGAATCAGTCATTTAGTTAACTTGGATTTTTTTTTTCTAAAATCTGTACATTTAGTCAAGTTTCTTCCATGTGTTCTGAATTAAGTACACTATGGGATCATTTTATTTTTCGGTACATTTGCTTGCAACTGGTTTTAGAAGTATAGCTTGTTTTCCAATTTATGCTGTTTTTTGATATTTTATGCCAATTAAGTGTATTACTTGTGATGCTGCTGCTGCTGTTGTACTACTTGTGATGATGCTGCTGCTGTACTACTTGTGATGCTGCTGCTACTTGTGATTTTGTCAAGTGATGCTGCTGCTACTTGTGATCTTCTGAAATGACCCCTTTCTCCTGAAATGTTGATTAATTTCCGTTTCAGTTGAGAATGGGGCACTCCTAGGTCAAGAAAATTAGCAAAGGTCATGCCCAATTTTCTTGACCTAGAAGGTGCCCGATTCTCAACCGAAACAAAAATTAATCAGCATGTATCTTGACATCAACCAATAGTAGTGATCTAGTGCTTTAGTGGTTGGATTAGTTTAGTATTTTTTCACACACTCAGACACCCTTGCTTGCCATGTGTGTGAGAGAGATAGTGAGAGGAGACAAGAAGAAGGGGGTTAGGAAGATGTTGCCTGCTCATCAAAGCTAACCATCTCCCCCTTTTCACCCCTTTTCCTTTCTCTTTTGTGGGTTGCAAGGAAGCTACTGGTTCCATCCCACAACACCTAGCAACAACACACTAACAGGTTCCATCCCAAAACACCTAGGCAATATCACAAACATCTCTCAATTGTTCCTTCACAATAACCATCTTTTTGGCGACATTCCTCGAGAATTAGGTTATTTGGTCAACTTAGAGATCTTGTTCCTTGACAATAACCAACTTTTTGACCAAACTTTTTTCCTATTTAGAGCGAAACATGGCCCACAACGATGACGCCGGCGGTTCGGGCGGCAAGCAATTCTGGGAGCTGTCCCAGGAGATGGAGGAAGAACCTCACCGCTATGAGGACGCCGCGGAAGACACCGATCCTGACTACACAACCCCTAGTGGCGTCGGGGATGACACCACTGATGGTGCCGCCGAGGATGCCACCACTGATGATGGCGGCGGACGCACAGATGGCAGCCAACCGAAGAGGCAACGGAAGGACCGGCGCCCGAACGTGCTCGGCACCGTCAAGGAGGAATTTACTGAAGTGAACTCCGACGGGCATCCAACGGCGCCCAAACATGTAGTCAAGGGGTACTCGGTTCAACTCGGGTGCATTCTCCGGAGCACCGTCTCGATCAACACCGAGAACCTAAGGCATAAGGACCGAGGGAATTTGCGCTGCCTCCTCTTCACGAAGTTGCACGAACGATACAAGTTCCCCAATGAGTTTGCAAACACACGCCTCTCAGGGAATAAAGTGAACAGTGCCGCCCTCACGAGGATGAGCACGGCCCTGTCTACATGGAGAAGCACGATGAAGGCAATGATTGAAAAAGGTGATAGTTATGAGAAGATCAAGGCGAAATATCCTTTGATGAGCGAAGATGGCTACAAGGAGTTCAAGATCAAGTGCGAGAGCAGCGCAACCTCCGAATCAAGTCAGTGGGGGAAAGAAATGCGGCAGTTGAACTTAGGGGTCCACCAACTCGGTCCCGACGGTTATAGAGTGGCGGAGCCTATATGGGACAAGGAGGACGCGAAGCGTGCCGAGCAAGGCCTACCGCCCCGCTTCGAGAAATTCCCTGACAAGCAGACCAGGAACTTTGTCAGGGCCCGGTACAAGGAGGACCCGGTAACAAAGGAGCTTACCACGGATCCGAAGACCAAGGCGCTTGAGAAAGTTCTGGTAAGGAATACACCCCCGCGTAATTAGCTACATATATGGTTGCATTCTAGTTAATGAAGCCAAATTTCTAAATGGTTCACATTCCTTCCGCAGGAGGCTGAAAGCAGTAGCGCGGGGTCATCTCAGAGCTCCCCTTTTGACACCCCTTTAAATAGGGCGTTGAACGTAATGAAAAACAAGGATAAGCTCAGTAAGCCGTCGTCAGCTGGTCGTGTGGCCGGCAAAGGCTTGTCCATAAAATGGTCGTCATACTATACCGCTGGTGGGCGAAAGGAGAAAAAGACCAGCTCGGAAAGCCAGTCGCGCGAGGTTCAAGAACTCAAGGCACAAGTGGCGCGGATTCCGGAGATTGTCCAAGAGCAAGTGCAACAACAACTGGGAACGACGCTCACCGCCATTGTGCCTACCTTGATTCAGGGGCTGACGACGTGGATTGCGAGCGGCCAACAGGGGCCTCCCCCGATTCCCAGCTTCACGGCCAGCAACTCGCACAACGCGCAGGCGGCACCATTGGTGTCTCCGGCGGAGGCGGTATTCGTGTCTCTGGCGCCGGCACGGGCATTGGAGCTTAATGCACCTGGGTGTACGCCGGCCGGCACCTCGCCAGCAAGCGGCCCCTCCGTCAGTTGCACGCGCACGCCCGCCGTTGGCGGTGCCTCGACATTAGCCGAGCTCGACGGCATCACGGTAACTAAGCCTCTCGGCCGATGACTTCATCTCCTTGCCTTTGACTGGGCATCCCTGACGCCCTACATGTTTTCACAGGGCGCCACCGATGTTCCTTGCACTCTCCTGCACTTCGTGGGCGGCGAGTTGGTCGATGTCGCCAAGGGCAGAATCGTTCAACCGGGCAACCGCGTGTTCCACGGTAATCCGATGCCACCCACCTTCTATAGGGTTGAACTGGTTCGGGTACTGCCAGGCTGCGACGAGTTGTTACCTCCGATTCGACCCGCTGGGGCCGACGAAGATGATGTGATGACCCTCAGCGCCTATGTAAGCTGGCCCCTGCTTTGGCCGAAGAGCCAGATTCGTTTGGGGGCGGGGGACACCACCCCACAGACAAGACCGCCAGTCGTGCCAGCGCCAAGCCATGGCAAGAACGCCACAACGCTACCAGACCTGCCGGACATCCCTATGGCACAGGATCCGAACATGCATATGGCACAGGATCCGGACGACGACGACAACGACGACGGTACATTTACCAACGTCGATAAGTACTTTGCCGAACATGGGTACGGTGACGAGTTCTGCGGGCCTCCTTCTCAAGAACCCAACCCTCAAAAAGACGACCGCGATCTAGCTGGTACGGCGGAGAAACCCAATTGCAACAGGCGTCGTCTGGCGTTCAGTTCTCAGGAGACGCCTCCAGCTGCCGCCTTCACCGAGCCTCAGATAGTTGAGGTGCCAAATATTATCAGCCCCAACACGCTCAAGAAGGCGGTCTGTGAGCAGAACTCGATCCCATTACAGCAGATCAAGAAGAAGGGACGGAAACGAAAGACTAACAAGGGCGCCAGTGCGAGCCAACCGGCACCGAGTACGATCCCTGCTCAGGACGGACCACCTTCACCTAAGGATATCTCGAGGAGGGTGCATGTGGCGGGTAGGCCGATGCTACCGACAAATATGCTCAATGCTGCAACCGGTGCTATGCGGAGTCTGCATGACAGTGTTCTTTCTTTGGAGAAGCGGCGTCTCAGAGAGAATGATGTGGCATACCCGGTTTTCGTGGCCAAGGTGCCAGAGGGCAAGGGCTTTGTGGATAGCGCCGTCGGGGGTACGATCGTCCTGCGATTTGATGACATCTTTGCTATGCTTAACCTTCATCCGCTGCACTACACCTTCGTTCGGCTGTTTTCGCTGAGTATGGAGATGCGGATCATTAGAGACAAGACCCCGGACATTGTGATAGTAGACCCCTTCTACATGAGTGCCAAGATCTTGGGCAGCGCTGGGGACCGGCAAGTCGCGAGTTCACACCTCGAAGGTGTCATTCTGGCAAACCCAAATAAGGATAACTTCCTCGTGCCTTACTTTCCCGAGTAAGTCATCTCCTAACCGCCCCGTAACATATGATTTCTTAGATTTCGATCGTTCTTTTTTTTTCTAACATTCCGTGTTCTGTGCAGTGACACACATTGCACACTCATCCTCTTAAGCCCGAAATATTCCATGGCCACGTATTTCGACCCGGACCGTGACTCCAAGATAGACTACACAAATATCAAGAAAGTTCTTGATGATGCTCTCCCCGGCTACGCCGCATCTGGAGGCACCTTTAAGAGGCCAGTTCGTAGGTACGGCAGGCACGTGTTCACCCACAATACGACGTTCCCCTGCGTCAAGCAGCCGCCTGGCGGTCAGAAGGATGCCTACTATGCCCTCCATCACATGCGGGCGATCGTGCGGGACCATAATCACCTTCTGCTACCAAATAATCTCAAAGATTGGGCCGCAAGCTTGGGGGCAATCCAGGACGCGGACATCCGACAAGAATTCTTTCGCATCCAGTCGGAGTTTGCAGAAATCATCCATCAAGATGTCCTTCATACCTCGGGGCAGTTCTACCTCAAATTTCAACCGTCCAATAGTGAGATAGACACAACGCTACAAATGCAGGCTGACAACGCCCGCGACTTCATGACCATCACGACAGACGGCGGCTTCATCCACGCTCCGGTCCCATGAGTCGAGTCGAAAGTTGTGATGCTATGTGTAGTTCTGAAACATTCATTAGCTCATGTTGTAATTAAACTGTAGTGAACTTGTATGTCTCTTTGGTTTGGACAGTCGTTCAACTTAGATGTAATCGATGCTATTTGTTAGTAGGACCATGAATCGTGCTATGGATGTCTTGTTTTTCTCTTCCGATCCTTTTGTTGCATACTTATATATTGCTTATGTATTGTCTGTTGTTTGGCTAGTGCATAGAGATGCCGTCGTATGTCGTGTACAAGGGTAAGGTTCCCGGAGTCTACGACGACTGGGAGGAGTGTCGGAGACAGGTTCACCGTTTCAGCGGTAACAGTTACAAAGGGTACACCACTAGGGCGGAGGCGGAATCTAGATACGCGCGCTATCTAGCGGGAGAGAGGAGGGAGCGTTGGAGGAACCGGATGAAGACCAGTTTCATCGCGATGATGCTCATCGTGATGACCGCATCTCTCTTCTATGTGATGGTAGTTTAGATGATCGATATCGACTTGTAATGTGAAGACAAACTCGCTACTCGCGGTCTCGAGACTTGTAATGTTCTATCTTCGTTCGGTCTTTTGAATTCGGAGACTAATATGATGAATTGTATTCGGAGACTAATCTTCTATTGTATTCGATGAATCTGCTGTTGCTGTGTCCTGCTGCTTATTTTCTGTCCAATAATATATTTTGTAATCTGTGCAAAAATCAGAAAAGAAAAAATAATAATTCCTAATATACATACTAATGGCGCATCACGCCAACGTGCGCCATTAATATGCCAAAGGATACTAATGGCGCATCCCAGAGCAGTGCGCCATTAGTATGCCAGAGGGTACTAATGGTGCATCACCCAGCAGTGCGTCATTAGTATGCCGAAGGATACTAATGGCGCGTCACACTGCAGTGCGCCATTAGTATGGCAAAGCACATGGGTATATATGGCCCCCTGGGAGGCATACTAATGGCGCACCGTGGCCTATACTAATGGCGCATTGCCCAATGCGCCATTAGAGTACCAGATACTAATGGCGCACCAGCGGTGCGCCATTAGTAAAAATTACTAGTGGCGCACCAGTAGTGCGCCATTAGTAGGCAAAACTGGTGCGCCACTAGTAAGCTTTTTTCTAGTAGTGGTCAGGTCGAGTATGCACCAAGTATCTGAGGCTGCCCACAATGCTTCTGTATTGTGTTGCATCGACTGCCTCTGCCTGACTTGACTTACTTAGTTTCAGTCTAGCCTCCAGTGGTATATGAGTTGGGTTGCAATCTGCCATCCCAATCTTCTCTAGTATCCGGGCTGCATATGCCGACTGACACAAAGTGATGCCTTGCTCTGTTTGCTTCACTTCGATTCCCAGGTAATAAGTCAGCAAGCCCAAATCGCTCATACTGAACTTGGATCTCATCTGCCTCTTGAAGTCTGCAATTACCCGATCACTTCCTCCAGTTATCATAAGATCATCCACATACACACCCACAATGAGGGCTGTGTTCTCCACCTCCTTCCTATACAAGCCAAATTCAGAGGGGCGTCACTCGAAACCGAGGTCACACAGAGTTGAGTCCAGTTTTAAATTCCAGGCCCTTGGAGCCTGATGGAGACCATATAGTGCTTTGCTTAGTTTGTACACCTTGCTCTCACTGCCAGTACGCTCAAAAGCAGGCGGTTGACATACGTACACCTCCTCT
This sequence comes from Aegilops tauschii subsp. strangulata, assembly GCF_002575655.3. Classification (NCBI taxonomy): domain Eukaryota; kingdom Viridiplantae; phylum Streptophyta; class Magnoliopsida; order Poales; family Poaceae; genus Aegilops; species Aegilops tauschii. Next base: position 43,141,555 of record NC_053036.3, read on the forward strand.
GACAGATCTCCATTGAGGAATGCTGACTTCACATCCATATGATGCATCTTTCAGTCAAACTGTGCAGCAAGAGCAACTAATAGTCTTACTGATTCCATGCGGGCTACAGGAGCAAAAACTTCCTCAAAATCAATTCCTGGTCGTTGTACATACCCTTTGGCAACGAGTGTCGCCTTGTACTTCACCACAGCATCATTTGGGTCTTTCTTAATTTTATAGACCCATTTGAGACCAATTGGCATGTGCCCCTTTGGAAGTTCACACAACTCCCAAGTTCTGTTGGACTCTACTGACCTCAATTCTTCTTTCATAGCTTTTTCCCAACATGTTTCTTTCAACTCTTCACGATGGTCTGCTGGCTCCTGCAACGCATACAGACACAAGCCTGCATGAGCAGTTTTGATCAGCTCAGTTTCATCATAAATTTCTTCCAGAAAACGCTTGCCCTGCGGTCCTTGGGAGGGTTCTGACCATGGCGTTCCTGGTGTCGCTTGTGCAGGTCCGGGTGTCACCGGTGTGGCGCTGAGATCACAGGGGATAGCCACTCCAGCTCCCACACAACGAGTCTTCGGATGCTGTTGTGGTGCTGCCACGGAAACAAAACTCACCGTCATGTCAGCGGTTTTTGCTGCCATAGCAGGGGTTTTTGGCCCGTCCGCTGGAGTGGAATTTGGTGCCATGGCAGCCCTTTCAACTGGACCCTCTTCACACTCTGCTTTGTCTGTATCCGTCTGATCGGGATAACTGACCACAAAAGACTCTTGAGGGTTGTCGGCCACTGATCGCAGTGTACCCCAGTCCCAACATCTATCCTCCTCGAACACGACATCTCGGGTTACGACCAATTTCCGGCCAACTGGATCAAACATTCGATATGCCTTTGAACATGTCTCATACCCAATGAATATCATTTGTCGGCTTCTGTCAAACATCTTACTTTGCCCTGGTCCAACTAATTTCACATGTGCTACACACCCAAAGGTGCGGAGATGCTGAACCGAGGGCTTCTTGTCATGCCAGGCCTGATAAGGGGTCATGCCTCGGACGCTCTTCGTAGGCGATCTGTTGAGCAGGTATACTGCTGTGGTCACTGCTTCTCCCTAGAACCTTGCGGGCACCCCCATGCTCTTTAAGAGGCTTCTAGCCATTCCAACCACCGTCTGGTTTCTCCTTTCCACCACTCCGTTCTGTTGTGGAGTGTAGGGTGTAGTGAGGAAATGCTTGACCCCATGATCATTGCAGTGCTTTGCAAATTCATTTGACGTAAACTCGCCACCCCTGTCTGTCCGTATGGCCTTCAGTTTCAGACTTATCTCATTTTCAGCAGCACTCTGAAATTTCTGAATCGCCTCAAGGGCTTCGTCTTTGCTCCTCAAGAGAACAATCCACATGTACCTTGAGAAATCATCAACTAACAGGAGAAAATACCTTTTCCCGCCTGGGGTTTCTGGTGATATCGGGCCACAAAGATCTCCATGGACCAGCTGCAGGTTCTGTGTGGCACGATACGTTGCTTGTGCTGGGAAAGGTAACCGGCGCTGCTTTGCTATCATGCACCCATCACAAATCTGCTGAATATGCTCAATGTGTGGCATACCTTCAACCATACTTTCTGCAGCAAAGGCCCTCAGCGAGCGAAAGTTTACGTGTCCGAACCTCATATGCCAAAGCCACGCATCCTCCTTTGCGTGCGCGAGCAAACACACCGGTTTTGATGGCTGAATGTTCAGGATATACATCCTGTTCTTGGTGCGATTCACTCGTGCGAGTACATTCCTTTGCTTGTCCCACACTGTCATGACACCATCTTCACTAGCATATTTACATCCATTTTCATCCAACTGACCCAAACTTATGATGTTGTTTTTCAGCTGAGGAATGCAGTACACGTCAGTCAGGACTCGGTGCTCACCCGTGTAACATTCTATGAGAACTGAACCTCGTCCGCAGATCTCCACTGCCGAGCCATCGCCAAATCTCACCCTGCCTTTCACTACCTCATCAAGCTTTGCAAATTTCTCACGGTAGCCAGTCATATGATTGCTAGCCCCAGTGTCCAAGTACCAGGTGATGTCCTGACTACCACTGAGCTTGGGCAGAACCTTCTCTTCATTTAGAAACACATGCTCTATTGGGGTATGCTCAGCTGACATCAGTTCACATGCCTCGAGCATCAACAGTCCCGGTTCATCAACATCCTCCGCTTGCGCAAGATTTTCTCGCTCACGCTTAGGCTCTGGACAGTCAGACTTGAAATGCCCCATCTCATTGCAGTTAAAACAGCGGATCTTTGAGATATCAAACTTACAGTGCTTCTTTTGCTTGTATCCGTCCTTGCCGTCGCCGCTCGCGGCCTGAGCACAATCACCGCGTCCACCACGGCCACCGCCGCGCCCTCGACCGCCTCCGTGGCCACGCCCAGCGCCGCTGCTCCCGGCACCTGAAGATCCCTTGTTGCCCTTCATGAGCTGCTCCAACGCCTGAGTAACAAGCATGAGCTGCTCCCTACCGCCACCGCCCGATTGACGACGCCGGCCGCGCGGGTTTTCTTCAAATGCTGCAAGACGCCCGACCGCCTCTGCCACTGTCATGGTAGACAGATCGCCCCACTGTTCTATCGTGTTGACGATGTCACTGAATCGGCTCGGGACGGCGTTGAAGAGGATCTCAATGATGGCCTCGTCCTTCACTATCTCGCCCAACGACCGTATCTCGCCGACGAGCGTCATGAGCTTCTGTGCGAAGGCGCTGACAGACTCGCTGTCCGCCATCTCCATGCGATCGAGCTGGCGCTTGAGCTGCTTCACATGCGCCTTCTGGACGCGATCTTCACCGACGCGCATGCGCCGGATGGCCTCCCATGCCTCATGGGCAGTCTCGCAGTTGGCCAATGCCATCATCACCGCGTCTGGGACGGACTGGGAGAGAGCGGCGAACGCCTCATCATCCTTGCCTTGGTCGAACTCCGCAGTGCCCTCTAACGCCGACCAGACACCGAACGGGCGAAGCGGCACTCTCATCTTCACGGCCCACAGGCCATAGTTGGAGTCGTTGAGCATCGGGTATTGGATCGGAACGCCGCCGGTCCTCGTCGGCGTGCGCGGCACGATCGCCGTGCCCTCGTCACTAGTCCTCTTGGGCGGCGGCGTGTACTTTTCGCCGCTGCCGCTTGACTGGTTCTTCTTTGGCGACTCGTCACCCATCGCCGTTCACCGCCGCCACAGCTCCTCCTATCTCCGCCGCCGTGCTCCGCCTCCGTGAACTCTAGCTCTGGTGCCAAATGTCAGATCGGAACACTCTCAGGATCCTACACACACGAGGTGGACACACGGTGGAAGATTGCAGGGAAGAGACAGCACACACACGAACGCAGATGAAGCAGTTTTGCGACGCGTAATCTCTGCGTCTTTTCTGGCTTTCCTTTTATTCCTTCCTAACAGAATTGCTGGTCACGATCCAATCATGCCGCGCCATCCCACGGACAGATCGTGGCCTGTTACTACACGATTACACAACAACAGAATAAGTAAAACTAGGACCTATTCAGCCGCAACGCAAACGCAGTGCGCTTCTGGCATTATTTCACTTCCTTCAGAAAATAGACTAACTGAAAGTGTTTCCTACTGAACCAAGTTTAACACAATAGTTTACAGTATATCTCACACCGAACACAAGTTTACGAAGGGCTTCAGAAGCTACGGCTACACCTCGAAGCTTCCTCGAACCGAAGACGCAACGCGTCACTATTCAAAAGGAAAGGAGCGAGGCTGAATGAATCCATCCATGTCTCCTACTAATCTGCCTGCATATATAAATCTTCCAAAACCTGATATAAAGTGCCATCGCATCGCATCGCATCGTACTATAGAATACGTACGCCGCCGTCGACTGCGTTCCCATCCCATCGATCTAGAGAGATGTCGCCGTGCTACGCGCCCGTGCCCTCGGATGACCTGCCACGGCAACACGCGGATGCCTCCGCGTCCACCGTCGCCGCCACGGCCGTCGGCACCGGGCACCACATCCTCAGGGTCGAGGGCTACTCGCACCTCAAGACCATGCACGGCGGCTACCTGGAGTCCACCGCGTTCATGGCGGCGGGCCACGCCTGGCGGGTCTGCTGCTACCTCAATGGGGCGCGCCCGCAGGACGCCGGCTTCGTTTCGGTGTTCCTCAGGCGCGACGACGCGACGCCGATGCCGACCAGAGGGTCGTCCACGCCGAGTACGAGTTCGCTCTGGTGCACCACCAAGGGACGCTGGTAAAGTGGCCGTCGCACTGCGAACACGGGACCGCCTCCGCCTTCGACAAGGGCAACTCCTGGGGCTGCCCGTTCTTCATCGCCACGGAGGAGCTGAAGCGTTCCAGGTTCCTCAAGGACGACTGCTTCGCCGTCCGGTGCAAGGTCACCGTCGTTCAGGTCCAGGAGTGGGCCGTCCAAGAGGACCCGAGGCCTGCTGAGACTGAGACCACCCCTTGGAAGGCTTTTGCTAGGTTCTGCGGTTCCATCTGTGGATAGATAGATGTGCTCGTTGCAATATTCTTGGCTCTTGCATGTTTGGGGAAAACTGTAATGCGTTACTAATTTTTCTTGTTTCATGTTTACCAGTGTTTCTTACAATACCTTTTGCTCATCTTCAGAGAAAAAAATATATTATGTGTTTACTAGTTCTTGTTTTTTTACTAGTTCTGCGGTTCCATCTGTGGTTAAATGTGCTCGTTGCAATATCTTTGGCTATGTTTGGAAAAAATGTGTAATGTGTTATTCGTTCTTCTTGTTTCATGTTTACCAGTGTTTCTTACAATGTTTTTTGCTCATATTCAGAGAAAAATATTACTATGTGTTTACTACGTAGTTTTTTTGTTTTTTTTACTGAAATGTCTAGATTATAAATATATATTTTTAGAGAAAAGGACGGAGCCTGACTTTATAAATAAAGCCACCAGGCAAAGTCAAGACAAACCACACAAACCAACGACCGCAACAAAAGCAAAGTATCGGCGCCACAACGAACAAAGGTTTAATTTACATGGCTCCCAGGCGAGTACACGGCACGCAGGCCGGAGACTCAAGGACGACGAGAGCAGGGCCAACAACTCCTAACTGCCGGCTTGAGCTCGAGGAAGGGAGGTAGATGTCCGAGCAATGGTGATTGTTGTCTCGGCCACCGCAGCATCTCCTCCAAGGCAACTGTCCCGAGCGATCAATCTCTAATGCTTGATTAATACGGTCCATGATTCCCAATGCCTTCCATACTAGTCGAGCCCTCCTACATTTGAATAGTAGGTGTCAGATATCCTCAGTTCCAAGTGTGGTGGTACCTTGATTTGCCGGTTAGCCAACACTCCCATCCCTGGAATAACACCTCGAAGCGCCCTCCACGTAACGTATATATCTTGATCTTACTCAGAAGTCGTAGTTTCCAGATAATAGACCAAACTGGATTGTTACTTGATGGGCCAACGGTGTTTGCCGTACGAGCTCCAAACTTGTACTTTTGGTCTAAGAGTGGAGTGGAATATACAACTAGTGAGGCACAAATGCAATTAAAAAGATCATTTACTTTCAGAATCTTCCATGTCAAGATGAGCTCATTTACACTCGGACATGAATAGTAAATTACAATAGATAAATAAAAACTGAAATTTTTAGGCATCCAAGATGCTCATGTGCACAAGGTTCGTGCAAATATTCATGGTGTTTGGACATCAGAGGAGCTCATGTAAAAAAAACAATTTTTATGTGTGTGAGAAACTTTGAAAAAAAAACTGTTTGAAGCGGATGTTCCCTTCGCGCAACCGTGGCGTCCAGATCGGATGCCACATGAAGGAGGAGCCGGCGCCGCCGCCGTGCCATGTCTGGCGCGGCAAGGCAGTGAAGGACTAAGTGCCCCTGGCGATCGTGAAGTCGTGGGGGCGCCTCCTCTACTTGGTGGCACCAGCGACGACGGCCCCTTGTCGCGGAGCATCGTCTCGGTGGAGGAGAAGGGAACCAGGGAGGTGGCGCGTAGGAAGCAACGTAATGCGGCGCACCGAGCAGTGTTGACAAAGTCCGACGTCGTGACGGCCTCGGTCCTCATGAAGGCCTAGGGCCGCGATCAATCGGTGACCATCGCGGAGAGGTCTGAGTGGCGACAGTGCCACCTTGACGGAAAGCTCGCCAGGATCGGGAGGAGTCGCCGCTCAGTGAGACCTCCGCTACAACCGGCAGGGGCAAGGGCATGGTTCCCCGGTCAGGGTCGGCATTGGCTGAGGCAGCCCTCCGCACGGCACTGGACGTAGCAAAGCGGCTCCTCCGCGAGCGTCTCACGGCGGATGGGCAGGTTACCGTGCCCCTGCGCCCTTCCACCGCTGAAAGGACCACTCCGACGACACGGCCGGCGATGGAGGTGCCACCGGCCATCACGGCCAGCCGTACAAGGCCACCCTCCGCTGCATGTTAATTTAGCCTCTTTTAGGTTTTATAATTGAAAGGACGAAATATCGCACGATTTATGTGAAATATATCAAACTTTCATCGCGTTTGCATGAATTATGTTAGAATATATTTTTATTATGGATGGAGGTTTTGTAAGTGTTGAATAGCCGGACGTGTCGGCAAACAAATATTATTATGTTGGTTTTAGGGCCGTGCCTGAGTAGGGGCCGCGACCCACGATGTACTAAGGCCCACGACCTACTCCAATTCTACGCAGAGACAGAGTCATACATACAAGAAACCTAGAGGCAGGGCGCGCATTATAAATATTCCAAGCCCAGGTAGAGTCTCGTCGCATCGATCGTAAGATTTGTTCGCCACCGTCGACTGCGTTTCCATCATCAATCTAGCGGAAGAGATGCCGTCGTGTCTGCCCTACTACGCGCCCGTGTCCTCCGATGAACCTGAGGAGTCCTCCGTGTCCACCGTCGTCGCCACGGCGGTCGGCACCGGGCACCACACGCTCAGGGTCCAGGGCTACTCGCGACTCAAGACCATGCACGGCGGTAACGGCACCTACGTGGAGTCCAGCGCGTTCAAGGCAGCAGGCCACACCTGGAGGATCTATTGCTACCTCGACGGGAAGGGCCCGGAGGACGCCGGCTTCGTCTCGCTATTCCTCATGTGCGACCCCGCTGATACCTCCACCGGCAACGCCCTCGCCACCGATGCCACCACCGGCAACGCCCCCGCCCCCGATGCCTACACCGACAACGCCCCCGCCGCCGCTGAGAGCGTCGTCCACGCCGAGTATGAGTTCGCCCTGGTGCACCACCGAGGCACGCTGATAAAGTGGCCGTCGCGCAGCGTGCGCGGGAGCGCCTCCGCCTTTTGCTCAAGCAAGATGTGGGGCTTCCTGCGGTTCATCAGCAAGGAGGACCTGGAGGGCTCCAGGTTCCTCAAGGACGACTGCTTTGCCGTCAGGTGCAAGGTCACCGTCCTCCAGGAGTTGGCCATCAAGGAAGAGGACGCGAGGCCCCTTGGCCCTGGGAAGGCGTTTGCTAGGTTTCTATGTAGTTCCATCCGTGGATAGATGCGCTTCTCGCAATATTTTTGGCTCTTGCGTGTTCGGAGAAACTTGTTATACGTTTACTATTTCTTCTTCTCGTTTCATGTGTACCCGTATCTTTTTTTTAGGAAGTATGCTTGTATTCAAGTCATAAATTAATACAAAGTTCTTGATCCATACAAGCACACCCTAACCCATGCATAAATAACCAAATAACAAAGAGCATCCTAAAACAATGAGTAAAACACGAAGATCTCTGAAGCTCTGTGTCATCATCTATAAACCTTGCGAGAAGACCCCTGCAACACAACCATCTAAAATCAGACGTAAGCAGGTAATAAACTTCAACCACGGTATAATTGTCGCCACGCTTCTCCCCTTTTTCTTCGCTCCCGCGTCGAAAAGACAAGGACACACATATGCATCCAACACGCCTGCACCAGCATTCTCCATATGTGCCCCTTCCGGTTGGAAGAGAACTAGGATCCGGTCGGGCGCCGCGGTCGGGCCAACTACCCGAGCAAAGCAGGATATCCCTCCAGCAGCAGCACAAAGAAGAAGGAAGAAACACAGCAGGAAATCATAGTTTACATGAAATTCAGAAAACTAAGTGACGTTTAGATCAATAGGGCATTGATACAAAATGTAATGTAATTAACATGCAAACTCACTTCAAAATCATCGAGATGCTTTGTAGCATCAATGGAGATGTTTGCCACAATTGTATTTGAAGCTTTCCTCAACCACTTAAGTATTCGACTCTCAGTTGATGCTGGATAAGAAGTTCAGGGAATAAGATATCATCATGAATATTTAGTAACTTGACTTCAATAAATCCTGCATTTGTCATTTATTAATCCAATTAATGCATACAATATACATGTTGGTGAATTGTTTTGATTGCTAAAAGAAGTATCGCATATATCTCCGAATCAGTAACATAAATTGTACTATTATTAAATTAGCGCAGCTAAAAAATAGATTAAATTATATGCATGAAAATGCTAATGGTTTAAATTCTCTAGCTTCTGTTGTTGAGATAATATCTCTGTTCTCTTTACTGTTGAAGCTTCTTCATGATACACGAGATAAACCTGTATCTAAAGAAACTGAGTTGGGATCTCTTTTGGTCTGGCATCGATTGGAGGAAATGACTGGAGCATGAATTAGTTGAGGAGATAGCAACCCTTTTTGCGAGGGAGGGGACAGAAAACCTTGACACAACAAGGATCTCATGATTGTTATTGGCTAACTTCAAAGTTCAAAGAAAGTGCCGAGAGCTTCAGATTCTCCAATCATAATTAAGAAGCATTGTTGCTATACACACATATACCCTTGTCACAGACATGCCACCCTTATTCCTTCAATACCACATTATGCCATGATATCAAGCATCTGACTTAAAATCAGTAAACTCATGTGGGAGTTATTTCGCAAACAGTGTGAGATTTGAGTTTTACTCAGAGATGAAAACATTCTGGACCAGTTGGATTGATTGGAGGCCTATTGATGACACCGACTGCTCCTTTTACCGTAGTATCAACAAAATCGCATGTCACTTTATAAGTGATCTGCCTTGCAATATCCTAAAATATCCAGTCTATAGCTGACAAAGAGTGAATGCCATACACCAACAACCATGATCAGGAAGGTAAACAGAAGCAACAACAATCAAAAATCCTGACATTACCTACTGCCCCAACAATTTATCTTCATGTGGGATCCATAACATAGAGGAGAGACGAGCGGCGAGTTGTACATGAGGCGTGCATGCGACCAAGGGCACGCACAAACGGATCAACTGGCGACACCTCTGCTGCTCATGCAGCATGTGTCCATTTCAGCATCCATCTTCTTCACGGCATCAAAGACGAGAACGAGAGAGGTGGCCGCTTGGCCAGCGAGCCAGCCACCGCACCCTTCACCGACCTGGCTCGACCTCGTCCTCCACCACATCCTCATCAGCGGCGCCTTCCCCTCCCTGACCCAACACCAGCATCCCCGCCGACCCGTCCCTAGACGGCGACGGTGACTCCGGCGGCTCTTAGTACATCTGTTCCACCCAAAATGGGAATGGGCACTAGGGTTATACACTTATAATCATGGCATGTGTGCCCCGTTGGCACCGGATCTCCTCCACCCAACTTCCTTCCGGTGGCAGCTGCAAGCCACATGCTCCTTCTTCAGAGGAGGAGAAGAAGAGTGGACGATGCAGGGTTTGAGCTCGGCTAGGAGAGAGGAACGGGTAGGAGAATGTGCCGGAGAAGTAGCGGAGGAAGAGGCGGCGGCGCAGAAATGCGAGAGATCAATGCGGATGCGTACGCGGGGATGGTTGCATGATAGAGGCGAAATAGGAAGAGATGAGGTTTGCTTCTTGTGGAAGGGAAAGCAGGGGAGGTGTTATCTGGACACCAACGAATTGTTTCCTTCTCTGGCGTGGATGTAGCGACAACGAATCGGAACAACCAATCAAAACACGCACTACACAACAGCCAAAGGACCAATCGCAACTCGAGCCGGATAAACTGTTCCTAAGCCAATGTGGCTAGCACGGCCATATCACGCATCTTATTGTGTTTGATTGCAATGCATTACTAATTCTTCTTGTTTCATGTTTACCGGTGTTTCTTACAATGCTTTTTGCTCCTCTTCAGAGGAAAAATATTATGTGTTTACTAGCTCTTCTTGTTTTTTTACTAAAATGTCTACATTAAATATGGTAAGGAAATAACCTCATACATCTACAAAAGGGACAGACGTTAACAACCCCCCTCTCGTTGCTCCTCCCAGGTGACACCAAGGGGAAACCGAACCGGAAACCCTAGTGTGGCCGCTGTCGTTAGCGTCTTCGCCACGGTGGTGATAGTCCCCCCACCAATGGTGCCAGGGATCATGTTCCCTCTGGCATTCACGGTCGACCGGTCATTGGGAGTGGCAGCAGTCAACTCATCAGCAGGGCGCGTATCCAGCACCCCTGCATAATCTTGTAATTTTAGTCTAAGAGTGGAGTGGGATATACAACTAGCTAGTGAGATACAAATGCAATTAAAAATCATTTATTTTCAGAATATTCCATACCAAGATGACCTCATTTACACTCAGACATGAACATTAAATTATAAAAAAAGGAAATGAAAACTTTAGGCATCCAAGATGCTCATGTGGGCAAGGTTCATGCAAATTTTTGTGGTGTTTGGACATCTGAGAAGCTCGTGCCAAAAACAAATTTTGGGTGTGTGAGAAACTTTGAAAAAACTATTTGAAGCCGATGTTTCCTCCACGCAACTGTGTATCGGACGCCGCGTGGAGGAGGAGCTGGTGTCGCCAGTGCGCCGCATCTAGCGCGGGAAGGTAGAAGGACTAGGTGCCCCTGGCGATCTGTGGAGGAGAAAGCAGCCTGGGAGATAGCGTAGGGAGTGGCGCACCGAGCAGCATTCACGAAGTCCGTTGAAGTGCTGACCTCGGTCCTCACGGAGGCCTGGGTCCACGATTAATCGGGACCACCATGGAGCCGTCTCCGCGGCGACAGTGCCGCCTGGACGGAGAGCTCGCCGGGATCGAAGGAGTTGTCGCTCAACGACACCTCTGCTGCCACCGGCAGGGGCAAGGGCATGGCTCCTTGGCTAGAGTCGGCGTTGGCCGAGGCAGCCCTCCGCACGGTGCAAGACGTAGCAAACACTAGTAGAAAAAGGGCCTATTGTCCCGGTTGGTAAGGGCCTTTTGTCCCGGTTTTTGAACCGGGACTAAAGGGTCGTTACTAATGCCCTAACCCTTTAGTCCCGGTTCTTACACGAACCGGGACAGATGGGCCTCCACGTGGCCGGTGCGGCGAGCCCAGGCAAGAGGGCCTTTGGTCCCGGTTGGTGGCACTAACCGGGACCAATAGTATGTTTTTACTAATTTTATTAATTATTGCTTCTGGAAATATCTAGATTAAATAGTGTCGCTAGGTGGCCTATAAATTTGGATGTAATTTTTATTATTTCTGAAGTTTATTGTACTGTCATGATTGAAGATGAATAGAAAGACAATTTCCACAAAAAGAATAAAAATAGAGTAAGGAAACAAACCCAGCCTCTGAGTCACTTGGTTCGACCAGTATAGTATAGAAGAAAAAGGACCCCTTCTCGTTGTGGCCAGGCGCGCAGATCCGGCACCCCTGCATAGTTCTATACCATCTTTTATTGAAAAAAAATAACAAATATTACATCAAGAACCAACATGTGGTTGGATTATTGGATTGTTAGAGGGACTGTGGTATCCCCAGCCCATCAGGGTTCTAGTTCTGATGCTCGCATTTATTCCTGGATTTATTTCAGGATTTTGAGATGCTCATAAAAGTAGGGTGTGCGTGTGTGCATTCATAGAGATGAGTGTATGCGCGTATATATGAGCGCTTGCGCCTGTACTGTGTTTAAAAAACGACCACGATCGCTGCTAGAACAAGTTGTCAACGCATCGCTGTCACGCTCACGTATCGAAGTCAACCTGACCTTGCGGATGACAACCGAAAAATCTCTGTGCACTTATCCATAAGGAGCATCGTAGAGCTGCACTTGTGACCGTTGAACCTTTGAATCGATATAAAGTGCCTAGTATGATATCTTGTCATCGAGCATGTACAACAAAAAACCTAACCTCCCTGGAGCACTGTTGGCCCCATCCTGGTGGACGAATTCAGAAAGGATTAAAGCCCAAAAGACCAAATTGAAGATGAAGCATCACCATCCACCCAAGTGCCGCCCTTACACTAAAAACCCCTAACCTAAACAATTAGCAAAGTTGAGGCACCAAGATTCCACACCTCACTATCTGCCACCTAAGCGGCAAGCAGAGCGAAGGTGAATCCACAGGCTGGCTGATGGAGCTCGGAGTTGAGAACTTTGCCCTGGCTGCCTAAGCGTGAAGGGAAGGAAAAGATGCTACTCATGTCCTCTACTTTTAGTCACATTTGACAAACTGTCTGAAAAACTCGATGGAATGCATCTACGTGAATGGTAATAGTACCTGAACTAGGTCAAATCAAGGCCAAAAAAATAACTAGGTGATCAAATGATAAGCATCAAAGATACCAATCATGAGCAAGAATGGGTTGTGGGTAAAGGAGAAGCAAAACAAACAATGAGTCTCGGAACAATTCATTATCACAATAATATTGTTCTCGCACAAACAATTACATTTACCAACTCTGACAACCTCTTCTCATGTAAAGTCAGCCGCCTGGGAAGTAAAACCTCTGCCAATCTGAAGACTACCCCAATCGACCCCCATTAGATAACAAAAAGATTTGCAGAAAAATAGCCCGCAATAATGTCCATGGAAACTCCAACCGCCTCTTTAGAGTGGTCAAACCCACGCGAAAGACCTAACACGTAGAAGAATATGACCATCAACCAATAACCCAGGGGGGGGAATGAAAAAGCTGCTCGCTCACACCTCTCGCTATTCACACGTTAGTCGGCACTCTACACCTACACGATGAACTGCCGTCATCTTCGACAGTACATCACAGGACAGAAAAAAGCAGCGCATCAAATGGCAGCACCTGAAAAGGAAAGGGAGCGTTAAATCCATTGAAGCTTACAGCTTATTGAACGAGTGTCAGGTGATATGGTGAGTTACATGGTGCATGGGGATCACCATGCGCTCCAAGAAATGGTGGCTCGTGATGCGCTGGATGTTCTTCAATGTATTCAAAAGAACATCAAAGAATCAGTTAGGGAGTATGCGCATCTCATGCACTATTCAGAGCCTGCTGCAACTGAGCAAATGATGACGGATGGATCCTGCTGATGGCAGCATTGAAAGTCGAATCCCCATGGTGAGCTGCACATGCCTTCAAGTTCTCTCTTAGTATGTTCTCTAACGAAGCTTGTTTGATCGGATCTAAATCCTTTGCCTGATCAAGGGAATTGTCAGAATATGTGCCTATTAATCTAATTATTCAGAAAAGAGATGTTCAAAGAAACACAGCTCACTTGTCGTTTTTTCAAGAATTTGCTGGAGTAACCTGAATTATCATTGCCAAGCCAAGAAGAGCTTGTAATATCGCCACTGCAAATATTGTACCAATAATTAATTACGCATAGAATTGAGAGAGGCCTTAAATATTTAATTGAAATAAACAAGCTAAAGTCATAGTAATACAAAAGTACAATACAACACCTAGAATCATCCTCGGTCTTTACTTCACGGCCCCCAATAATAACAGTCGTGCAAACACTGCATAAAATCATATAACTCATGAGCAACAACCTACCAGCCAACAACAGTCTTAATTTCAATTATCATCACCAGAAATGTCCTACCTTAATATATCATCAAGTTTGTCGATGACTTGAGGTATCTGCAAGGTCAAAACTACAGAGAGAGCCATTGCATATTCCTTCTGCTGTATAGCAGTTGCATTGTCCACCTGTCCAATGATATAGCGCTTGTTAAACAGCAACGCATAAACAACTGGGACTTCAAGAATTTAAAAGTGCATGCCAACGTCTCATATTAAGACTTATCTAATTGGACATGCTAATCCTGTCAGTAAACACAAACTGTGCACATTATCTGAACAGTAGACGCAACGTTTCGTTGACAATGCAAGCATGTTGATAATATCTGCTTGCCAATGTTTAGGCATTGAACCAACAGATTTACTGATTTCATGAGTTTGATCATATGCACAGCATATTTTCGTAAAAAACATGTCCAAGTCAGTATCACCTGGTGAGGTTTAGCACTGAAGCAACGAACATATTTATTGGTTTAGCGAGTTTGATCATATGCACATTATATTTTCGTAAACACATGCGTAGATCAAATGGTGGCAGTAAAAGAACCTACATCATTACCCACTTTAACTATGAGAGCAAGCATTAACTGGCACATCAATCTCAGTCCAATAAACAGGGAAATGCTGCAAGATGTACCTTATCAATCCACATATCAACCAAAGAGAGTAGCAGATTATCCTTTAGAGATATCCCTGACTGCTGAATGTTTGCCAAAAGGGCAGGCTCTGATAATAGCTGTGCCGAAAAGTTTGTATTCATCACCAAAAGCCTAGCAAGAATTGCTCCAGAGGATGCACGTACAGTTGTCCTAGAAGGGTTATGCTCATCATCTCGACTCAAAGATATGAAGATGAGTTTCTAGAGGTTGGCATGAATAAACAAGTCAGAATGATGAAGTATCATTTGAACATTCCAGACTTGAGACCAAGTAACCAACCACGTGAGTACCTGAAGAGCACTGGATATCAAAGGTGGAGCTTCCTGAGGAAAGAGCTGCACCCAAAAGCTCCAATTAGATAGATACAAAAGAAGTGAGGGAAAAAAAAGATAACTCCTAATTGTAATGTGTTGACGTAAAAAGAAACAGGCACCTATAGTTTCATCACACAGTATTACCACCTAACTTCCACAAATAAAATGGCCATTAATTAGTTCCCAGAGCATTTATCCCTTAACCCTGATGCAAACAGGGAGAACAGTGTTCATGGTAGTAAGAAAATTAGGTTCCCCGACATTCTGCTAAGATGATGGTCAAAATTGCTATAAGACCATGTGTAATGTTTCAAAAAAACTTGGTGCTAAGAACAGCCTTAGACCCCAAGTTCAGCTGTTGCATCATTCCGATGCTAAGAGGGTTTCGTTGGAGTTGTTGAATCCTGAACTACAGCCGAGTCCAGGGATTGAAAAAATCTTTCTTTCCGGCATGCTGTGCTCTCTCACATATCATTGCTCTTTCATATCTCAGTTAAAGTAGACAACATTTGAGCTTTTTTATCTATCTAATGGGTCCCATGAAGAGAAGCTATACGTTCGACAGGTTTTCCTTTTCTTAGACCTAGCTCATGTTGTTTGCTATCCTTTGACTCAGCATTAAATGAATCATAGCTAGGTAAAGTTCTGCAGAAAGTCAGCTTGCTTCAAAATGGAAAATAAATAATAACCTGAATAAGAAGATCAATGACTGGAAGTGTGGTGAGAAGTCCCTTGTCATTTACATTTCCAACAATAGTATCAAGAACATTCGCCAAACTTGTACCATGGCTTTTTAAAAATTCTGATCCACCAAAGATTGTGTAATCCTCAACTATGTTGACTCCGACCTGCGTCATTCAAAAGGTCAAGAAAACAAAACCCTCCAAATCATTAACTGTGGTATGCAATATAAGGAAACAATCCAAATGACACGGAGTAGGTTTACTTTGTGCTGCTACAACAACAACAACAACTAAGCATAGTCCCAAACAAGTTGGGGTAGGCTAGAGCTGAAACCCATAAGATTTCAGACTGTACTGTTACCTCTGACAAAAGACTGTACTTACAAACAAATTTTTCCAGTAAAAAAGTAAGTGTCATCCTAGAAGGCCAAACTATTTAAGCTTTAAGTAGCAAGTATTATTAATGTTCATGAAATCTTAAACTGGTAACTGCTCGGTCAGCTGGCGATAAGGGATTAACCGTCCAATAAATCAGTTAATCGGCCGATAAATCAGTTAACCATACGATAAATCAGTTAATCGGCTACTCAGTGACCCACCGAGTAGGGATTAACCATCCGGTTAACTAATTTATTGACCAATATTTTGAACAATGAATTCATTATGAATAACTATATAATTATATCGAAATACAGTAGTAGTTTTGTCTCGGAATATTTCCATAATGGTATTAATATTCTGCATGTTTTGAACATATATGTTTCAGAGTGCATCAGTGCCTAAAATTTTATGTAACCAAAGATGTTTGCCTCTTCTGTTTTTGGGGGTGGGCAGGTGTTTATTCTAACCTCCAGATGGTCGAAGCTTCTATTCACAATGCCCACAAGATAAGGGAATAAATCCATCAGCTGAGATACAATAGATGGGGCATTCGAAAGGGTTGCTTCCCACAACTGCATTATTAATCTCAATGTTAGATAATTTGCGCAAGTGCATGCAAGCTCATCGGTATGGACTTGGTCAAGAACTAGTTACCAAAACACTGTCCTCGAGAAGATTAAGAGCATCAGGGCTATCAACATTTACACCACTTTGCAGTATTGGCATAAGCATGTGATAAGAAAGAGGTGACTGGTATCCAAGAGAAGAAACAAAAGTTCGAAGTGCTGTTAGCAGTTGAATCTGTAACAAGCTTTCACCTGCAGATTCATCCCAGATCTGGAAAAATACACTCAAATTAGAATAACTAATTAATTCGTACAGCAGGAACAAAATCTGCATTGTCATTTAACAGACTGATAAACTCATTCAATAAGTTAGTTAAAAGCTGATACTATTACTTTTAAAAGTTGATAGCCAGTTAAAATTGTGAAGGTAAACTGAAGAAATCTCATTGCTTGAAAAGGCTAATTCTCTCTTCTCTCTTCTGAATTTCCGAATTCAACAAATGGTACAATTTGAATCATAAAATGCACAAACAGCTGAGCTCAAAAGAAGTATGCTTTGTCATCAGTCCATGAATAGAGTACAGCCAAAATGATAATGGTCTTTCTAGCACATATTCAGAACAAAATGCCTGCGCTATACCTTCTGGAAAAATTGTGATAACTGACTTGCAAATGGAATAACCTTGTCTCCGACATGTTCAAGAAGAACTGAGATGAAATTCAACACTTGCACCTACATAAAAATAAAAGGAAAATATTTAGGTAAGATAATGTTTGCCAGGCATGGGTTGACAAGTAACGTAAAGATGACGTTCAAAATGGTACAGTGGGTCAATGATCCATTTAGAACCCTCACATAAATGACAGGTGAAGGAAACAAAAGATGTACTATGGGAATCCAAACCTTAGAATCAAATTCTTGGACATCTTCTGTCAACTTGAAACACATTGTCCAACATGTTGGAAGACATTCAAACAAATCAAGTTCTGAAAAGCTAGATTCTTGGAAAAGATAACACAGAGAAGAGCATGCTGCTAGCTGAAAGTAGAACAGCGTGAACAAGTTATTAAACAAAGTAGATGAATATATGGAAATGACTCGCATTCAAACTCGTATTCAAGGAAACGTAAATGCAAAACATACCCTGACAGCTATGTCATTATCCTGCAGCAATGCAACCAAAGCACGGTAGACCAATTTCCGTGTGTCACCCTTGATCTGCAAAACTACAATTATCAGAAACTAAAACTCTGGCATTAGTAATGTTTAGAGTTTTCTAATACAATGATAAAAGAGTGAACCTCAGAAATCCATTGCCCAAGTAGCAATGCAACTTTTCGACGAATGATACGCATATTGGGATGACCATTTGAAATTTCTATGGATAGAGATCCATGGAACCTGTAGAAATAAAAATAAAAACTAAGGAAAGGCAGTGAAGCAGGATTCACTCTAGCTATTGATTTTGCAACAAACTTAGCTGTCCCATCAAAAGGAAATCAATGTATAGTCCTTAATGCATATGAACATACAAATGCAACATCCAGAAGCATTTGCAAACAGCTGTATAAAGACTGATCAAAATTTACTAACTAATTTAAACCATTACAAAGATCAGCATGGATTAAATGAGCACCATACATCCAACCTTTTTGCAAGTAAATACAGATACATTGTTGCTATTTAACTTACCATTCATTAAAACTGAGGTAATTTGAAAGTTCATAATACACATGCCCGGCAGCTGTATAAGCAGCATCCTTTAGAAGCATTCCGGATGTAACATCTGTTTCAAGTGGTGGAGAAACAGACATGGCTTCTCGAAGAATTGAAACAACAACTGGAGCTAGTAGCTGGAAACAAATGATTATGTAAGCATTGCAACATTCAACAGATTCGCAGGACAGTTAAAAAGAATGTTATAATGTGCATGCCTCTCGGTAGTTCTCAAAGATGACAATGAAGAGGGCTTCAGCACATGGCCGTTGTTTCTCAGTCCACTGGACCACATTCTGCTCATGATGAAAGGATTCAGGATTCTCTGACCATTCCTCCAGATCTTTTGCTGTATAAATAAAGTATCTGCACAAGAATTGGTAAGTTCCTGAATCCAAGAAGGCTGACAAAATCCCACACAAAAACGTGCAGGCACAAATACTAGAAAACAATCCCCTAATCTCAGGAATTTGTGTATACATGTAGCGTGCATACAAGAAAATTTACAAAGACACCAATAATAACATATTCTATTGTTTTATATACTGTAGTAGTCCACAATCCTTAAAGCGATTCATCGAGAATGTTACATTATATGCTTTTGGTGCAGAAATAAAGTGTGCTCTGTAGCTCACAGCAGCATTTTTGTGTACCATTATATGTTTATAGCATTTCTAAAGACTAACTAGCATAAAAAATGCACTTTCATGTTATTTGCCATATATGGAACTGTCATAAGGAAGTTTACTTCAGCAGGTCATAGCTTAATATGCTTTACTAATCACAAAAGAGCAACAGCTCCTAGCTAATCTTTTTTTTTAGCATTCTATGCTCTAGCTAATCTATTTTTGCAATTCTTAAATTCAAGGTTTCATCATAAGGAATTTAAATCATTTCACTCCTGCAGAATATAACATGGTTGGCCAAAGGATGTCCTCGTCCAGCATTAATGCATCACAAAAGACCAAAGCTCCCAGCTAATCTATTTTTGCAATTCTTCGATTCAAGGTTCATCATAAGGAAGGGGAGCCTTGACGCAGCGGTAAAGCTGTTGCCTTGTGACCATGAGGTCAGGGGTTCGAGTCCTGGAAACAGCCTCTTGCAAAAATGTAGGGAAAGGCTGCTTACAAAGACCCAAAGTGGTCGGAGCCTTCCCCGGACCTTGCACAAGCGGGAGCTACGTGCATCGGGCTGCCCTTTTTTTAAGGTTCATCATAAGGATTTTGAATTACTTTCTTCTGCGGAATATAAAATGGTTGGCGGTTGCGTACAAAAAGACCCAAAGTGATCGGACCCATCCCTGGGCCGTGCAAAAGCGGGAGCTACATGCACCGTGCTGCCCTGTTTTTTAAGGTTCATCATAAGGATTTTGAATTATTTTCTTCTGCGGAATATAAAATGGTTGGCCAAAAGATGTTCTCGTACAGCATTAATGCATCTGTTTAGTTAAAAGGAAGTATAGTCATATATAGTACTCCCTCCATAAAGAAATATAAGAGCATTTAGATCACTACTTTAATGATCTAAACGCTCTTATATTTCTTTACAGAGGGATCTAACTTACAGAAACTTGAGCTGTTTATGTTGATGCTTGCCAAAAACAAAAAAACATGCAAACTAGTAGTATTGCAATAATCTTTCAACAAAAAATAATATAAACATGCTATTTTTACTCAGAACATTACCTCCTTATTAAAATGTTGCAAAGCAACACAACTCGATCACCAGGCAAAACAACCTTCAGCATGTCACTAGCCACTGCTGCAAAGTTTTTTTTCTTTTGCTCCAGGCTTAAAGGTTCTGCACTTTGATTGATGACGCGACCTGTGGCACTTGGTTTGTACTCTTTGCATTCTGATACAGTTTTAACCAAAACCATGCATTGTATAAGAAACTCCTCAAAGGATGCGCCAGCCTGTTCGGGATTTGTGATTATATTCAAACAGAAGTCAACTGTAGCAGGAAGCACAGTTTGGTGTACGAAAGAATATGGATGTCTGCCTTGTAAGGTGACAAGGACTTTCATCAACTTAGTGCATGCCCTTTTTGCAAATTCCCATAGTTTAGCTTGCTTATCTTTAAAGGACGAGTCTGTCAAGTAAAATACAATAATGAACAATTTACTCGTGAGAACTGAACTGAAATCAATCAGCACGCCACACTTGACAGGTCAGACAAACTACCATCGGAGAGGAACGTACAAACAAAGGTTTAACTTCATGAGCAGATATAAACAAGGGTCATTTTTATAAATAAGACTGTTATGTTCTTCAAGTTTTCTGGAGAGCAAAAGGAATAATTCAATCACAGATTCAGTTTCTCGCATGTTCTACAGAAAAACAAACAGTCTCAGTTTCTTGAATGTTCTCAAAATAAAAATCAGTTTCTTGCCGTGAGATTTAATGACCAGGTCAAATAAAAATGCAGGACAACAAGATATGCTCAAACCTTAACAGTTAATACTTGAAATGCTAAATATAGCTTATGATGGATCATTATTTGGTGAAGTCAGAGCAGTTTCTGTCTATTAGATCAATGCTACAAAGGAAGAGAGAATAATTCACTTAAAATTACAAGAGAAAAATGTAACTTACAATAAGGAAGAAGGGATTGAATGGCACTCAAAACTGTTGGACATACTTCCCTGACCTGCCAGACTTCCTGCAAATTAAAATAACTATTTACGGCTTCCGTTTCCTGGACCAGCTGATGAAGATCATATAACAGTCTTAAGTATGAGGAACAAAATTACAGCAAATCTGACTACCTGCGCTGTTGTTGAATCACTTGCATAACCTGAAAAAATTAGTTGCCGGATGATCTTTAAACAAAGCAACCAACGGTCGCATATCAAGATTAGATCGTTTGATTGCTCCAAAATGGAATCTAAGTCATTCCTCTGAGAGAGCATAGAAAGATTTTGCAATATAGTCTGCACGTCGCTCTTCCAAAGGTTCCAGGTATACTCGAACAAGTGGCTAGTAATCTGCATACGACAAAAAATATGAATTAGAACATAAGACCGGCTTTATGGTCAGTATTTTAAGTCATTACTGTTTATGCTCAATAAAATTTGCAAAAGAAATCAAAAGCAAGCTGCATGAATTCATGCTTTGAGAAAACAGTAACAGAAATGCTATGGATGGCATGTCTCTTGCCATGCTTTGAGAAAACAGTAACATAAATGATATGGATAGCGTGTCTCTTGATCAATTCAGGAATTATTTGATAGCGAAGAAAGGTTATAATAATCCTCTGGCTTAGCACTTAAGATTACTTAACATGCTTGAATTCAAAAGAAATAGTGGAGTTAATACACATCTGCTAATGTTGTGTGCCTGTGTGCGACGATGCACATTACGGGCCAACTAGCTGGTACTATGCCAAACTAATAATTTGAAACCCAGAAAATCAAGAGTGATACTACTTATAGATGGATATGTGATTTTTGCAAAATTAAATACCTCGGCATAATTCCTCTGATCAACAGCAAGCCGTTTAGTTGACAGCTCCTTTAAAGTTCGAAATAAGACCATAAACACACGATGTGAAGCAAGAACATCAGCAGATTGCAGTTGTTGTGCCAATATAGAGAAAAGGTCCCGCCTGAATGATATGACCGTGAGCAACAACTCAATCCATGTGGAAGATAGTTGACAAGAATTGTGCTAAAAATGCTTACCATTCTCTTGGGTAATCCAAACGTGCAATCTTCGAGATTAGTACAGCTAGCTGAAGTGCAATCTACATTACAACATTATAAGATAAGAAATTCGCATTAATCAACATGATATCTGTTTGATATCATAAGATCACATATAATACACGCTATCTAGTCTGCACCTGGTTATTCTCCTCTCTTATGTTTAGCAAGAGATTTTTACGAAGGTGGTCCTTCTCCTCATTGCTAATTCCACTACAACAGATAACGCAAATTGGTAGTGACATGTCAGAGTTCATTAACAAGGTACCAAGTGTTTTCGAAATAAAAGTAACAGCATAATTGTACTTCGGATGTGCAGAGTTAGGCTTATACAAAAAAAATTCTCCAGTTGTATTTACTCCATGGAGAGGTGATCTATAACAAAATTAATATGGTAGTGGATCAGCTACTGTTCTTTCCTGTTGGACACCATCAGCCACAATTCGATAGTTTAAGTTAGGACTCAGGATTATCAGACTCTAAGACAAGGACATTCAACATTAAAGCAATACAATTATTCTAACACCGCCGTATAGACAATAAGAAGCATAGGTAGAGCCACAGGGCCTCGATCACAGTATGATGCTCTAACGCACATTGTCATTTCTGTCAGCAAAAACACTCGAGGATTCACAATTAACCAATGGAACTGAACATAGGCTCACTAGGAATCCCGGCAGGCCCACCATAGTGGTTGATGGCTTGATGCTATTCTTAACAAATTTACTCCATAGAGAGGTATCTAGAACAAATTTGATTTGCAATGGATCAGCTATTGCTCCTTCCTGCTGGAAATCATCAGCTATTTTGCTCCAGAGTATTACGTTAGAATTATCAACGAGACGACCACTCGAAGAAAACAGCATCAAACATTAAAGCAACACCGACTATATATACAAGTATTCTAACACCACCGTGTTGACAGTAGGGAGCTTAGGCAGAGAGCCTAAATTCACAGCATGATGATATTCTACCGCACATTGTCACTACTGTCAGCAAAAACACTTGAAGAAAACACTCAATGAATCATAATTAACCAACTGAGCTGAACAGAGGCTCACTAGGAATCCCGGCGAGTCCGCCAGTAGCGGTTGATGCTGTTCTTGAAATAAACCGTGGCGAGCAGGCGCACGTCCTCGCGGCAGGACGAGCCCCTGGCGGAGATGATCTCCTGCGGAAGCACCACCAGAGAAGCAAGTCAGCACGCTCGGACCCCAATCGCCCGTAGATCGGGGCGCGCCCCGGAGGAGGAAAAGCCCTAGAGCCCGTTCCCCCGCGAGGCGAATGAGGGGAGGGGCGGGAGGGGCGGGAATGGGGCGGCTTACCAGGAGGCAGGAGCAGAAGCCGGGGCGGGGCTCGCACTGCGCGAGGGCCGACTCCGCGGGGTGCCGCGTCGCCTCGTCGGCGCTGAGCGAGTTGGCGAGGACCGCGTACATGGTCGGCACGTCGCCGGCGGAGAGGGCCATGCTGTCCCCCGACCAGCGGCGGCCGCGGACGGGGAGGGCGGCGGCGGCGGCGGCGGCGACTGGGAAGGAATGATCGGAGAGGAAGGAAGGTCGCGTGGGGTTGCGAGCGGAAGAAGGGAAGAAAGGGTGCGGAAGAAGGCTGAGGAGGCCTGGGACCTCCTGGACGGCCGAAGACGTCTACTCTCCCGTAATACGTATTCTGTTGTTTACGTTTTCGTTCGGAAAATACGCCTCCTGCAGCGCACCGTCCGTGGCCGCATGACGTACTCTCTGATTCACGCCAATTTCCGTCAAAAGAAAGAAAATTTTGGCACATAATAAACCAATACATGTGTTTAATTCCCGTGATTATGAAAATAAATAGAGTGCCTCGAAGTAACTCAAGAACAAAAATAAAAGTGAGGTGTATTCATCAACTAGCTCAATGTCACTCAAAAAAAAAAATCAACTAGCTCAATGTGCATCCGTATTACAATAAAAGGTATTTGTCGTGTACAAGCCCACATGTTAAACCACCAACTTCGGAGGAAAGACCCAGGTTTCAAATGTAATACTGGCTTGCCATCTTACCGGGCTACAAGTGTTGGACCTCATATTGAACACTTCGCCGGTGTTGACAAAATAAATGCTATCCTTCTCGACATCGCCACAAGATGCGGGAACCGACTTCGAGAAGCGCATGCTGACAAAGAGCGCCTGGTCACCAAGTACATCGGTCATCGGAACCCATGCACCTGCACTCGCCTCGAAAACCTCTACTTGACAAGTGAAACGTGTTGGCAAACCATTAGGCGCGGTTAATTGCATGTAGTGTTTCACCATGAGCAACTTTCCGCGAGACTCCACAAGGTAGCGGAAAATGCTGGTAAGAGCCTTGGAGGGCGCATCATCGTACACATAGTCAAAACCATCATTTAAAGAATTCTCATCCCTTACCCATGGTTCGATATCCTCCTCATCCTCCTCCTCGTATGCGACATTCACGGTTTCTGATGATGTCGTGTCCCATTCTTTATCAAGATCATCGTATAATGGCCATGTTAGCTCCACATTTGATGTTCCCCCTACCACCTTTTCATCCGCATTTGATGTCTTCGTTGCCTCCTCGTCTGATGTTTCGACCACCTCCTTATCGTCAAACTCATCTAATGGCACGGTTGCATCTTTGTCTGATGTCCCTGATGCCTCTTCATCTAGTGTTTCACCATCATACTCATCGAATGCCCCCACCGTCTTCTCCTTTGGTGCTCCCACCGCCTCCTCGTCTGAAGTTCCAGCTACCCCAACATTGAATGTCGCAGTTGCCTCCTCGTCTGATGCTCTTGCTGCCTCCTCCTCCTCCTCCTCGAACTCGGACTCGGACTCGCTCCATGCATTATAGCCATAATGACTTCTTGGTTGCCTCACGACGCGCCTGCCATCGGCAACCATGAGCTTACCGTCACCATCCATGCCTATATCAATCGGAAAGAGGTTCTCGTCCTGGGTGATCGCGTAGAGTTTGTCTCCCACGAAGGCGATGTCGACGATGAAGTTATAAAGAAGGTCCCACGACCCGGGCAACCAGACGTCCTTCCCTCCACGACTCAAGACGAACGGACGTCTTGTATTGTTCGTCAGGACGGCCACGATCAGGTCACCAGCCGCGGTAGATCGCACGAGCACCTTGCGGACTTTGGTAGCCTTGGCGATGACGGTGTCGAGTTCGAGCGGAACGCTTGTGTTCGTGAAAGGATTGTGTAAGAGGAAGTTGCGTCCGTCAGGGTGGTCATGGTGGCGAAGGGCAATCCAGTCATCGGTGGAGCCGATGCAGATTGTGTTGTCTGGGAAGGAAGGCAGGGGATACAGCGGCCGTCGGACGGAGTCATGAAGATGCCTTCGGGTAGGACGACCAGCTGCCGTGCCTGGTGGCCGTGGTGGCGCAGCGCCGAGCGCCACGAGCGGCACACCGCCCGGAAGCGAGCGCGGTCGTTGGGGAACGGGAGGCCGGCGATGACGAGCCCCAGGAGCTCCCCTGGGAGCTCGGACCAAGCAGGCGACGCCATGGGTGATCGAGATCGGGGCGCTTCTCGGCTCGCGGAGATGTTAACGTGTGTGCCGTGAACGCGTGCGTATATTGGACGGCTGCGGAGTTTGGAACGAGAAAACGCTACACGTTGGGGGCAGAAACATGTTCGATCTGTCCACGTTGCCGTTTTTTATCGAGACGAGGAGGGATCGTGCAGGTTTGTGACTTCCCTGGAGTTGATGCTTCCTACGGGAAGAGAAGGCTCCCATATAGCGAAAATGCCACAGAGATGCTGGCACATAATAATTCCTCTCAAAAGAAAAAAGAAAACCTCACGTAATAACCAAATACACGTCCTTAATTTCTGTAACTAGTAAATATGCCCGTGCGTTGCTACGGGTGACAATGCAGCTAAACGAATCGAACAAATGATTAAGTTACTTGAATGACTTCTTAAAGATGGAATGCATGGATAGTATCATGAGGTAGACCTACAAAATTTTATTTAACCATTGACTGCTTAGGCGCATCAATCAGTCTTTTTTCAGTTTGATATGTTGATGTCCAAGAGCACAATTTTAGTTTAGGGGTTGTTCGGATCTCCTTCAACGCCATGCTTCACCAACTACACGAATCAGAGGCCTCTCATAGTACAATTTGGTGAAGTTGCCGAAGCTTATCTTCGTGAAGTAGAAATCACAGAGCTTAATATATTTACGATGACAGTGCCATCGCCAACTGGCTTTACACTTACTTGTGTATCTCCATTTTCATGAACTTTCATGAACCCCGTCGAAGCACTATCCATGACGTTGGATTGTTTCCTTATCACAAGTCCGCCACGAAGCGCTATCGATGGCGTCGCCATTGTTCCATTCTCACAAGCTCACCACTGTCTAGCCACCAGCCCTCCACCTCAATTCTATTTGTGTCGTCGCCCCACCATTGCCTCCCTCTCCTCCCGTCGTCCTCCTCCCTCCATCACCCTCTTTCACACCATTGGCCTCCTTCCTAGTGTCACCCTCTTCACCAACATAGACCCCCTCCCCGCCGTCGACCTATGCTATGTTCGTGGCCAACCCCTCATCCAACAGAAGTCCCAAATGGTGCAAGTCCTCCACGAAAGCTGGACCACGGCGTTGAAGCTTCAACATTTCCATACATTTAAGATTAGGCTTATATGTATGTTTCTTTCCTGGAGTTGTTGCATAGTGAAATAGTTTAGCATAGCAATGTTAACTTCAGCTAGAAATACAATATATCTGCTCCGGTAATAGCTCATCTAAATAAATGTTATTTTTCACTTGTATATATACTTTGCAAGTAATCTTTCATCAAGTTCCCACACATAGATGTAAAATCACTGCCACTTGCATTCAATCGCCAATTGTAATAATTCTCTAATAAACCTTTTTATTCTAATTTTTTGCTGGCTCTACAGGGAATATCAAGGTCACGGCTACCAGATTTTTAGATCAACATAATGTGTCAGTATATCATCACTTTTAAAATAAAGAAATTTGCGGATATGATATAAACTTCAGTGTCACTACATTTACAATCCATATGATAAACAATAATGGCCCATAGCTCGTACATGTACAATATGAATGTTAGAAGGTCCACCACACTTTCCTGCTCCATCCTTGCTACAGCTAAGAGAGAGAATAGGCATACAATGTGTTACCCTTGCAATATGAGAAGCAAAGTACAGAGCCACAACGGTATTTCAAGTAGGCACAAGAGAGAGAATATATTGCATTACTTCTATAAGGAATATAATGGTTCCAATGAATTGGTATCCATGTTTGACTACTTCCATAAGAAACTTATTTCCTGTAGTGTGTAGACACTTGAAGAAACATGTTTCATGTAATCTAGACACTTGAAGAAGGCAAATGTATATGAAGCTCTGCAATTCCCTCATTGGTCCTGACATATTGGATCCTTCGCCATGCATCCTGGGTTCAGGGGCTCATTCTTTCCCTTGCTTCAGTTGCTTGTTACCTGGCATACAACGTGTCATCTCATTCCAAAAAATACTGAAGGACTAATAGACATGGTCTTCATGAGTTTATCCATTGCTTGCATCTGTATGTACATACTGACATGGAGTAACTCCTCTCTCAGTGAATTTCAGAAAAGGGTCATTTGGCGATGACTCATGTGAGCTGTGCTCAAGCCAGTTGACCAATGCTGCAGCTAAAGCATGTTTGGAGAAAGTAACCATGCTGAGATATAGGTTAGAAACAAAATAGAAGCCAATTTTTAAGATAAAACATGGTAAACATGATAAACATGGTATTAGCACAACTGGAGCAAAGATCACAACATGGAAAAATGATCATCATTATAGATAAAAAATAGGATGGGTGAATAAAATAATTATTTCTCCTCAATTTGACATAGCAGAGCATGAGTACACCCAAATAGATACATAATTTGCCTGCTTTCCATACTACCTAGATAATTAGAATTGCTTGAAGGCAAAGTCTGTAAGAAAGTAATATGTAGAAATTTGAAAACCAACATAAAGTAATCTGACATTGTTCTAACCTTACAAATTGAGGTGCATTAGTAAGAAAAGTGAAACTTCTTACCCTGTTGCTTGCACAAGTAGCAGGCTTTCCTAGGTTTGAATCACTCCAAGAAATCAATGGGTAAACTGCGGCATCTGCTCTGTTCTGCTAATTGTGCGGTAGTACGAAGTGGTTAAGACATCGACATAGGGACGGATTGCATCACAAATTTGACAACCAACAACGACAGGAGCACATCTCTGAAGAAAGCACAAATCCACAATGTGATCTCTACTCTCTGATAGCCGGTGGAGAAAGTAGACGGAGAGCGCCATCACCAGCACATACATGGGGTTCATCACGAGCACTGGCGGAGCTCTGTCCAGGCTACAGAGGCGACGACGCGGGGTTCATCTCCGTCGCGCACATTCAGGCGTCCACCGGCGGGCTGCATGCCCTGTCGAGCCGGCCCTAGTGCTCTGTCAAGGCTATTAGTGCAGTAGCGCAGGTCGTTGCGCACACCGGCTCAAGATTCATGCCCCTGTATCGCTTCTCGGCGTAGTATACTCGCCGCCTACTCACTGGCCCCGTTTGCACCCTGCACACAGCCACCAATTAACATATATGCACAGCCACCAATTAACATATATGCACACACACACACACACACACAAGAAGCTACGCACCGCATACTCTACACAACCAGGACAACATCTTCTACACACTCTGAATTGATAACATAACATCACAGAAAACAATTTTGTTGTCAAATTTCAATATATTATGGAAAGCATGCTGAAAGAAACTTTGATAGTTGAAAATGCCTAATTATGTTTCCTATGGGCATCGGTTAAAATGTCAAGAGTAGGGTTAAGAATACCATGAATATATAGCCTTCTTGCCATAACGTATCATCAATCTAGTCAGTTGTCCTTTTTTGTATGGGCGCATGATCCATAGCTTTGAGATCCATATGTCTATTCTACCAACAGAAGACTATGCATATTAGTGAAAATGATATCGATACATTTGGAAGGTTTGTTTAGTTGTAAAATTATTGTACAACATACCTTTGATTATTCTTAAAGACTGAATGAAGTTAATGTGAGATCCGAAGTGTCTTCAGAATTGGCGAGTGGGGAAGATCAAGATCAATTAACATCAGATGGTGGCTGAAGATTGAGAGAGAATATTAATTGCCTTAGCAGTCATCTTGAGCAGTTGGCATGGATGTTGGTCCCTGACTGATGGCGCTCTGCTTGTTTATTTGTTCCCGCAGATCCTCTAAATGACTGGCAGGGTGCCGCCGATGAATAGCTCATCTGTGAGGCCCTCCAGAAACGATAAATAAGCCGTGTTGATGGGAGTTTTTTACTATGCTGCTGGTACAAACGCCGTGAAATACCATCAGAAGCACACCATACCACCAATTAGATGGCTGCAATGGTATACCAATTTCGTTAACAAACTATGAATTAATTCTAAAAACCTATTCTGATTAGGTATCAAAATGCATGCATACGTATATGTAAACACCTTTAGATAGAGCTCAAGGACTACAACTGTAAGATCCAACAACAATCGGAAAAAACTGAAATTCTGCTGCCACAAGGCCCACAACCGCAGGAAGAAATTCTAGATCAAGACTGCTCTATTCCTCCACGCAGGCTGGGGGCCAAGGTGCGGGCTGTGATCTCGAGCAACCAGAACTGGGCGGTAGATGCAGGCATGAAGTTTGAAACCTAAGGTTAATCTGAGAGCTCCCCGTTGTGTACTTCGTGGACACCTGATCGACCAGTCGTGGGTACTGAGGTGTACGCAGTGGTGGCAGTATGTGTGTAGTGAAGCTATAGGGAATCTGTTCATGCATGAGTCAAACTGAAACCTGATGTCTATGCTTTATGATATAATGCACAAAAGATTAGTAACTGGAATCTTAATTTATTTCTATAGTATTAAGTGGGCAATTATGCCCCATGCCCCATCTATAAACTGTAGGACTGCCCCAATGACAGTGCGACCGTGTGCTGAGAGTAGACATTCACAGGAGCTCTGGAAGGTGCTTATTAGCAGATGGTTGGTAGGCATTGCATGCTATGGTTTCTCTTTTCTTAATATAATTACATGAAAAAAGCGATTGGCTACAGAGCATAGAGTCTGATCTCTGATGTGTTCATGTTCTCACTTTCTCACCAAATCTGAACCTAAACATTATATTAGTTTGCACTTCAAACATCTTCCGTCTAGTAATTCTATTCATGCATGATCAAGATTGTAGAAACACATACATGTGATTAATCAATCTCGAAAAAATACATGTGATTAAGGATGGGAAAAGACAAACCTGAGGGTTGAAGTAAGATGGAGTTGCATGAATTCTCCATCTTCACGATTGCTAGTTTGACTCTTGTCAGAATATTAGAAATCCCTATCGGCAAAATCAAAACACATATGAAAGCCTTGCGGTATCCATCCTTCCCCTACTAAAATTTGGCTGCAATCAGAAATATTTAATCATTGACAACTGCGGAGATGGGGTAGGGGTCAAGTCAACAGATCTTGGCGGTGCCGGTGCTTGTCAATCATCTATGCAACAAGGGAGACATACCATGCGGCAAGTTGGAGAGGCGCGCTGTTGAGGAGGCTGGGCACGGTCGTCAGCGGGGCTGCGGGATGGACGTCGACGAGCAGCTCGTCCGTGCTCCCGCATGGCCGACGAGCAGCTGCGGCTAGGTGTCGCGGGACATGCGGCGGATCCTGCCGATCTCGTCCAGATTTGGTGACCACGGATCGAGGACGGGTACCATAGGGTGGAGGGACGGCGGCGGCGGAGGGATGGGGGCGCGGCGGCGGAAGAAACCCTCGTGCGGGGCAGCAATTTCAGCGACGGGCGAGTCAGGGCTGCGTACGAACTGTTTTTTACACTTATGTTTGGGCTACGGTGGACTGCGGGTTGATTTCTAAAACCACAGGGACGCGGCCCGAAGGAAGTACTCGCTTCAGGTCGAGGCCCAGCCGGTTGAGCCTGCTGGTGACCACGAAAATCGACGGATGAAACGGTTTCCGAAATAGTACCGCCTCGCATATATGTTTTAAATTTAAATTGAAAGCGTAAATTCACAGGAAGAAGCATATTGTGACGATAAACCCGACAAAATCAATCCGTGCTTTATTATTAGGGAGATATATCATACAAAGGAAAATAAATAGGAAAAAAAAGGGACGACTTGAACTAGCTAAAATGCACTTGCCCATCATGTATAAGTCCTTGTGTTAAACCCCCGGCTCTGGAGAAAAGACCCAAGTTACAAACGGGATAGCTTTAGACCACCGTGGTGGGCTACAAGTCTGAGATCTTATGTTGAACACATCACCTGTGTTGGCAAAATAAATAGTATCCTCCTCGATCTCTCCATAGAGTGTGGGCACAGACTTTGAGAAGCGCATGCTTAAGACTAGCCACAGTGGGAGTAACTTCGGTAGTAACATCGAGTCCAACTCAGCAAATTTGCTTATGTGGCAATGAGTTAATGAGGAGAGATGTAGTACTAGTAACTTAGCTAGTTACTGTAACATCACATGTCCCAATGCAATATGAGTCTATAACGTAATAAATGAAGCTTTACATGTTACCACACTTATGTTACTACCCACTATTGAGGTAGTAACATAGTCTAGGGAAATGTGTATGTTACTAGTGTATGTTACTCTCCATTGTGGCTAGTCTAAGAAGAGCGCATGGCCACTGCCTAGTCCATTGGTCACTGGAACCCATGCGTCTGCGCCCGCCTCGAAAACCTCCACTCGACGAGTGAAGTGTGCAGGCAAACCAAGAGGTGTGAGTACTTGCACGTATTGTCTCACCATGAGCAACTTCCCGCGAGACACGACAAGGTAGCGGACAGTGAGTACGAGAGCCTTGGATGGGCGAATGTTGCCCCTCGCCCCTCGCGTCGCCCCCGCGGGCGACCCGGGGGGAAAACCCTAGCCGCCGCCTCTCGAGTCTCCTCCTCCTCTCCCCCTCCTCGCCGCCGTCCATAGCGCCGCCGGGCGAAGCCTGGCCGGCTGGGCGGCGGCGGGGCTTCTCCCCATCCTCTCCATCTTGGCTGGCGCGGGACAGCGAGATCCAGAGGAACGCCGGGCGAACGTGGGGTCTGGCGGTGCGGCGGGCGGGTCTCCCATCGGCGTCGTGCGCGGCGCGGCGGTGGCGACCTGCGTGTCGTGAGGTGGTGGCTGCGTTGGCCTGACCGGTGGTCGCGGGTGCCGCCGGATCCAGATCGGATCCATTTGGATCCTTTCTTCAGACTCCGTCGGCCGCCGCGGGGTGGTGATGATCGTCGCTGGCCACGTCGGATCGTTGGATTCGGCGTCTGGAGATCTACAAGGAGTTCTTCTCGATCCTCCTTTCTGGTGGGTTGAGCCCCATGGCTCTTTCATCTTCGCGGGTTTCGGATCGTGGCTTGCCGGATCCGAAGTACACGGAGGTTTGGTGGCATAGGATGGGGACCGGAGGAAACTTTGGTCGGCGTGTTCGGCCCGGCATCGGCGACGTCACTTGACGCCGTTACCCTTCCTGGAGGCGAAGCCGAGGTCCCCCCTATCCACCCCCGAACCCCTCCCGGACGAAAAGTCCAAAATTCAGTCTGGATTGGGCCGCGGCGGCGTCCTGCGCGTCGTATCCTCCATGGAGGCGCCGTCTTGGGAGGAACTGCTGTTCGGGGGAGAGATGTTGTAGATGGTGGGCTCCGAGTAGCTCCAGCAGTGGCGATGGTGTGGAGGTTGCCAGGTGGTGCGGCGTTGTATCTACCGCGTCATTGACGACGAGTGGTGGCGGCATGGTGCAGCTGCATATCGACGACGGATGCGGCTGGATGGACGAGCGCAGGGTGGTCGAGCTGTCTGGCACCATGGTGGCGTCGACGGCAGGCCTGGCAAGGTCTGTGCGTCAGTACCTGCTCTGGAGATGGATCGGTGGAAGAAGGCGGCGGCAGCCTCGGTGAGTGCGCCGGACCGGCGTGTGACCCAGTCCCGGTATGTGGCTAGGATGGGGCATCCGGCATTAGATGTTAGGATTTGGTGCGATGTCTGTTTGGTATTAGGCTCGGACATTCGGCACCACTGCATCAAGGCACTAGTAGAAAAATGGGCTTTTGGCCCGGTTGGTGAGGCCCTTTAGTCCCGGTTTTTGAACCGGGACTAAAGGGTCGTTACTAATGCCTCTCCCCTTTAGTCCCGGTTCTTACACGAACCGGGACTAAAGGCCGCGGCACGTGGAGGTCCACGTGGTTCTTACACGAAATTTTATGTTTTTTTATTTTTTTTGAATTTTTTTTGATTTTCAAATTTCTGAATTATTTTAACCTCTAATCTCTAATGACCACCCCTCATCACTGCTCAATTTATCCTCTAATCTCTAATCACCCCTCATCATTCCAAATCATCTAACTTCCCGAACGGTCACCCATCCTCCCACTCCCCCAGCCTGAGCACGCTTAACTTCCGGGTTCTATTCTCCCTTGTTTCCAAGTCCGCACTTGTTGTTTTCCTGACAATAGTAAGATGTCAATCCTATTAACCCTTAGGAATTTAGCTTGAGCATGAAGTGACACATTTCACTGTTTGAGTTTGAAACTATTGTTTTTAAAAACAATAATTATTTAGTAACACTAATATTTCTTGAATAATTAGTTTGACCATTGTTTGACCACAGTTTGACCAGATTTGACCAAAATTCAAAATAACTAAAATAATTATTTAGTAACACTAATATTCTAGAATAATTAGTTTGACCATTGTTTGACCACAGTTTGACCACAGTTTGACCAGATTTGACCACATTTTTTCCAAAAATAAAAAATAAACTATATTTTTTTCTGTTACTAGTGGCGCACCTAGCAAATGATGCGCCACTAGTAAGTTTGAATTTTTTTTCGATTTTTTCTACTCTAGATCTTAAAAGCCCCGTAACTTTTTTTCTGTTAGGTTTTTGAGGATTTTGAAAATGTTTAACGGGGTTCCCCCGGTTAAATTCGGATGTAACTTTTTGAGTAGATGATTTTTCATATAAAAAACTTTTTCATCCGAGTTCGTATGCAAAAGTTATGCCCATTTTACAAATTGCAGAGAGATTTTGCAAATAAAGTCGAAATTCATATTTGTAAATTTTCCCAACAACTAGACCACATATCACATGGGAAACTTATTTTATTTTATTTTATTGACATTTCCATCATTTTCTTTTGTTTTTTCTAAAACAGAAAAGGCGGTCCACAGGGGGCGGGGGGGGGGGGGTAGAGTTTGAAAATGGGACCTTTAGTACCGGTTCGTGCCATGAACCGGTACTAATGCCTCAAAGCCCATTAGTACCGGTTGGTGGCACCAACCGGTACTAATGGGCATCGCACCCTTTAGTCCCGGTTCGTGGCACCAACCGGTACTAATGGGCATCGCACCCTTTAGTCCCGGTTCGTGGCACCAACCGGGACTAAAGGGCCCAGGTGAACCGGGACTAATGCCTTAGCCGCATGAACCGGGACCAATGCTCACATTAGTCCCGGTTCGTGACTGAACCGGGACTAATGTGAATACTGTCCTGTGACCAAAGCCCTGTTTTCTACTAGTGAGGGGATAGGAGTAGCGACAGATGTTGCCTAGATGGTGGCTTCAGGCTTACTGATGTACTACTTTGTAAGGTCTTTTGTGCTTAATAATTAATAAAGTGGCCGTATGCATCGTCCAGATGCAGAGGCCGGGGGTGCACCGTCCTTTTCTTAAAAAAAATGAGAGCCTTGGATCCATGGGGCACATCCTGCTTCACATAGTCGAAGCAATCCGGTAGAGTGCTGTGATACTCCTTCCTCTTATCACCCTCCTCCTCGGATGCCGTCTTCTTGTTCTCTGGTGTTGCCGCTTTGCCTTCCTCGTCGCCATCCTCGTCTAATGTCCCCGCTGTCTTCTCATCCGATGTTCTCGCTTCATCCTCCTCGCCCTCAGAAACGGTCCATGCACCATAGCCACGACAACTTGTTGGTTGGCATATGATGCGTTTGCCACGGGCAACAATAAACCTACCATCGCCATCCAAGTCAATATGAATCAGAAAGAGATCCTCGTCTCGGGTGATCGCATAGAGCCTGCCTTCTAGGAAGGCAATGTCGATGATATAGCTATAAAGAAGATCCCACGGCTCGGGCAACCATACCTCCTTCCCTCCACGACTTAGGATGAATGAATGTCTAATATTATTTGTCGTGATCACCACGATATCATTCGGAGTAGACCGCATGAGCATCTTGCAGACTTTCGAAGTCCTATCGATGATTGTGCCAAGCGTGGGTGGAAGTGGGACGGTCGCTTTCGAGAAAGGATTGTGCAAGAGATAGCTTCGCCTACCCGCGTTGTCACAGTAGAGGGCGATCCAGTCATCGGTGGAGCCGATGCATATGGTGTTTCTGGGGAGAGAGGGTAGAGGATACGAGCAGCCGTCGGATGGCAGTATTTGACAAAAAACTACCACATTAGGGGTATCCGTCCCACAAAACTACCACTTTCAAAAAAGTGACTAATAACTACCGAAAATTTCAAATTTTGTGGCAAAAAACTACCAGGTCGTGTTGATTGTCCATTTAGCCATTTTAACCGCATAACTGACAAGGATGACCCACATGGCAGGCCGACGGCTGCCCTAACGGCTAACGGGCGCCCGCTTGCGGCCGTTAGTGGCCCGGCTCGGTCGGAACCAGCCAGGGGCCAGGTCAAAACGACCGACCGAACCACATCTCTCTCCCCGAGCTCTCTCCTCTCTATCCCTAGGCGGCGGTGGATCCAAACCCCGACGGCGATTTGTTCGACGGCCAACCTCCTAACGTAGTTGGGGGCCGCGTCGACCTTTCGGAGGTCGATACGTGGCTAGGCAGCTCTAGCTTTGCGGCGCAACAGCCTGAATCTGGAGTTGGCGGCGGCGGCGGCTCGACCACCGACGAGCCATCCCAGGAGTTGGCGGCGGCTCCACCACCGATGACGACAAGAAGTGCACCTCGCGGCCGGCGCAAGCTTCCTCATGCGGGAGGCGGCAGGTACAACATATCTTCTTCTTTTTCAGTTTTATTGACAGGATGTATTTTAGGTCAATTTCCCCTAATGTATGATAACAGAGTAATTGCAAATTGTTAGAAACTTTAACAGTGTGCATTCTTTATAATAATTCATTCCATTTTTGTCCAGTATTGATGACCCAAAATGGGGAATTTGGTTCTATTTAGAAGGCAGAGATTCTGTTGTTGAAACATGTACCAGTCAGACATATCATTTGGGACTCTGATATCTCTTATTAGGAGTGAGGGTTGCTGCTCTGATGATTATATGTACTATGTTAGTGATGCTCATAAAGGGATAGAAGGCTTAGAGAAAATATCTTCTGAAGATGATGTGCAACAGATGTTGCTCCACTCTCTAAATGAAAAGAGTGTGAACATAAGAGTTGTGAGAGCAAATGAGCTGTGTAATGCAGATGAAGACAGAGATTATTATTTTGTTGATCATTGCATTAACACCCAACAAAGTTGCACTAAGTTGGTGGATACAAGCATGGACAGAAAGGAAGAGCTTAAGAAAAGTATTCTTCAGAGAGAAGCTGACCTCAATCATTTTGAAGGTGACACTGATGTATCAGAATTTCTGTCTGATTCAGATGGCAACAGTGTGGAACTGCAAGCAGTTTCTTCATCTGATGATGAAGATAGACCAATGGCACAGAAACTAAAGCCAGTGAGAAATCCTGGTCCAACAATTAGATCACACAATGAGGCTGAGAAAATGGAAAAACCAGATTGGTTGCCTGAAGCTGATGAAAAATGTTTTCCTGATGATTATGGCATTAGTGATGAAGAAGATGAGCCTGAAGGATCCTATAAACTACCAAGTGGTAGGAAGAGAAGGAATATGAAGTTGAAGGAAAGGGTATGGTTCAATCCCAAACTACCAAACGCAGAAGAACAGTTTTGTAAGGGATTGTGCTTCACCAGTGTTTATGAGTACAGAGATGCACTTAGGGATTTTCACATTAGCATTGAGGAAATTTCAATACCATAGAAATGCCCGAGATAGGATTATTGTTTGGTGCTCAGAGAGAGCACAAGGATGTGATTTTTATATCACTGCCTCTAAAATAGCTCATGAGAAAACTTTCTGCATCAAGAAGTGTGATATTGTGCACACTTGTGGAGCATGTGCAGAGTCCACAAAGGTTACTACAAAGTGGTTGTCCAGATCAGTACAGGAAGCATTGAGAGAAGACATTAGATCTCCTGTGGATGCATTAATTAAAAAGACAAAGACCAAGTTTTCAGTGGATGTGTCAAGGAGTGTGGCATATAGGGCAAGGAGGAAGGCTGTTGATGTGGTGCAAGGTGATCACAAGCAGCAGTATTTGAGGTTAAGAGATTATCTTCAAGCTGTTCTTGATACAAACCCTGGGAGCAGGTGTATAGTGACAACATTTGTAGATCCAGAAAACCCAGCACCTACTCCTAGGTTCAAGTATCTTTTCTACTATTTAGCAGCTTCAAAGGAAGGTTTCCTTAATGGTTGCAGACCACTTATAGGTAATTTTTGAAGATTTAACTGTTATTAATTAGTGGTTTCCTAGTAGTTCTATGTTGTAGCTTGTCACTTAATCCAGGTCTTGATGGATGCTTCATCAAGTTAACCACTGGACAACAAATACTTGCAGCCACAGGAAGGGATGGCAACAACAACATCTACCCCATAGCTTTTGGTGTGGTTGACAAGGAAGATGGAGAGAGTTGGACTTGGTTTTTAACTCAGTTGAGATGTTGCATTGGTAGTGGCAACAAGTTTGGAACTAAGATCTGCCACAGGTAGTTTATAGGACCAAAAGGAAGAGGTATCAGTGCACCAAGATCTGCCACAACTTCTGCACAAGGTTTGACAGGGACCAAAAGGAAGAGGTATCCAAGCTCCAAATTGAAGGGCTACTTCTATGCAAGTGGTAACTAATGGTAAGTCTGAACTTAGTTTCTGAATTTTTCTGAACTTAGTTTCTGAACTTAGTTTCTGCACTTGTCTGAAACTAAACTTGTCTAAGATGGGCCTGCTGCCCTGTTATGCTTTATTAATTTGGGCCTGGTACTGGGCTCGGTTGTTGGATCTCTCTGCCCCCCTCCCAAGCCTGCCATTCTGTCTACAAAAGACGCAGTGATCGTACAACCTCTTTCCCCTAACCCAAAACCTAGCCGCCGCGAAGCACGCAGACCCTAGTTCAGCCAGAGATGGATCCAACATTAGGAGAGGTAGTGGATGACCATGAGGAGGTTGATAGGGCTGCTGCGAGGGCCAATCGCAGAGCGCACGCGCTGGAGCGACGGCGGAGGCTGGCTGCCAGGATTATGGCAGAATGCAACGCCAATGATGTCAAGCAGTTCAATGAGGCGTTCCCAGAAGGAACGCACATCACGGATGACCTTGTCATCTGGTGGGCAAGAGACATGGCAAGCTTCCATCGATTCCAAGTAACAAGGACTCGGTGGACTAGGATGT
Organism: Aegilops tauschii subsp. strangulata; assembly: GCF_002575655.3. Taxonomy (NCBI): domain Eukaryota; kingdom Viridiplantae; phylum Streptophyta; class Magnoliopsida; order Poales; family Poaceae; genus Aegilops; species Aegilops tauschii. The sequence continues at coordinate 43,179,901 of NC_053036.3, forward strand.
TGGCTGCGTTTGAAGGAAGAGAGGATTAGTTCACTGCATGTTCTCTGCATGCTCTGTGTTTTCTGTTTATGTATGTCTCTGAACTTATTTCATCCTTTATACTGCATTTGCCTGCACTTATTGTTGTTATTTCTGAATGTTCAGAGCGGCGTCATCTTCGTCGTCTGCAGAGTGAGAGAGGATGCAACAATGGAGATGGAGCAGCAAATTATCGTCATCTTCGTCGTCTGTATTAGTACTATGTTTGCTTAAAGCAGCTCGAACTATCTATGTTTTAATGCGTGGTACTGAATGTTTCGTCTCTGTCTATGTCTGAATCTGGTTAACGATTATGCTATCTAAGCCTTGCTGAATGTTTCTAAATGTGGTTTAAGTTTATGAATCAGGTTTACGTTCATGAATGTCTGTAAATACTTGAGAAATCTTTTTTGCGTTTGGTTACATTCCAACCTAACTTTCACTTTCCCGATGAGAAATGGCAGCAAATTATCACAAGTTTCAACACACTGAAACTGTGAACATTAAATATAACACATCTACCACCTGTACAGACTAGTAAAATCTCGCCACTCCTCACTATTACTACTCCCACTACAAAAAAAAGACACATCCGTGACATTTTGGGTCGTACGAAATTTTTTTCTGTCATACATATGACACTTCTATGACGATAATTGTGACAAAACCCGGTATCATCATAGATGTGGTGGGCTCCTACTTCTATGACAAAAAATCATGACAGAAAATGGGCTTTTCGTCCTGGGCGGGCCGGAGACGCAACTGCATGACATTCTTTGGGCCGTCCATGACGAAAAAAACCGTGGTAGAAGCGAGGGGGAGGAAAATTTCGGGGAGTTCCCGGTTACGGTGGGAGGTCGGGGGCCGAGCGATGCGCGTTTCTCTCGTACACGTACGCGCGTGTGTGCGAGGCGTTGGCTCTAACTGAACCCGAGCGAGGCATTGGGCTCTAACTGAACCCGAGCGATTGCACTGTAGGCTACGCGTTACTGAACCCGAGCGATCGATCGATGGCTGTTAACTAAAACCGATCGAGCGATTCCTTCACTACTGCTGCTAACTGAAGCCGATCGATTGGATGAACAGTGAGCGTTGCAGGGGGGGGGTTGGATGAACAGTGAGCGGTGGCATTGCCTCTGGATGAACAGGACCCCATGGTGTGGAGGGCTGGATGAACAGTAGACGGTGGAGGGGTGCCCGTGAAGGGGTGGTTGAACAGGACCCCGTGGTGTGGAGGGCTGGGTGAACAGTAGACGGTGGAGGGGTGCCTGTGGAGGGGTGGTTGAAAAGTAGCCGGTGGAGTAGCGCGCGGTGGAGGCTGGATGAACAGGAGCCCGTGGAGGCTGGAGGAGGTTGACGGTAGCCCGTGGAGGCTGGAGGAGGTCGACGGTGGAGATGAACAGTATCCCGTGGAGTCCCGTTTTGTGGTACGCCACACCCCTCCCAATGAACAGGACCCCCGTATCGACCGTAGCGCTCCAACACAAGTCCGTTTCCTCCGTTTTGCGGTACGCCACACCCCTCCCGATCAACAGGACCCCCGTTTCGACCGTAGGAGGTCCGTTTCCTCCGTTTTGCGGTACGCCAGACCCCTCCCGATGAACAGGATCCCGTTTCGAACGTGGCCGGTCGAACACAAGGTCGTTTCCTCCGTTTTGCGGTACGCCAGGCCTCGTTTCCATCACCTGTTCCGTCCAAGCCCTCCCGATGAACACGACCATGCATTCCGTTCCAACCCAGCCGGTTGGCTCCCACGCGTTCCGTTGCCTCCCCATGAACACGACGCATTCCGTTGCCTTCCCATGAACACGATGACGACGCTGTTTCTCCGTTCCGACGCAGCCATGTACACGAGCCCTGGCCGTATGTATGTGTGAGTAGGCATTCGAGACCCTGCCTGTATGTACGTACATGGCCGTATTTCTTTCTTGCACCCTGGCCGATGTACGTACGTGTACATGCTACGTGCGCGCCTCTACTACGACACGTACGCGCCTCTACTACGACACGTGCGCGCCTCTACATCGACCAGTATATATGTACATACACGTTCGCGACCAGAATGACAACACTACGTACGCTTCGACTAGGTGGGTCCCGACTGTCAGGCATTCCTTGCCTGCGAAGATGTAGCTGGTGGGTCCCAGCAGTCAGGGGGGCGAATCGTTTAGTTTTTTTTGCCCGGACGCACTTCCTTGCGTGCGAAGGTGTAGCTGCTGGGTCCCAGCAGTCAGGGGGGAGTCGTTTTGTTTTTTTGCCCGGACGCACTTCCTTGCGTGCAAAGATGTAGCTGGTGGGTCCCAGCAGTCAGGGGGGCTAATCGTTTTTTATCGGACGCATTTCCTTGCGTGCGAAGATGTAGCTGGTGGGTCCCAGGAGTCAGGGGGGCAAATCGTTTTTTTTCGGACGCACTTCCTTGCGTGCGAATCTGTAGCTGGTGGGTCCCAGCAGTCAGGGGAAAACTTTTTTTCACGAAATACGGTGGCCCGTCCGGTGGGTCCCCGCTGTCAGGTGGAGGAATAATTATTTTGCACGTAATAAGGAGGCACTTCCTTGCTGCGGCTGTGGACCCAGCTGTCAGCCTCTCCACGTACATTCCACGTCCGATGGAAGCCATTCCTTGACCACGTTGACCACGCCGCACCGAGAGCACCAGGGCGGTGGACGACGGCGAGCCCTAGGAAGGGGACGACGCGGAGCCGGGGAAGACGCGACAGTGGATGCCCACGCGTAGAGGAGTATGAGGGTTCACTCGTTCGACTGCGGTGTGAGGCTGCCGTCGCCGCAGAATAACAGGGGGTGTGGGTGCGTAGAGGGATGGCCTGGCCAGCGGTGGGAGTAGTAGGGGGCGGTGAGGCCTCCGCGGCATCACAGCCGGCCACGGGCGGCAGGAGCAGGCGGCACGACCGGCGCTGCTTTGGGCAGCTGGAGTAAGAAGACCAGAGGTTGAAGAAGCACTACGGCCATTGGATGGACATCGTACGGCCACTGGAGCTAGAATCGTTCATATATTGACTAAAGTTGACAAAGGCCTCCGTCCCAGTCAACTTAGTAGGCCCACAAGTCAGCCTCCCACCAAGGTGGGTCCCAGCTAGCAGGGGGTATTCATTTTTTGTGCGTAATAAGGAGGCACTTCCGGTGGGTCCGAGCTGACAGCGGGGGGAACGTTTTTCTCGCGAAATAAGGTGGCCCGTCCTGTGGGTCCCAGCAGTCAGGGAGAAACGTTTTTTTCGCGAAATACTGGTGGCCCGTCCGGTGGGTCCCTGCTGTCAGGTGGAGGAATAATTATTTTCTGCGTAATAAGGAGGCACTTCCTTGCGGCTGCCGTGGACCCAGCTGTCAGCCTCTCCACGTACAGTACTCTTCCGATGGAAGTCAGTCGTTGACCACATTGACCACGCCGCGCCAAGAGCACCACGGCGGTGGACGACGGCGAGGCCTAGGAAGGGGACGACGTGGAGCTGGGGAAGACGCGGCAGTGGAAGCCCGCGCGGAGAGGAGTACGAGGGTTCACCGGTTCGGCTGTGGTGGAGGCTGCCGTCGCCGCAGAATAACAGGGGGTGTGGGTGAGTAGAGGGATGCCCTGGCTAGCGGTGGGAGTAATAGGGGGCGCTGAGGCCTGCGCGGCAGCACAGCCGGCCACGGGAGGCGGGAGTAGGCGGTCCCGCCGGCGCTGCTTTGGCGGCTGGAGCAAGAAGATCAGAGATTGAAGAAACACGACGGCCGTTGGATTGACATACAACGGTTACGTCTGCTAGAATCGTTTGTTGACGTATATAATAACTAAAAAAATCTTGCATACGCGTCAACTAAACAGGCCCACAAGTCAGACCACTCCCTCTTTTTTTTAATAATTTATATATAGCTCATGGCAACTTATGCAATTTATTGCAGTCGTTTTTTTGGTTGGCCAGGGCCAATTTCGCATATTTCTGTGGGTTCCAAACTATTTTTCATACCGAAATGTCGAGCGAGATTTAAAGTACTTTGAAGATATATTTTAATTAGATTAATGCCGAGTGAAATAGGAATATGAAAATGTGAAAAAATTCAAATAAAGTAATTGTCAATTTGTCATCTGTTTTTATATTTACAACCCATTTCATATTACTTTCAAGATTTGCAGGCGTCTTGAAAGAGTTGCAGCCCATCAGGGCGTAGAAAAATAAGTAGGACTGGATTGGGTATTCTTCAGAAAAAATAAACCGGGCTCATTTTCACAAAGAAAAAATAGCTGGGCTGGTCACATGGTGAACATAAAATATAAGCCTGGGCTAGACGGGCCACAGCCCAGTTCAAACCCTGCTCCGTCTCAACAATACCAAACAAAAGAAAATACTGCTCGAGTAGCTACGTCCCAGGTGTCAGCCGATCTTGTGCTGTTCTCTTGTCTATTGACTATATACGCTCACAATGTCGTGGGTCCCAGATGTCAGGAAAACACTAGGAGGAAGCATTTTATTTTTCCAGACGCTGACGTGGTGGGCCCCTACTATCATCCTCTCCACGTACTTCTGCCGATTCCTGTTGTTTGTTGACCATGTTGACAACGTGAGAGGGCGGCGCCGCGGCGAGCGCACCAAAGCACGCGGAGGACGTCAGCGTTAACGATTTAGGAGACGGTGGGGCGGTGATGCGTGCGCTGAGGCGCAGCCAGGCGTGGGAGGCGGAAGCAGGCGGCCCCGCCGGCGCTGGTTTGGTTTTGGCGGCTGGAGGAAGACAGGACTGAAGAAACACGACAGACTGTAAAAGCAGCAGGAGTACTTAACAACCTTAACTGAAACCAGCAGGGGCACTTAACAACCAAAGCTGAAAGCAGTATGAGTACTTATACAGGTTCAACCGTACAAAGCACGCCTCGAACAGTGCTTCTTTGCCTACAATTAACCAAGGGTGAGGCCGCCAAGCCCCAGGACAAGGCCCAGGCGCCACCCCGCACATCCACAACCTTCTGAAAGCGGCTTCATCTCGCAACATGGTCAATAAACAGGATATTCGCTTTAGAGCCATGGAAAAGCATGAACATAATCTTCTGTCCTATTCTCCAAGATGGACGGGCCTTCATTATTTGAGACCACCCATGAATAAGTATCTTTTCACCTCCAAGGGGAATTGAGTAGGCCGACATAAACATCATGTTGTGACCAAGCGCAAGTCTGACCCGACCATGGTCAGGCATCTGTATAGGAACAATAGAACTCGGCAGTTCCTGTTTCAAGAAGATCACAGCTGTAAAACTGTGTATAAGCAATAGTTTATGAACAACATATATAACAGAAAGCAGCTCGTACCATAAGTTTCTCGACATAGTTGGACCTGTTCAACGAGTGCAGCAGTGGCACACATATCCCACGTGGCCTTCCACCATTGAAACGCCCCACAAGGACCTCAAGACGATCAATAAAGTGTAGGAACCTGTGGATGTCGATCCAGTCAACTTCAGTGCCATTAGTAACAGCCGAGTTATTACAGAGTAACAAACGAGCAGACTGCTTAACTCTGAAAAAACCTACACGTGCCACCAATTATAAGAAAATATTAGTTAGAAGTAGCATCTTCGTGAGAGATTCGTTGCTACTTCTAAAGTTAAATTGTGATTAGTTAGACAGAATAGGTGGATTAAGAAGTAATCGAGGCAACAAGCAAGAACCAGATACAAAACTAACATGGATGAACAATTGGAATGACGTCGGGGTCGAAGATCGCAGTGAAGATGAGACCAGGTTCTGCTATTTCTATCAACATTCGTGCGCCAACTTTCAGTCTGTAACACTTGAGAAAGTTTATCCAAGTTCGGCCAAAAAAAGCAGCGATCTTCTTGGTTCATGAACCCAACTCGGAACTTATATCCATGGCTTGTCTTCACTGTGACCATTAAACTAGTGTATTCAGTTATGGCAAGGCCGAGCATCTTGAGTACATGTGTTCTGGCAGAGCAAATAATACACTGCAGGAAAAATAATATGAGAACACAGCATGTTCAAATAACCCCCACCCTCCGGATAGAAAAGAGGATTCTAGGAACATACTGTGCGCGTTTCAAAATGCTGTGTTAGGATGAGAAGGAACAAGTGTGGCGTCTCGCCGAGGGCGCAGAAACCTATAGGGTACTCACACTTTGGGCACTGCAAATGAAACACACTAGATTCAGTAGGAAGAAAAATGCATGAACGGCGGCGGCTGCCATCCTAGGATTACCTGCGACCAAGGGACTTGGATTTATCGGGGATGGATGAAGAATTCGTACCTGGTTCTCCATGAGAAAACCCTATGCAATCGCCGAGAGGGGGTTTTCTCTGAACAAGCAAACGAGGGAGAAGGGGATTCAGGCCCAGTGAAATATTGCCGCTTCGTCCGTCCAGCTTACTGCTAAAGCTGGAAAGGGGGGTTGTGATTTGACGGCTCATTGGGCATTACTGCGGCGCTACGACCGGGTGTGTCTACCGTGAAGTTGTGCACTCCGTTGCCGATTGCCCCACATATCAGCGAAAGGAAGTAGAAAGACAGGAGTAACTAGTTACGCATAAATATATATTTTGACAGAGAGATACTCCCTCTGTAAAGAAATATACAAATCTTTTATATCACAGGCTCACCTTGCCGAGAAATATACTCCCTCTGCAACGCACGGGCATTATGGGGGTTCAGCTAAGAATATAATACTCAGATAGGCTCACGGTTCTGGACTTTGGGCCGTAGGCCGACCCTGCATGTTTGGGGGCCCATGTGTTCTACCTCAGCGCTTTTCATATTGCAAGCAATCGGTACGGCACTGGTTTTAGATGCTGTCGCAAGGCGAATACACAAAATTGAATAAAGCACGGCAGCTGTTGGAATGAAATTGAACGACAGTTCCTAACCAGCAATCAGAGTTGCAATTCTATCAACGATATACCATGTGATAAATAATACTGTCGTACTACGTATACACACAGGACACTTGTTTCACCATGCCAGATTATTACATCAAAATCTCTCGGAGGATAGATCAGTTCGGCAGTTGCGTGCTGCTACTGAAGAATTTGAAAGTTGATTTGGACCAGCTCTCCTTGCCGAGAAAGTTCGATTTTGACATCATCCCCTACCGCAAGATATGATTTAGATTTGAACCTTGACCATCCTTTAGCATCAATCATCATGCGACCATCCTTTGTACTTACGGTATATTGAGCAGGTTCATTCACACCAAGGCTGCGCATGGTAAGAGAAACTTGGCCGCGGTCGCCCGGATTGTTGAACGACTCCCTCGTTGCTATAGGAATTCTCTGTTTGCAAACAAGAAGACATACCCAAACAGTTAGATCAACACAGTGAATCATGTGAAACAACATGGAAAGAAAAAAGAACGAAGCACTTGGGCGGCCAATGCTTACCAAGAAGGTGGACATGTCGGTTTTTGTAAGGACTTTGGTATATGAAGTGCGAACTGCAACCCAGTCTGTTGCCGGTGCAACTGCACGGGCCAGAGCATTGCAAGTGCAAGTGTTGGTGCAGGTGCCGAAGCCGCTGCTGCTGCCGGAGATGGTGCTCCTTGTAGAGCTGGTGCCGGTGTCGGAGCAGGTGCCGGTGTCGATGCCCGATCCTCCAGTAGATCAGACTGATCTGTTGACGCGGTCGGTGCCCAATCCTCAGCTGGATCAGACTGAGCTGCTGCCGGTGCTCGATCTGTGCGAGACAGCGGCGATCGTGTCTGTTCTGCTATGATCAGCTTTCTAACTTGACTAGGATCCGTGACCGTGATCCAGTTTTTTTCTTCATTTCTTTTAAACGCGAGAAGGACTAATTGTGGCGTTTTTGTTAAACCAAACTGCAGTTCATCATAGGAATTCAGCTTGTACTCAGACAACAGACTGATCCAATTTTTTCCAGTAATATAAGTGATGGACAGTGCCTTCATTACTGACACGACATAAGAAGTGAAACCTGCAAAAATAGCCATCATAGAGCAAACCAAACGGTTTATTCTGTGATGAATGTCACATGGCAAAACCTGCATCGTAAAATTGCAGGAAAAGAAAGAAAACATGACATTAAATCAATAAGATTTAGACAGTAAATCAATAAGATTTAGACAGTAAATCAATAAGATTTACTTGATGTGACACGAGTGAATCCTTACCAGGAAATCACTATGTTGAAGTACTAAACAGAAGATTGATCGTCCAACTACGCGTGGCATGCAGGGGCCCCGCCTACTCCCACAAGCAGGACAGTCCAAAGGTCGTGACAAATCGTATGGACCGAACATCCATGGGACTGGAAATCCTTGTTGGTGCGATAAACCCTGCAATGCATACAGATATTGGAGTGTAACCATAATTGATAAACCGTCCTCACAAAAAAATATGATCTGGATACTTCAAAATATACAGGCTGAATTGAGTGGACAGACATTAACATAGACCGTTCACACACCAAAAGCGGCAGTACTAATAAACAATACAGGATTCACAAACACAAATCAAGTACTGAACAATAGTACTTACTACAGACAAGCAAAGTTGCACTAACTAAACTCTGCAGACTATTTCTTGCCACCGACCTACGGGATGAACCCCGCATAACTGACTAGGCCATGGACTTCATGTGAGATGTCTACATGCACCATCACCATCTTGTCAACCTTGGAGAACCTAACAGAGTGGTCTTTCCACTCATAAACATGATGATGAAGACAGGCTGCATCAGATTTGTTGGGAAGCTTTACAAGAACCACACCCTTCATAATCGAAGGCACCACTAGGAAATTGTTGTGGTCAAGTACAACCTTGAGAACACGCCTGACAATAATGCTACAGGAAAACACTAGTTCAGGACACGTGGCGACAAGGACACAGCAGCTGGATAGTTCAGTAGTAGAACTCATCGTCAGGTCTTCCAGTTCACACGGCATGACTTTGAGAACTTCATCTCCACCGCAGACCTGGTTCTAATTCAAACAGAAACCATATTTTATTACTACCTCCGTTCAGAAATATAAGATGATTTTCAATATTATACTCCATATATGACTACATATACGCACATAAATGAGTGAACAAATACACTAGAACATGTCTTCAAAGGCATGAGAGCAGAGGGATTACATGCAATATCCATAACACAAGTTACTGAGGCAAATATACCCTCTTAAAAGGTAGCATTGATGTTCATAAAGTACTCCCTCTGTCCCAAAATTCTTGTCTTAGATTTGTCTAGATACGGATGTATCAAGTCACATTTTAGTATTAGATACATCCATATCTAGACAAATCTAAGACAAGAAATTTGGGACAGAGGGAGTAGTTGAAAGTAATCTATAAGAAATCAGTGTCAACCTCTCGCATGTTTTGGTCAAAAGAGGAATTTAGAACCGTCATTTGGCACACTAAAATCACATGCAAGATCACCCAGAAAGTTGTACTACCAGTACTAGTACTGCGTGTTAGATGAAAAAACACGATCAAGATCGAGAAAAAGATCGTCAACAAGAGACATTACCTGGACTTGCTTAATGAGGGATCCCGGAGAGGGGGGCTTGGACAGGGCGATGGCTTTGAGCTTGTCTGCGGTAGTCTCGGCGGGGTGCTTGCGCTTCTTCGTACCATGAACCTCGACGGTTTTGGCCAGAGCCATAGACATCACGTCGGCCGGTGCTCCGGCGTCCATCCAAGAGAGGAAGCTGAGAGAGAAGAGTGAAAGGAGGAATGAGATGAGGGAGAAGCGAAGCGAGTGGGGGTTTTCTTCAAGAGAGGAAGCTGAGAGAGAAGAGTGAAATGATGGTTGCTTCGTCCGTCCAACTTACTACTGGAAAGGAGGGGGTTTTGTGATTTGACGGCTCATTGGGCATTACTGCGGCGGTTCGATCGGGGTAGTCTACCGTCACTCTACTACGGAGTAATTTAGTGCATGGCTGGTGGACCCAGGTGCTGGCTGTCCCACACGTCGGCGAATGTAAGTAATTTAGTGCATGGCTGGAGGAGGATCCGCACGGTAGAGCGTGTCCACTGTTTTTCTGAAGAAAAAATGATTACAACAAGCTTTTCCACTCTTACGACGGAGGAGTGCGAAACACGGCAGCCACTTGAACATACACAGTGCTCCTACTACTAGGCATGTGCAGTGGTTCATACATCAGTACTACACAATCTTGTTGGTAGTGTAGTAAGATATGACGATAACAAATGATGTTGTGCGCATGTCAACTACTCCTATATGTAACATAGTACCGCTTTTTCGACTGCCCGGTCGAGAATGAACGGTGAGATCAATATTAATAGAATTAGGTCCACAGCGCACGGAGAGAACGGTGCTACAGTACTCACGAAACATGAACCATATGAAGCACGAATAGTGTTAGGCAGGGTGTATGAAGGGTGCACGGGATGGGAGCAAAAGTTCCCTTCTCGACCCACTTTTGGGTGTTTGGCAGAGTGCATGAAGGGTGCATGAGTCCACACTAGTAGGTTGACAAAAATACACGAAGAGGAAACAACTATATTGAGATGAGAATGCAACCAAACACACCCACACGCTTTGTGCTACAGTGACTGATCTGCACCGTCTGAGTTTGATCCAACGGTCATGTTGCGCCGAGACATGGACTTGCCCATGCAGAGGGCGCCTAAACACCACCGAAGTCCCTTTGCTTCTCGAGGCGCACGACGTTGGTGATGCAGGGTGCAACCGCCCGTAGAGCCCGCTCCCGGTCGATGGGAGCCAGCTTGTCAAAGATGGCGTCCAATGGCATGAATGGATTCCGGTGACGGAGCCCTGAAAGGATTCACCCGGCAACGGCGACGACAGCCCGCAACCCCTCCTTGTCCAGCTCAGCCCCCACCATCGCGCGGAGACGGCTCAGCTCCTCGGAGATATAGGTGAAGAAGGAGACCAGGTCAGGAAGCCGCAGCTTGTTGAAGTCGACCGGGTGGTCGAACGGGTTTAGCCCGACGGCCGGCATCGTCGCGCTGGCACGACGGTAGGCATCGCGCAGCCGCAACACGTGCGTGGCAACTTGGTTCACCAAGTGGCTGAGGCGATCCTGGACCTCGTCACGATCGGCCCGCTCGCGCTCCAGCCGGCTCCCCTGACGGCCTATCATATCTCCCGCTTTCTGCAGCAACGCCGCCGACGCCTCGAGCATCTTTGTGGTGGACGCCTGCCGCTTTTGAAGCTCCGTGAACTCCCGCACATAACGGAGGAGCATGGCACTCCTCTCCTCCTTGAGCTCACGGAGCTCCACGTCCTTGGCCCTGAGCTCCGCATCCTTGGCATGGAGCTCCTGTGTCAGGCGCCTCACCTCGGACTCCGTGATCTGCTGCGCCGCCATGGCACCTGGTAGAAGCAATGGGGAGAGGAAGGAAAGGGGGCGAAACGGCTGAAAGGCAATGCAATCTACGGGAAGGCGGAGGGAGCGGGGAATCTTTTGGTTTTCACCACGGTAAAACACCAGTCGACGACTTCTCACATCAGGGAGCAGTGGGTTTTTACAGGCGGAGTCATCATGACTAATTGCTGCCTCGCCTGCTCCTGTCAATCAAAAAATTAAAAATCCTGCCGACCTGCTCCCGTCAATCAAAAAATTAAAAATCCTGCCGCACCCAAACACCGGAGCAACGCCGCGGTGGATATTTAAATTTACCTGCCGGCAAGTAGATAAAAAAGGGGTGAAAAAACAAATGTGGCGGCGGCCTAGCTAATCGGTCGAACTAGCCCAACTAGCTAGCCACCGTGCTTCACTGATGTACTCGGCGGGAAAGGTGGTCTTTCGTGATTTGACGACTCATTTACTTGCTTCAGCGCTGCGACCGAGGAGGACCCAGAAAACGTGCGGTAGGGCGTCCCACGTCAGGAAGAATATATGCGTGCACCACCCGGGAGGACCCCGAAACCGCGCGGTAGGGTGTGCCACGTCTCGGCACGGAGGAAAAATGTGCATGTAAAAATATATTGTATCAGACGTAGTACCTATGGTTCGACCTCGGGACCCAGCCAGTCGGTCGAAAACACCCCACTAGCCACACAGCTTCATCATGCAAACATGGCACGGAGGATAGATGTGGTTAGCTCCGTCTCGACCAGCCACAACGTCTCTTGTTCTAGGCGATTCTTCTATTTTCCAAGCTTTTTTTTAGTTGTAATAACACCATGGCAAGCTAGCGCCGCTCTTCGTGTGTGCCCGTGCAAAGGTTAGACGATGAAGAGAAGAGAGATTGAGATCGCAGACCTGGGACCCACCAGTAAGTGAGACAACGGTCATGCACGTGTTGACGAGGCACTCCCTCTACTCTACTGAATGCAAGTACTGTATAAAATCAAGTTATGGGACAAAGCCAACAACCGTTCATTTTCTCAGGCTATCGACTTACGCTTTGTAGTCCAGGTTGCCAGTTCGAATGTCGTCTTTCAAATTTGTTAATTTTAGGTCCAAATTTGATTAATGACAAGTGGGACCCCCGTGTCTTGTTCTGATATTTCAGTGTAGGATGGTTTTTTTGAACAAACACTTTGCGCGGTTAGACAAGTAACGGCACGAGTTACACATATTTTGCAAGTTTACGAACAAAAATGAGAGCGGCATAGAATATCACATCCACCCCGCAGCTTAGATACTATGGTGATACGAGTTTTTACACCGTTGGAAGTGAGATCCAATGGCTTGGGAGTAGTCTTTGTAATTATGCGCAATTTCCAAACTCTCCAAAGGTTTTTTTGCAAATAAAACATTCAGGCCTCATGTGTGCCGCTGCATCTTCGATCCAACGGCTCCCCGGTGCTCATATTAGGTGCTCCCCGTAGCTTAATTACCCGCTACGGTGATATGAGCATCTAGGCCATATGATCAGTGATCAGATGGCACATGCATAGTACTTGTACTTTCTGCGCATTTCCCAAACTCTATCAGCCGTATATTGCAAAAACATTCAAACCTCCTACTGTGGGCCGTTAGATCTCAGTGAACTCGTATCACCATAGAATCTACGGTGCGGGAGCACCTCATACTCTCTCGTGCGAGAAAACATAAGGTGCTATCGCAGCTTGGATGCTACGGTGATACGAGCTTGGAGGTCGTTTGATCTGAGATCCAATGGCATCTGAGCAGTCTTTGTGCTTGTAAGCAGTGGCCGAACTCTTTTGGGGCTTTTCTGCAAAAAACTATTCGAACCACCGAGGAGGTGTTGGGTCACAAATCCAACGCCTCCGAAGAGCTTGTATCACCAAAGCATCTAAGGTGTGGTAGCACATGATATTCTTACATACAGGAGAATATGATGTCCTCCTTCATCTTAGATGCTACGGTGATACGAGCTTCGAGGTCGTTGGATATGGGATCAAAGGGCATCTAAGTAGTTTTTGTACAAATTGTGTGCAATTCTCAAACTCATCAAGGTTTCCTGCAAAAATATTAAGACACATCATGTGAGCTGCTATATCTCAGATCTACAAGCTCCAAGCAACTCGTATCGGCATATAGCATCTAAGGTATGGGGGCACATGATATTCTCCCGGGGAGGAGGGGTGGGGGGTGCACAACCAATCGGTGGTTGGGAGGGTGGGGACAAATATAATCTAAACAACCCTAAACAGAGCTCCACAATTTTATCTAAGGTCGAGGGGTTGACCCCCGACAATCATAGCTCCGCCTAAACACAACATTTGCATTTACTGTAGTACTAGACTTAATATTCATGTTTCAGTTTCATGTTCATTTTAAATATTGAAGTGAGGACCATGGATGTCTTACATTTTACTCCCTTCGTTCCTAAATATTAGTCTTTTTAGAGGCTTCAAATGGACTGGCACATACGGATGTATATAGACATATTTTAGAGTCTAGTTTCACTCATTTTGCTCCGTATGTAGTCACTTGTTGAACTCTCTACAAGACTAATATTTAGGAATAGAAGGAGTATTTTTGAATTCGTGTCATACATGCATGGTTTGGAAAAATAGATGCACTATATTTATTGGATTGTTGTTGTGTTCGTGCGTGTGTGTCTCTGTGTGTGTGTGTGGTCATATGCTTGATACATACAAAGTTTTCTCACCTCCATATTGTTCATCTTTTAAATTTGAATTTGCATTGGAAAACTTACTAGGGATGCCATGAAATGTGAAATCCACGTTGAGATCACTATATCACAAACTCACTCTAATTCAACAACTCATCATAAATCAATTACCACATTGAGATTACTATTTGCAAGGAAAATACGAGTATTGTAATACACATACATTCGTTCGGCAATTTAAAATGTTCCTTTCGTATTCTCGAATGGTAGGACCCAACGGCGTACCAGCCAGACCTTGGCTCGTGTTGATCCTAAAAAAACGGGGCTCGTGTCCTTCGGTGGCGTGCATGGTACGCACATTAGGCAACCCCAACCAGTTGAGCCTCAACGTTTCAAGTCGAAATATCTGGCGGCCAGAATTCCAGCCCTAGAAAATTCCCCTCATGTCCCCGGTCCATAATGACTACCGATGAACAATGGAGGGATGCTTTAGTAACTAGACAACGTTACCTACCGTGCCGAGCATGGTTCAATTCCCTCGGTCGCCGCTCGTCAAGGTCACCCGTCAACTGCATTGCCTAGTACTACTACTACTACACCAGGATGAGCACAGAATTGAGCCCGTTTGTTCGTGCCTAGTACTTGAGTTAATATACCAGGCAATGCACTGGTACGGAGGGATTATCCTTTTACTCTGCATATATAACTTGTCTGAAGTCTAACTAAGCAAAATGTTTGACCAAATCCTTTCTTAAGAAATACAACAGGACAGATGTACGGCTTGAAAATTTATTGCATGACGCACGTTATGATATTGTTTCGAATCCTGGATCTTAAATTTCAGAAAATCCAAAAGTGAGCATAAATTCTTGAAACTAAGCATGGTCACGTGATATGGCACAAATATTACTTCGTAAGTTTTTTCTTCAATTTGAGACAAGCTGCTTATGACAAGTTGCACAAATGAAGAGCCAAGGTATTTTGGAACAAAGACCTGTCACGTTAAGGCGAACGCTTTCACTATTGAAACCGTGGGCGTTTACGTGCCGCCACGAGTCCCCGCTTCTCATCGGCAGGTGCCGTCGGAGCAAGCGTGTGAGTCGACGGGAGGCGTGCGAGCAGACCGCTGCGCCGGCTGTCAGGGAGGCGTGCGAGCAGACCGCTGTGCAGGCTCACCGGGAGGCGAGCCCTTTGACCAGGCTCCGCCGCCCACCGTCGTCCCAACTGCTCCCACTTTTAATGCCGCCGGCGCCGCAGTTTAAAATCAACCCCGCACTACCCGGTATCGCTACAATCCTCTCTCTTCCTCTCCGATTCTCCTGTCGTCTACCTCCAACTAGCCTGACCTAAACGTACGCCATGCCGCATCACGATGGTATGCCCTTAGTGTTCCAGTTTCCTGAGGAAGACACCCAGCTGGAGTCTCAAGAACATAAGGCGCTTTGGGACGAGATTGAACTGGCCTTGCGGGAAGACGCCGCGCCTGTCCCCGCTCCTGTTCCGGCTCCCGTCGCCCCGACTGCGCCAGCGCCCATCCCCGTGGCATTGATGGGCTGGAAGCCGCACATTGTCGCCGAGCTTGATCCCACGGGGTTCCATGAGGTCCCCGCCGACTTTCACGCGCCCTTGCACCTGCCAGCGCATGCGCCTGCACGTGCACTGACGCGCACGCCCGTGCAGGTGCCGTGCACCTGCCAGCGCATGCGCCTGCGCGTGCACTGACGTGCGCGCCCGTGCCGGTGCCCGTGCACACGAATGTCTCCGCCGCGCCGTTGACAGCGCCTGTCCCCGCGCGGGTGCCAGTGCCCCTCTCAGCGGCATGGATGGCCGCCGTCGACCGCTTCCTTGCACCAACGCCAGTCGCCTCCTCCCGCCAGTTGACTCGCTCCGAAGTCCAGAACATTTTGGCCTTCCTTGAAGCTAGGCCAACGTCCAGGAGTACGCCAACAACGGCGCAAGACGCCGCCGTCGCCGTCGGTCAGTGGCCCGACGACACACAGAGCACGGCAGAGGAGCCGCTTCCCACTACGAGACGCCCCCGCCGCCGCCGCGTAATCTAAATTTGCCATGAAAAACGTTCGGATTGCCATGCTTAAAATCCGAACGTTTATCATTTCTGTTTATTTTATATCGATCGTTGTATAATTTAAAGTCGAAGTCAGACTGAACGAAATGTATGGTTTGATCGATTGAATGTTCTGCTAGAGCCGTATCAAATTAAATATAAAACATCATCAAGCCACATGTATTCCTTGTCATCCAATGACCTAGACTGCTTCAATGTCGAGCGCTCAACACGTTTAGCGTGCAGTTAATTTCATGCCAAAAATAGTGCTAATCACATGACAACACGCAAATAATATCCTAGTAGTTAATATCCGCATGCACTTAATATACTTCCAAATTAACGTGCATTGCACGTACGCACTGACTAGTGCTGCTAGTACGTGAAACCGGTGCCGTAACTTGTGAACGCGTCCAGATATGGTCAACGGCAACATCGCCCGCGAGTTCTTCCTGTTTGCCCGTGCGTCTAAACGCAGAAGGGGAGGAGAGAGAGAGAGAGAGCACACATGGAACCCACCAGTAAGTGAAGGCGAATAGTACTAAAAATAATATTACATGTTATCCATTAATTAGGCTGTGGTAATATAAAAACATTATGTGAACAAAGGGGGTACAACAAACATTGCTATTCTACGTATGTTGCCTATTGACGTGCGGCTTGAAGGCCCGGTCGCATGTTCGATCCTCGTCCTTTATTTTTTAATTTGTATATGGGTCCAAATTTGTTTCATGACATGTGGGCCCCTCGGTGTGTAGTTTGTAGCACTTTAGTTTGTAGGTCGAAATTTGTTCCATTCCAAGTGGACTATCGGTGTGTAGTTTTGTAGCTTATTTATAATAATTAAAGAGAACAACATAGTTTTTTCAATAATACCATGGTGCGACGTTGAAGGCGAGAAAGGACGTGCGAGAGAGCGATGAGCGAGCCAGAGGGAAATCAACTAGGGGAGTTGCGTGGGTTGCAACGGTGTTTGGAGTAGTTGTGGGCCGAATGCTACGAAAATATAATCTAAACCGACCGGAATAAATGCCTACACAAATTAATCCAAGGTTGGAGTGCCCCTCGCAATGTAAATAGCTCCGGCTTTGCGAGGGATGGAGAGGTAGTAGCTTCAACGCGTGGAAGATACGGTGTGAGAAAGCGAGGTCAATCGAGAGACATATAGATAGAGAGACAAAGTGAGTGTGGTCCGACATTCATTGAACAAATATATATGCTCTGGAGAGATATTGTCTGATTGAGCTTTTTTGGCAAGGGTGAGGGCTGTATGATAGAGCTTGAGAGATGATCCAGTCACAGACGTGTAGATATATTTTGTGCGTGGGAGGAAGCAAGGTCAACCGATCACATAGGGTCGCCGTGCGATCGAAAGAGTGAGATGGGTTGGAGAGAGTGACCTAGATAGACGATGTGCGTGAGAGAGTATACAATGTGAATAGGCCGAATTGGGCTCAAACATGGTGATATATCGTTTTTGACCGAGAAAGAGCGAGGTCAATCGAGACATACGGAGAGAGAGAGAGAGAGAGAGATTGAGTGAGAGTGGCCCACCATGAGGTCGAAAGAGTGGCGGCGGCTTGGATGGACTGACCTAGATAGACAATCTGCGTGAGAGAGTATAGAGTGTGTCGATCGAGGCCCGAACAGGGAGATATATCATTTGTGTGTGAAAGAAAACGAGGTTAAACGAGACTCAGATAAAGAGAGCGAGACTGAGCGAGTGTGGCCCGCCGTGCGGAAGAAAGAGTGAGACAGTCTCGAGGGAGTGACCTAGATATACAACGTGCGTGCGTGCGCACGAGAGGTTGGGGGGGCTAGATAGGCAATGCATGTATTTAGCACGAGAGGGTGAGAGGGAGAGGGGGAGAGAGAGAGCTCGGCATGGGGTGCAATGGCGGGTGTGTGAGGTAAATACATTTGGTAACAGAGTGGAAAAGGGGGTTGTGTAGTTGAGAGACTTAGAGATCGAAACATGGAGAGAAAGAATGAACGTGTGTTGGAAACCGATAGCTTCCTAAGGTGGTTAGGAGAGGAAGATTGACCGTTACAGGAAGTATGTAGCATTTGTGCGGGGGGGGGGGGGGGGGCTAAAAACAACATTTGAATGTACATACTATGAGACTTAATATCGATGTTTCAATTCGGTGTACATTGTAAGATTTGAACCGAGGACCAGGCATACGGGTATTTATTTCGAATTCGTGCCATACTAAGTTTCGAAAAGTTGACATTGACTCAGTTTGTTGTGCTATTTTGTAGGTCATATGTTTGAATCCATCCAAAAGTTTTCTCACTACCATGGTGTTCATCATATACATATGAATTTGTATTAAAAAAGTAGCGTGGATATAGTGAAATGCGAAATCCACGTTAGAATTGGAGATCGCTAGGTGACACACACTCTAATTAAAATAACTAACTACGTGACACACACTCTAATTCAAATAACTAATTATGTGACACACACTCTAATCCACGTTAGCGTGGGTCGTTTCGATTTTTTTTCAAATAACTCCTCATTAATTAATTTATAGTACTCCCTCTGTTCACTTTTATAAGACCTTGAAGACATTTCAGACAATGTGCAAAACAGTTCATTTTAAGTTGTCTGAAATGACTTACAAATGTGAACGGATGGAGTATCTCGTTTCAAATGACTAATTATTGCAAGGAAAATACGGGCATGGTAATACATACAGATTCGTTTGCAAATGAAAGAAGATTCGTTTGCATTCTCAAATATAGGCGCACCAGGCAGACCAGGGTCGTGTCGGGGTGGACGCTGCTTCGGTGCCTTTGGGTCACTGACATGTGGGCCAGCCACCTGTTGGGCCCACATGTCATGGACACAAAGGCAGGTGCCTTAAGGCACCGAAGCATAGTCCTGTCGGGGTGGTCGCGTGTGTCGGACGGACGCGTAGCACCCAGCCACCCACCCCCCTCCCCCCCAAAAAAGGACGACGACAATATAAGTTCGCGCTTCCACGTTTCGGATTGAAATATCCGGCGACCCCAATTCCAGCCTTGCAAAATCTCTCTTCTCCACCGTCCCCTTCCGCGCCCAGATTGCTCAAATCCCTAATTCGCCGCCAACCCTTGAATCGCCCCTCGTCTCGTCTCTTTCCCCACCATTCCCCACCTCTGTGCCGGACGACGACGACGAAGACGTCGGTCGCGCTTCACCACCGCACCGGAGCTACCTCATCTACGCCCTCGTCCACCGCACCGGGTGGTCCACCGACAACGTCGACCGCCACAACCGACGTGCCTCACAGACACCGAGTTCCACCACATCAGGTGCGCTTCACCGACGCCGTCTCCCAGCTCACCGGGGCTACTTCACCGAGCACATCGTCGCACCTCCGCCCCCCGAGGCCGTTGGGGCTTCACCAACGGTCTCGTCCACCGCATCGTAGCACTCCGCTGCCACTCAAGATGTGCATCCGTGCGCGGCCAGCCAACGCTAGCACATCACCCTCAACGGCTCTGAAGTGACCCGCGCTCTAGCTAGGTGAGCATGCCCAAACGCCGGCTCGAACTAGGATCCACACATCACTCCCTTGTGCACTGTTCCGACGATGTTTGGATATCCTTTCACAGCTCTCTTAGCTTACACGCCTATGCAACTCTGACTTTAACTCTTATTTCTTCTGGAGATATCATCTGAAACAAGCAAATCTATTTTTTAGCGAAGCATGACGGCGCTACGGGATCTGGTACACATCCTGCACACCCGTATAACCTTGTAAGTATCTGTCCTCCGGTACAACATCAAGGTCGATCCTCTTATTTGATCAACCATTCGCCGTGTCAAAAATGCAGAGGGGGATGCAAGGAGCACAAGGCCTGCACATCCAAGCAAGTGGTAACATGGACTTGTACATGGAACATCCCAAGCGCAAGCAGAGCTGCAGTGAGCCTGTACAACGAGCTAGCGTAAGTCCCTGCATTTCATTTAATTCGTACTGGCATTCGTGTATGATTTGTGTGCAGTGGCTGATCCACGAATTCAAGTTACCAGGGGCGAACATTTAACTTAAAAAATACGAAAGCACTTGCACTCCGGAAATCAACATAACTTGAGAAATGTGAAGCTACATGCACTTTGAAAACCAGCTAATGATCCAAAGTAGTTCAAATTATAAACACTAAATGATGCAAGCACCAAAAAACACAAATGCAACATGGTGTACAAGGACTACAAACATGGTCTGTACCTGCTTGAATTATTTGTTCTCTGGCTGAAAATATCAAAGTGTAATTGCACGTATAACCAGTGCACAAACTGCATATCAATATATCTATCCTGCACAAGTATGCCAATAGTTTCAAACAACAGATTAGAAAAGTATTTATGCTATGTTGTCATGATACGGGGACTTTCTGGTAGATGGCCTCGACGTTTCCTCAAGCTATGAAAATGCACTATAATTTGCTTGTCATCAATGCCTGCAAATCTCTGTCTCTCTCAACATAGTAGATCATCATTAGACACTAAATCCTTCAATGAGCTTGCAAAATGCTTGCATTAGATCCCTCATTAGACACTATATGTTCATCACCAGGAGCATGTAATTTTTTTGCATCAAATCCTTCATTAGCAGTCTGTTCATTAGACACTTCAGGCTCAAGAATAACATGAGCTTGTATGTTTGCACCGGAAACTTGATTAGATACATCAAATTCAGTCAGTTCAGTATTGATTGGGGGAGTTATAAAATAAGTAGAAATTGGTTTCATTTTCTCATAGATTCCCTACATACAGGCAGTTTTACAACACCGTCAGATTTAACTATTGGCCAGAAATTGAAGAGTTGAATTAGATATAAGCAGGGATGTGATGTACCTGCTCGTTGCGCATGCTACTCTTGCAAGCTGCGACTGTCCGTTTGCGCAAGCTCGATGCCATGCCCGTGCCGCCGCCGCTGCCTCCCATGCAGGCTACACCTAGGGTTGGATCTTCATCTTCTTGTCCTTCCGTTCGCTTGAAGCCCGGCGACCGCCCTCCAATGAGGGCGCGAGGAAGTGCTGTGTCGGTCTGTCCAGCGGCGACTAGGTTAGGAGCGAACCAGACTGGAGGCTGGAGCGAATGAATTGGGATTTTTCCTGCTGTCGATCGATATGGGAGGCGCTCGTTTGGGCCGCGAGCCTGCTATAGGGCCTGCCTTGCACTTATGTTATTGGCCCATCCAAATTGAAACATTTTTCTTCATTTTTTACATTACCTGCTCGTGCGTTGGGACGAACAAAACTAGCATGGGCCAACCTGGACGACTCAAACTAGGTGCACACTGTCTAGCCACCTGAGGCGGCCGCCCATACCAGCCCCTATGGTGGCATCGCCCCTTTTTGCGTGTATGATTGGATAGTGAAAAATATTCCAATGGCGCTTTTGATTTACCCATAGAATGGTTGAATTGCTTGTTTCTATGAACTGAGTTCGCCAATAATGTGAAGGATGCCAGTCTTTTCATCCTATTGTAGATTGCTTAGATCTCGATATGCCAAAAGTAATCGCATGAAATATACAGTAAAAGCCAGTGTGGTGTGTTTGGCTACAACTAGTCTGACTACACGTCCTCATATAACATATCAAGGACGCACCATCTTACCAGATTAACCATTCGACTTACCCATGCAGTGTGTGAAGAAAGAAGTATTGGGACTGCGTATCCAAGCAATTGATGCCATGGACTCCTTCGTACAACCTTGTAAGCGAAAAAGAAGTTGCAGTGTGCCTGTACAAAGAACTAACGTAAGTTCAGTTACCTGCTTCTCGGAATTTTAGTTAGCCACTTATTGCAAAATTGTTCAATTACGTTGCTTGGCTTAATTTAGTTTGCTACTGATTACATAATGGCACAGCCTGTTAATCATATTGTAGACTGCGCCTATCTATGTGTTTGATACTTACTGTTAAGAATTACCTGTTTGCCTTAACTTAAATATCTACTTGTTTGTTTAACTGCTTTGCTGCTGCAACAGCGGGTTACAATGATGTTAATAATTACTTTTCAGCATCCAATTGAAACTCTTTAATTCCTTGTTTGTTTACCTGGTTTGCTGTTATAACTCCCAGTTGAGATGTTTTGCTAACTTCAACTTTTCTGAATCCAATCGGAATTTTAATGGCAAAATAGGTTAGCCCAAGATCAAAGAGCGAGGTCCCCATGGACGTTGCATCATCCCACAGTAGTGGCACTGGCCCAATCATGCATTATGAATTGCCAACTGCTGATGCTCTAGAGGCTAAACTAGTGGTAGAAAGAGATTCTGCTTCTGCACTTAGATATGAAGTTGACATGTTGAGGAAGCAAACAACACAATCACAAGCAGTACTCAAGACAACCATTAAATATTTGGTGGATTTCAAACGAAGCAAGCTGAGACTGACCAGATTGTTAAGGTCCTGAAGGAAAAAAGGAAATTAAATTCCTACTTGGTAAATCATAGGTGAAATGTTCTTTCCATCGTTGAATAACCTTTGTGTTGTCTGTTCATGTAATCAATCAAACCATTTGTTTTAGAGATCATGTAATAATTGTTTTTTTTGTTTTTTGGTTTGTAATTTTATTTGAGCACAAGTCTGTATTAATTGATAAGACTCAGAGACATTTCATTTGGATTGCTGTGCCAGACCTACAAATATGCCAATCGGGCTGAATGTGCATTCGGCAATAGTAGTAGTATAGATGGACCATAAGTGGCACGCATCGGAAAGGGCCAAGATGCTGGCTAAAAAAAGGATGATGTTGTAGCCAAAAAAAAGTACAGCGGCTTGGCTTATGTATGTTAGTTGATATTATTGATCCATATACTCTATAAGTGTTTATATGTTTGTTAGTTCTGTACATTCTTGGTTGATTGACTCGGTATTTGAATCTTGATACATCACTTGTGTACATATCTAAATGGGAGTACACATTATGCTGCGTGTGACATTTGAGTTGGACATGAAGTGTTCCAAATATTCGAATTCACCTTAAACTGGATTCTAGTTTCTGAATTTGAGTATCGGCATTTGTAAACCATATTCATATATGACAGTGGAATACATCTTTGTCGTCCTTTTGAAGATATATAAAAACACATAGAATGATTTATAAAGATTCATATAGGAATACAAAATGGATTCGAATTTAGTTGCCAGGGTAAACGTGGATGCTTATTGTCCCAAAATTCGAAAGAAGCAGCAAAATGTCCACTCCCACGTCGGCTGCCCAAGCCAAGTGTTTGGGAGATGGAAATTACTGTCTACCCATTACACGGACAATCCATCGGCCCGATTTTCACTGCTCTAAATAGGGGTAGGTTAGTAACTTCAATTAGACGTGACATGACCGCCTCTGAGCCCATTCCGACACGGTGGGCGTCAAACATGGGCGGCAAAACTCATTTGATTCAAGCTCGTCCGAAAGACCTCTGTTTCTCCCTCCATTCCCCATTCATACACGGTGGGCGGCAAAACAAACTCAACTCGGCCAAAATCGATGTAGGCAAATATTTTCAATAGGGGCAGGTTTGTAACTTCACTCATACGTGACACAACCGCCCTACCTATCAGCCCCGTTCATACACCGTGGGCGCCAACCATGGGCGCCAACCACCCTCTCCTCGCCCGAAATCGCTCTGGGCAAATATTGGCGAGATGCGAGATTACCGTCCTATCCCCAACCGACGAGACGTCCAAATTTTAAACGGGGGCTAAGTTTGTAACTTTCCCATATTTCAGACAGGCGCGTCCCAAAAACATGGTTCCCCGTACCTCTCCCTCCATTTTCCCATTCATACACCGTCCGCGCTAGAACACCCCATCCCCACACCAACCTTCGTCCGCCACCCCATCCATCGCCGCCGTCCTCCACCACATCCATCGCCACCGTCCTCCACCATGCCGGAGCGCCTACCAAGACCGCGTCGTCCACTGCTAGAGATGGACGTTTCTCATCCACGACGACGGACCAATAGCCTTGCATCGCGTCCTCTCGCTTCATCGGTGCCGTCGTCCTCTTTGCCGGGGCCGCTCACACGACCTTCTCTTCCACCGCAACGGGACTTATCCCCCGATGCACCCGTCTACCGTCGCAGATCTGCTTCAACGCCACCGACAGCCATCCCACCCCCGATGCCTACACGGCGCCGCAAGAGAGGTGGTACTTCATATCTCCTCAACCTTTTGATCTCAACCAGAAAATAGATCTTAACTTGGTTACTCTACTTTCTTTTCAGCTCTTAGAATTTAGTTCTTAGTTCGAAGCAAACAATGGATTCTAAATATCATTTCTCCGGTTTGCAGCTTCAAATCTGCCATGGCACAGCCATAATACGGTTTAATTGATCATGCTTAGGGTTTAATTGATCATGTTGGTTCCGTGGTGGTTTCTTTAATAGAAATCGGAGGGGAAACCCTCTTTTGCTAAAAAAATATGCTTAGAGTTTCCCCCTTTTATGATCACTATACGATCAGAATATGTGCTTCGTGTCATGATAACACTGCTCCACCCATCAAGCTAAACAAGCTTAGTTGTTCAAATACGAATCAGATATTATTAAAACAGAGTTGTTTAGTTGGTCAGCTAAATGTTCCTAAATTAGTTTCGAAAATGCATGTTCGCCGCTCGGGTGTGTATTACAGGGTGCCCACGGTGGGCCGGCCCACCCTGGGATTTTGTGTCGTCCCAGGCCCCGATTCCACTCTGTTCCGCTGCGCGCTTCCGATCTCTACTCGCCCCTAGCCGCCTGCCTCGCCGGCGACTTGCCGTCCCCGGACGGCATGACTCTAGGAGGAGACGCCGGACTAACAGGAGGCCAGGAGCCGCTCGCCCAACAGCGTCACCACTGCCCTGGCGCGCCGCCGTGCCTACCTTCCCAGTCCGTTCAGGGCTCAGGCGTGCAGCACCCACCAAGCCAACCCGATTTATCCTGAGATACGTCCTCAACACTCAGCAGCCACTCCTCATCACCCATTTTCTAATTGATTCATTACTCATTAGGCAGGACTGTCATTAGGGTTTGTTGTGTGCTCAGTGCTACCTACACTTAATGGTTCAGATGTATTTCGGTAATCTTTAGTATCTCTAAAGTTCACAGGGTTTTCAAAATTCCAGCCCTCGGAACAGAAACTAGTCATTTTGGATTGTTGGTCATAGTGACATTGACCCAGATTACTACTGCAAGCCAGGTTTGTTGACAATTTTACTTGTCTTTCTTACTCATTCGATATAATATCCAATTATTCACGTCGATTAGTTGCAAACAATAAGTGCTAGACAAACTTCTTCATTCAGATTTTGGACGGTCTCTTACTGCAGTTACAATTCTGCATACTTGTCCTAGTAAGCTCACAAGTAAATGATTGATTCATTACATCTATGCTTGCCTTGTCATATTTGTTGTCAATATTCTTTTAGGGTGGACCACCCTTGTTGAGGATATAGACCTTAGAGTCACCCACCAGGAGGGGCCGGGTTACTCGTACGGTCGTTATCCGAAGCCCGGAGCCAAGTTTCAAGACGATGGGCCAGAGATGGGCTGAGACCCGGATATGGCTTAAGGCCCGTAGTTACAATCATTATTATAGTAGAACTTGTAGCGTAAGGAAAGTATAGTTTAGAGTCCGAGCCGGACACTCTTATGAACCGGCCGGGACTCTAAGGGCTGCTGGGCATCAGCCTCCCTATATAAAGGGACGACCCGGCAGCGGTTTAAGGGCGACAACAATCTGATGGAGAGCCGGGCATAGCTGTTTAGCTCCCTGGTGATCGTAACCCTAACCAATACCACCTCAAACTGGACGTAGGCTTTTACCTTCACCGTAAGGGGCCGAACCAGTATAAACCCTCATGTCCCTTGTCCCGCATAACCCCTTTAAGCTTCCTAGCTGCGATGGCTCCACGACTAAGTCCTAGCTCGAGGACATCTGTCGTGACAATTCCACAGTTGGCGCCCACCGTGGGGCCAGCGCACGGTGGATTTGAGTTCTTGAAGGGCAGCTTCGAAGGGCTCAAGGGATACGCTGTGGGCCGGATGACCAAGAGTCGCCGCGGCAAGCTCTACATCGACGATGCGGACTGGGGCCCCGACGCCGGCTCAATTGAGTACGGGTACCGGGTCCCCTTCGGCGGAATTCATGTCTTCATTGGCAAGATTGGTGAGCCGGGCCCTGAGCCGGAGCTCTGCGCCGATCTCATCGAAACGGCTCAGCGTGCACGACCCGCCCGGGCCCGGCCTGCCTTAAGGCGCGCTTTTGTGGGATGCATCCATGGAGGGCCCTCTGATCCATCTGGGTCTGGTGATGAGGCGGCCGCCGGCTCTGACGGCGAGTCGGCCACCGATGAGTCAAATTCGTTGTACCAACTTCAAGATGGCAGGCTCATGGGTTGTTCCGATGGCGACAGTATTCCGGACCTTTTTGAGCCGCCAAGTCAGGTTGGAGTTTTTATGGCTGGTGCGCAGCCTGTTCAGAACCCCGCTGCTGGATCAGGAAACCCGGTGCCTTCTCCGGCTCAGGTGCTGATGGATCTCACGGACAAGATGACGGCCCTGTTAACCGCCACGGTTGACCCGGCGGATCAAGCTCAGCATGATGCGGAGGTGGCACAGTTAAAATTGGATCTGATAAAAGCTAAAGAGGATCTTGCAGCGGAAGGGATCAGGCTGGCTACGGAGCGGGCGGCTCTCGACGCCCGGACTCAGCTGATTCAGGCGCAGTCCTTCCAACTCACGATGGATCAGAACGCGGCCAATGAGGTCATGAGAAGGAGGCATCAGAAGGCCCAGTCTCGACTCCCACCGGTTTACGATCCACATAACCTCTTCAACACGCCAGGTGCAGGGTCTAGTAACCCGCCAGGGGTCATGGCGCCCGGGTCTGGACCCCTTATTCAGCCACGAGTGATGGGGCCTCCCCAGGTACCCCCTGCCCCGCCTCAGTATGTGCCAATACCCCTGGGTCATTATGATAACCCGCTGGAGAACATGGTAGCTGCGGCAGCACGGCTGGCGGCTCTCCCCGTTGACGGTGATTCTCCGGCGGCCATCGAAACCCGCCGAGTCAGGGAACTCCTGCAGACGGCACTGGCGCAGCAAGAGGCGTACTCCTACAGCCGGGACAGGATCCACTCGACCCCTCGTCCAGGCCAGAGCCCGAGTTACAGCCGGCACATGGTCTCAGCAACTGGCTCAAGTAATGTACGACGCCATGACCCGCCCCTGGCCATGGCCCGGCTCATAATGGAGCCTTTTACGCAGCAGACCAAGCGCGGCAAGAGGCGGAGCAGGTGCCTCAATTGACGGCTTACCAGACCCCCCCGGCTTATCCGACGACTTCCGTTGATGTGGGTATCCCTACCAGGACCGGGGGTGTCCCTTGTTTGGTGCCAGCTATCCGTAATGAACGTCTACCTAAGGACTTCAAGGGCCCTAGGAAGGTGCCTAACTATACAGCTGACTTGCAGCCTGCAGCCTGGATTGAGAGTTATGAGATGGCTATGGAATTGCTGGAGGTCAGTGAGGCGGCCATGGCCAAGTATTTCACCATGATGTTAGATGGAACTGCCCGCACGTGGTTGAAAGGGCTACCACCGAATTCCATTGGGTCTTGGGCTGAGCTGAAAGCCCGGTTCATCCAAAACTTCAAAGATACCTGTAGGCAGTCTATGTCATTTGTGGATTTGACTAACTGTAAGCAGCAGGAGGGTGAATCCACGACCCATTGGGTTCGCCGGGTCAAGGAGATCATACATTCATCAGATAAGATGGATGCCGGCTCTGCAGTCTTAATGTTGGAACAGAACTGTCGCTTTGTGCCCCTTAAGATGAAACTCGGGCGGCTTAAGCGCGACTGCACCGATATGGGTACCCTAATGGCGGCTCTTGTCAAGTATGCCGATTCCGATGGTACCAAGGATCCCCCTTCAGACGATGAAAGGACAGGGAAGGGAAAGAAGAACGGCAATGGCAAGGGTCCTCAGTTTAACCCGGGGAACCAAGGAGGAGGCAAGCGTAAGGCCGATGGCAACCTAGAGTTTGTAGCCAACGCCAACTCCCAAGGTAATAACCAGCGACGCAAGGGGAGGCCCCCTCCCCGAGGCGGCGGGTCAGGTCCAACGCTGGAGCAGCTGTTGAATGAACCTTGTCCAAGGCATGGCTCTAGAGAGAAGCCAGCGACTCATCTGTGGAAGGATTGCGCGATCATGAAGGCCTTTAAGAGCTACAATGGCCCGGGCGGCGGCTCAGGCACCGGCGGCTTTCATGGCCCGGGCGGCGGCTCAAATTCCGGTCCTCAGAACAGTCAAGGGGGCTTTAATCAACAGTCTGGTCAGGGTCATCAACAGCAGCAGGGGGTTATCAGACCAACCCAAAGCAGCTTAGCGGTGGACAGTATCATGTGTTTACCACTAGTTTGTGCAAACGAGATCAGAAGCTTCACAAGAGGGCTGTGAATGCTGTTGAGCCGGCGGTTCCACGCTACTTGCGGTGGTCTGAGCAGCCTATAGTGTGGAGTAGGGAGGATCACCCTCCCCGGGTGGATAACCCGGGCCACTTGGCCTTAGTGGTGGCTCCTCAGGTGGGAGGTTATAAGTTCACAAAGGTACTCATGGATGGAGGCAGCAGCATCAACATCCTCTATTATGAGACTTTTAGCCGTATGGGGTTGGTTGATAAGAACCTCAGCCAGTCAAACACTATCTTCCATGGTGTGGTACCTGGTAAGTCGGCTTATTCGGTCGGCAAGATCGAATTGGAAGTGGCTTTTGGTGATGAGAACAACTACAGGGTGGAGAAGTTGACCTTTGAGGTGGTCAAGATAAGAAGTCCATACCATGCTATATTTGGACGGCCGGCTTACGCCAAGTTCATGGCACGGCCGTGTTATGTGTACTTACAGCTCAAGATGCCGGGTCACAATGGGACCATTACGGTTCACGGCAGCCGGAAGGTGGCCCTGGAGTGTGAGGAAGGTGATGCAGCTTATGCAGAGTCTGTTTGTGCTACAGAGGAGTTGAAGTTTTACAAAGACAATGTTGATCCAACAGACATGACCTCTCTGAAGAAGCCGACTACGGAGACTGAGCCGGCGATGAAATTTAAGTCGGCTGATGAAAGTAAGCTTGTTGATTTTGTTCCAGGAGATTCATCTCAGCAGTTTAGCATCAGTGCCAATCTGGATCCAAAATAGGAAAGCGCGCTCATCGAGTTCATCCGTGAGAATAGGGAAATCTTCGCATGGAAACCTTCTGACATGCTAGGTGTACCTAGAGAAATCGCTGAGCATACTCTCAATGTTGATCCAAAATTTAAGCCGGTCAGACAGTTCCTTCGACGGTTTAATGAGGAGAGGCGGAAAGCCATTGGTGAAGAAGTGGCCCGGCTCTTGGCGGCCGGGTTTATTGTTGAAGTTTTTCACCCAGAATGGTTGGCTAACCCGGTGCTCGTACTCAAGAAGAACGGCACCTGGCGGATGTGTGTGGACTACACGGACTTGAACAAGGCGTGTCCGGCTGATCCTTTTGCCCTCCCCCGTATTGATCAAATCATTGATGCTACGGCAGGTTGTGCACGCTTAAGTTTCTTGGATGCTTATTCCGGGTATCATCAGATTAAGATGGCAGTTAAGGACCAGGAGAAGACGGCGTTCATCACTCCCTTTGGAGCCTTCTGCTATGTGTCTATGCCCTTTGGACTCAAGTGTGCACAGGCGACTTACCAGCGCTGTGTACAGAACTGTCTTCATAAACAGATCGGGCGCAATGTTCACGCTTACGTGGATGATATTGTGGTTAAATCCATCAAAGAGGAAACCCTGATAGATGATTTAAGGGAAACCTTTGATAATCTCCGGGTCTATAAGATGATGCTTAACCCGGCCAAGTGTGTTTTTGGTGTTCCTGCAGGCAAACTATTGGGCTTCTTGGTTTCTGACAGAGGCATTGAGGCTAACCCGGAGAAGATCAAGGCCATCACCCTCCTAGCTAAGCCGGCGTGTATAAATGACGTTCAGCGCTTGGCGGGTCGCATCGCTGCTTTAAGCCGGTTTATAAGCCGTTTGGGTGAGAAGGCCATGCCCTTATATCAGTTGATGAAGAAGACTGATAACTTTGTCTGGAATGATGCAGCTAATACCGCTTTTGAGGATTTGAAGAAGAAGTTGGCAGAGCCCCCAGTCCTCGCTGCTCCGGTTGATAAGGAGCCCTTGCTACTATATGTGGCGGCAAACGCACGAGCCGTCAGCGTGGCTATTGTGGTAGAGCGCAAGGAGGCGGGTAAGGAGCATCCGGTTCAGCGGCCGGTTTATTATGTCAGCGAAGTGCTCATTGAGTCCAAGCAGCGGTACCCGCATTGGCAGAAGCTTGTGTATGGTGTGTTCATGGCGAGCCGGAAACTTAAGCATTATTTTCAGGGTCATCCCATCACTGTGGTCAGCTCTGCCCCTCTTGGTGATATCATTCAAAACAGAGAGGCCACAGGGAGAATTGCTAAGTGGGCTATAGAACTTGGACCTCATTGCCTCAAATATGTGCCACGCACTGCTATTAAATCTCAGGCCTTGGTGGATTTCATCAATGATTGGACAGAGTCACAAGTGCCTGAGCAAAAGCCGGATAACACTTATTGGACTATTCACTTTGATGGGTCCAGGCAGTTGGAGGGCTCGGGGGCTGGCGTTGTAGTGGCTTCCCCTAAGGGTGAAAAGTTCCATTATGTGCTACAGTTGATGTTTCCTTGCACTAACAATGCGGCTGAATACGAGGCTTTGCTCCACGGTCTTCGGATGGCTAAGGAGATGAGCTTAAGCCGGGTAAGGTGTTTCGGTGACTCAGACTTGGTGGCTCAACAAGTATCAGGCACGTGGGATTCTAAGGATCCTCTCATGGCGGCTTATCGCTGCGAGGTGGATGCCATTGCTGGGCACTTTCAGGGCTACCAAGTGGAGCACATTGATCGCAGGAAGAACGAGGCGGCTGATGCTCTAAGCCGGCTAGGCTCTCAGCGAAAGCCGGTGCCGCCTAACACTTTCCTGGATATCCTGTATAACCCTTCGGTTAAATTGCCTACAGAGGAAGACTTGGCTATACCTGATCCGGAGGCACGACTAGTGGCGGCTCTTCATGTCATACCGGACTGGACAATGCCATATCTGGCTTATATAACCCGGGGAGAGTTGCCTGAGGATGAAACTTTGGCCAGGCAAATAACCCGGCGGGCTAAGTCAATGATCGTTATCGATGGCGAGTTGCATCATCGCAGTGTTTCAGGGGCATTTCAACGTTGTATCTCCCTTGAGGAAGGCCAAGAGATCTTGCGTGAGATCCATGAAGGGGATTGTGGCCATCATGCCGGCTCAAAATCCCTTGTGGCCAAGGCTTTCCGTCATGGTTTTTATTGGCTGACGGCTCATGCTGATGCAGAGGACTTGGTCAGTAAATGTGATGGTTGCCAAAGGTTCTCACGACGGGCTCATGTGCCGGCTCAGGAGTTGAGGATGATCCCAATCACTTGGCCCTTTGCGGTCTGGGGGCTTGATATGGTTGGGCTTTTTAAATGGTCCAGGGATAAGAAGACCCACCTCTTGGTGGCAGTTGACAAATTCATAAAGTGGGTGGAAGCTGAGCCAGTTAGCAAGTGCGATGCAGCCACGGCGGTTCAATTTATGAAAAAGGTGATTTTCCGCTTTGGCTTTCCGCACAACATTATAACTGACAATGGCACCAATCTTTCCAAAGGCGCCATGGAAGAGTTTTGTCAACGAGAGCATATCCGACTTGATGTTTCTTCAGTGGCTCATCCTCAATCCAATGGTTAAGCTGAGAGAGCTAATCAGGAGATTCTGAAGGGCATCAGGCCCCGGCTTTTGGTCCCTTTGCAACGGACGCCGGGTTGCTGGGTGGAGGAGTTGCCCCCCGTCTTATGGAGCATCAATACTACTCCTAACAGATCTACAGGCTTCACACCTTTCTTCATGGTTTATGGAGCGGAAGCAGTCCTCCCCAGCGACATCCGTCACGACTCACCTCGCGTGGCGGCTTATGTTGAGACGGATAATGAACAGGCGCGCCAAGATGCTCTTGACTTGTTGGATGAACAGAGTGATGTGGCAGCAGCCCGTTCAGCGATTTACCAGCAAGACCTGCGCCGTTATCATAGCCGCCGGGTCAAATCCCGGGTCTTCCAGGAAGGCGATCTCGTGCTCCGGCTCATCCAGGATCAAACAGATGCACACAAGTTATCCCCACCTTGGGAAGGGCCCTTTGTGGTCAGCAAGAACTTGCACAACGGGTCATATTACCTCATCGACATTCGGGAGCACAAAGATTCACGTAAGTCGGAGGAGGAGACCCGTCGGCCGTGGAACATAGCTCAGCTTCGGCCTTACTACACTTGAGCTACCGGCTCTCGTGGTGTACATATTTTTCTCAGCCATGTATATATTATGATAAGCAATAAAGCAGGACCTCTGTCCTTTTTTCTCCTCTGAATATGCACGTGTTGTTTTTATTACAAGATTACATGATGACTTAAAGGAGGATCCGGCTTATGATCGTATTCGAATCTAGCCGTAAGAAGTAAAGTCACTTGGGGGCTTCCTGTTCAAACATGGGTCGTATTCGAACCAAAGAGAACATAGCTGTCGATACCCATTTGATTGGCAAAGTGCCGAGCTCATTGGGAGGTTATCTTTGGTCATATTTGAATCATAGTTTAACCCCTCTGAGAACCGACGTGGATCGTATTCGAATCAGCGTCGTTAAACAATTTTAAAAATCACTTGGGGGCTTCCTGTTCAAACATGGGTCGTATTCGAACCAAAGAGAACATAGCTGTCAGTACCCTCTTGATTGGCATCGCCACACCCATCGGGGGCTATGTGATCGTATCCGAATCTTAGCTTAACCCCTTTGGGCCGGGTCTCTGGTCGTATTCGAACCGGAAGCCCCTAAGTTCTTATGTTCTATCACAAGTTTACTCTGATTATGTCAAGGTGTGTACTGCCGGGTCTCACTTGCCGGCTTAATTTTGGTTTACAGTGTTAATTGAACATCATGGATGTCATCAAGGCAAGTAAATTAGAGTTAAGGTACCAACCGTGCTACCCGGGTTATTTAAGCCGGAAGTATGCTTACAGGTCGTTAAGTGTGTTATTACGGCTATGTTCAGAGTATAATTAAAGACTAGTCTTTTTTGATTCATATTCCGGGTTATCTATCTCAAACACCTGATTCTCAGGGCGGAAAGCCGCCTCGAGACTTGTGATTTGCCTTTCTATGCAGATACTTAAAGGCACCTTTTTAGGTTGAGAAAAACAAAGGGATGATTATGACCCGGAGAAACATCAAAGAGGCAAATTCAAAGGGCTTTCGCATTCAAAACGTGCACGATGGCACGACAAAGATAAACTGTTGCACCTACTCTATTACAATAACTCTTCAAGTCTAGACGGTGGAACAATGTTTGATAAACCGCGAGCCAAATTATGATGCTCGCTGCGTTGAAGTCCCCGGCTCATTCCTATCTTCTCCTCCGGCTGATCCCAAGACCTCGAAGGTTGATGATTTCCAGTCGATGCCGCTGAGAGCTTCGAATTGGGCTTCTTCGTCAATTAACCTGGCCGGGTCAATCTCTGGGGCGAAGGTGTGCTAACGAGCCGGAGGGATCAGATTGAGGGCTTCATAGCAAGGGGTAGGAATCCTCTGATTCTCCGCATCATAACCCGGCTGGTACTTGGTCAGATCGGTGTCGTTCCCGATGAGGGTGGCCACCGGGCGTACAGCCTTCACACACGCCGCGAAGTCCTTCTGGTCGAAGGCTGAGCCGTCTTCCTTCAGGCTGGGGTAACCCAGGGCGATGTCTGCCGGGTCTAGCTCCGGCAGGAATGCTTTGGCCCGGCTCAGCGCGGCGATTGCTCCGGCTCTCGCGGAGGCCCGTCGCAGCTCTTGGATCTGCTGCGGCAGAACAGCGAGCCGGCGCAGGACTTTGGCCAGATGAGTTGGCACCTCGTTGGATAGGGCCACCACAGCTAAGGCACACTGTGACCCGGTGTAGAGCTGTTCCACCAGGGTGTACACGGCCTTTAACTTGGTGACCACACTCTGGTTGAGGTTGGCACTCCTGGGACCTGTTTAACAGAAACAGATAAGCCGGTGACAAGGATGAATCATGGTATATACAAACTTGATGAAAGCCGGTGAGACGACTTACCGAAGATAGCGGCCACCGTTTGGGAAACCTGGCGCTTTAACCCGGAGAGCTCGGCGGTCTTCTTAGCAAGAGCCTTCTCCGCCTGTTCCGCCCGGGTCACCAGTGCGGCCTTTTCTTCGACCCAGGCTTTTCTCTCAGCATCGAATTCGGTCTTCAATTTTTCTTGAGTGGCGATGCTGGATACAAACTTGGCGTTTGCCTTCCGGGTCTCCATCTCCTGCATCTTCAGCCGGCTCTTGAGATCTGCAAGGTCCGCCTCTAGTTTCTTGCCAACAGCCTGCATATATTTCCGGGTTATTAACAGTCATTATATAAGTCCCAAGCGTTTTCCAAGCAAAGACACTTGGCACTTGGGGGCTAATGCATATTGAACGTATCCATCTACATATTGCCGGCTCAGTTGAGTAAGCCGGAACCTAAGTCTACAACATATTCAAGCATAAGTCGTCGACTTGGGGGCTAGCATGGCAAAGGTAACTATGCAATAAGTAAGAAGACAGCAGAAGGATACCTCAGATTTTTGTTGGATCTGGTTGACCATGGCGACCTCGGCGTCCTGGCTCTTGTGTACTTGGCTGATGTAGCCAGAGACGAGCTCTCCAATACTCAAGTCGGTGTAGCCGGAGAGGTCCAGGTTCACCCGGTGGGGCTGCAGCAACTCCCCCTTCGCGGAGCATTTGGCCAACACGGTCGGTCTCCCCGGCTGAACGAACTCCGTCCGGGTGATTACCACGTCCGGGTCGTCTGCTGGTGGAGCTGAGCCGGAGGCCTCCGGGTTAACCGCAGCTTTGGTCGTTGCCTTGGTAGTCGGGGCAGAGGCCTCAGGTGCCGTGTCCATTGGAGTGGTGGCTTCGGGGGCGGAGGCAGCTGGCGGCTCTTGAGCCGTCACCTCCGGGTCAGGTAAGTCCGGCACTCCGGCTGACCTGGTTTTCTTCGCTCTTTTGGTGAGCTTTGCCTGGGCACTGAAAAGACAGAAGTGTTAGGCATACAAAGAGTAAGTACATACAAAGATAATGTAAGAAGATTGTTGTTACCCGGGCGCAGTCTTGAAGGCCGGCAGATTTGACTGCATGGAGTCACCCGAAGAGGGGGAGGTCTCCTGATAATTGGAGTCAGAAGAGTTGAGTGGCTGACGGATAACACCCGCCAACGGATGAAAAGGGTACAAATGAGAAAAAACCTCAGTACGACGCTTCCTTGTTGCGTCGGGTAACCCGGCGGAGAGATCGGTGTCCTTGTTGGTCCGGGTGTGACGCCGGCTTTCGTGAACCTGTCGCTTCAAAAGAAATTGAGGGTCTTGATGAGCTAAAGGATGTGAAAAGCTTACTTTCCGGGTTACCCTTCGGACTTTCAGCTATGGCAAGGGCTCCGAGTCGGAGGAATGTGACATTACCTCTTCAACCACCGGGTTACTGGCACCGGTGTCATCCTGTCAATGAGCAAGTGTTGATAAGGCGGACAGCAACAAACAACAAGTGCAGCAAGAATTTAAAGGCTTAGGGGTTACCACTGACTCGGAGCTGTCGCTTAGTTGCATCAGCTCCGAAGCAGTAGGTCTGCTTCCTTTTTTACGAGGGGCGGCTTTCTTGGCGGCTTTCTTCGCCTTCCTGGCCTTCTTGGCCGCCTCATGGTCATATTTGACCCGCCAGAACTTATCATCAGCCTGAGAAATACAGTAATGACTTCTTAAAACGGTTCAGATCAAGGTCATATGCAGAAGAAGTTGAAAGGTTAAAGTCAGCGGCTTACCGCTGGGGCTGGGTTAGTCTTGCAGAAGGGGGCTAACCCGGTCCTTCCACAGTCTGCCAGACTCTCATTTAACAGAGCCTTGGTCTCTTCCTCAGCAACGTCTTCTGGAAGATCATTGCGACTGTGCCTCTGAGGGTCATCCTTTCGCCCGGTGTACTCACACATTAAGCCGGGGCGGCGGCTCAATGGGATCACCCGCCATGAGATCCAGACCCGGACCAGGTCAATTCCGTTCAGACCGTTGCCTAGCAGGGCCTTGATTTTATTGATAGTCGGAAGCAGAGGCTGGCGCTCCGCTGCAGTCAGCTTATCCGACAGCGGGTGAGTCGGCTCTAGACGTGTTGGGCGAAAGCCGGGCAGCGGGTTCTCGTCAGCCGGGGACGTATCTTGGCAGTAGAACCAAGTCATATTCCAGTCCTTGGGGTGGCTCGGCGGCTCTGCGTAAGGGAAAAGACAGTCCCTACGCCGCTGGATGGAGATGCCACCTAACTCCAGACTTGGCCCGTTGGCGCACTCATTTTGGCGGTTTAAGTAAAACAGCTCTCTGAAGAGCAGCAGACTCGGCTCTTCTCCAAGATACACTTCGCAAAAGACTTGGAAATTGCAGATGTTGGATACGGAGTTGGGTCCTATATCTTGAGGCCGCAGGTCAAAGAAGTTGAGCACGTCCCTGAAAAACTTTGAGCCGGGCGGTGCGAAGCCCCGGCTCATATGATCTGCGAAGATCACTACCTCCCTGTCCCTTGGCTGTGGTCTCTCTTCCGACGGGTCAGGGGCACGGTAGGACATGATTTCCTTCTTAGGCAAATATCCGGACTTAACAAAACTGGCCAGGGTCTCGTTGGTGACGTTGGACCTCATCCAGTTGCAAGTGATGGGAGCCTTGGGAGGCATGGTGAAAGTTGGTGGTCTATGACAAAAGGGAAAAATGTCCGGGTTAATTATAAGCGGGAGATCTACAGTTCAAACTAAGATGGCGGCTTATGAAGGGGACTAATGATATATACTCAGGTACAGTGGGTTATTTAAGCCGCAGGGGCATTCAGGATAAGTTGATTATTTACGGCTTTACCACAGTTAAGCCGGAGGATTCTACAAAGCATGGTTCTCTTTAACCCGGAGGATTCTACAACGCGTGGGTTCTTTAACTCGGAATCGTAAGCCGCCAAGATTCAATGGTTGCAGTTTTTACTAAGTGTGGTAAAACAGGTTTCACATATGGCAGTAACTTTTTTGGATCAAAATGGTCGGGTGAAATGAAAATTTTCTAGACCTAGAAACAGACGAGCAGATGTTCTTGAGCTCGAATGAAGCATCTATACAGTGGAAGGAGATCTACTGGCACTTGAAATGAGGCCTAAACAACTACCGCACTAGTTCTATGCAAGGCTAAAGATCAACCAAGTGCAGTGACTACGAGAACTACCGAGGCTTGTGGCAATGGCGATGAACGCGAAGAACACAGACGAACCCTACGGTAGATCTATCTGACAGGGCAAAGGAGACTCACCGGAGTTGGGGAAGAGCGGAAGTCGCCGCCGTTTATCTGGTCCGAGTCAGGGTGATGCAGCGGCCGAGTTGATGAAGACCAGGGGCGCGACGGCGGCGGCAGTGGCAGAGCTCGGGCAGAGGAGCGACGGCGCGAGGAGGAAGAAGAGAGCGTGAGAAGAACCCGTTGGGCCGACCTATTTATAAGGCAAGGTCATAAGTGGGCACGAGATTCAAGGAGACCACGGCGTGATTATCTCCCCCCCCACGACGCCTCGATTTTTGGAATGACAGTAAAGCAAAGATCCGTTGCGGATCTGGCGGAGTAAAAAACGGACTTAATGGAGGATGACGTCATGGCGGATTATCCGGAGTCCAGAGGATGACGTCACTCCGGGTTATGGCCTTCACATGAATGGTAAGCCGGAGATTTTTTCTGTCAGAAGAGTTGAAGATTGACATGAGCCGGCTCAAATCAATCTGGGGCCTAATGTTGAGGATATAGACCTTAGAGTCACCCGCCAGGAGGGGCCGGGTTACTCGTACGGTCGTTATCCGAAGCCCGGAGCCAAGTTTCAAGACGATGGGCCAGAGATGGGCTGAGACCCGGATATGGCTTAAGGCCCGTAGTTACAATCATTATTATAGTAGAACTTGTAGTGTAAGGCAAGTATAGTTTAGAGTCCGAGCCGGACACTCTTATGAACCGGCCGGGACTCTAAGGGCTGCTGGGCGTCAGCCTCCCTATATAAAGGGACGACCCGGCAGCGGTTTAAGGGCGACAACAATCTGATGGAGAGCCGGGCATAGCTGTTTAGCTCCCTGGTGATCGTAACCCTAACCAATACCACCTCAAACTGGACGTAGGCTTTTACCTTCACCGTAAGGGGCCGAACCAGTATAAACCCTCGTGTCCCTTGTCCCGCATAACCTCTTTAAGCTTCCTAGCTGCGATGGCTCCACGACTAAGTCCTAGCTCGAGGACATCTGCCGTGACAATTCCACGACAACCCTGTTTCTAAATACTGGAACCGTAGACATGAGTGAATAGTATTTCTCTATGTGATCTCTTCCATCATGTGTGGGTAACGAACACTACATTGTATAGAAAGAAAGTGTCCTTTCCAGCTTTTACATAGGTTTCGATCTTTTACATGGAATACAATCTGCCTACTTGCTTTGTGTCGCACTACCAACACTCCACCCTTGAAGCTAAACATTACGCCACTCATAATTGCTTAGTTTATTTGTTCAAATACGAATTTCATATGATTCTAATGTTCCTACTTCAGTTTTGAAATGTGTGCCTGCCTGTTATAGAGACATAAGGGGTTTGTATTTCTGTGTGTGGTCTGGTCAGCACGGTTGGGGAGGTGAACTTTGCATATGCAGGGGTTTATAGGGAGACACTCTCCGAGTTGAATCCGCAATGCATTCCATAGATAATCTGACTACTTTTTATGTTTTCATGAATCTCAGATTCTGAACAGCATCATAATGATTATGAGCTTGCGCGCATGAAAAGAATAAAGCAGAACAATGCCATGGCTGTCAAACTTGGCATTAAGGGACTGAAATCAAGTCTGGATGCAATGCAATGCAAACGCTCTCCACCTACAGATTCATGCTCAGAATATGATCCTAACAGTGATTCTGAGCTAGAGGGAGACCTAAGTTAATGTAGCTCCCTAGTGGAGGAGTCAGAGGAAGATGCCCTATCTTATTCACCCATCAAGGTACTTGCTCTAACTTTCCAAGGTTACATTGCTCGCACATATCTTGCAACTGATGCTTTGCATTGCTTCTACTTTGTTGAACTGCCATTAGCTTAGTTTACACATCGTGTATGTGAATACGCCCTGCCTATCCATTTTCAGTACATATTCCATCTGTCATCATACCATATTTATCCATTCAAATGTTGTTCTTGTGTATCAGACGTTCAAAAGGAAGAGGGCGATTGCTGATCGTGGAGGAGCACAAGCAAAGTATTTGGAAAAGGTAGTGGCACTTGATAAATCAAATAGCCCATTAGGTGTAGTTGCAATATCACCTGACCCACAAAATACCCCAACTCTAGCAGACTCTAGCCCTACTACACTGGTCATTTCTGATGCCCCAACTCAGCAGGCCCCAATTGCAGCAAACAGTATGATTATGCCAGTTGACATAGCACCAGCTGTACGACGCAAAACCCCCATTCCAGCAAAGAGTACACCAAATCCAATTGCCAAATCCCTTTTCAAACCAGAGAGAGACCCAATTGCAGCAAATAGGACCCCTGTTCCATTTCTTCCCAGTTTAGAAGACGAAGCTTATGTTGTTGTCAGGAACTTTGTGCGCATCTTTCCTTCATGGAAAGATTATACCGCAGACACAGAACAATTTCCAGTCTTCCTCCGCAACTTACGCGTAAGTAATGTACTAATGTTATTCATGGTCATTACTGCATATGTTTCTGCTGATAGAAGACACAAGATTTCATTCTTTTAAGTAGATGAGGAGCAAACTGGATTGTGATGACGAGCAAGGGTTGGTTGCGCTTTTCAAGCACTCGTTGATGAAGTATCGTTCCTACCTGAGGCAAGCGCACTTCGATGGCAAGCCTCTGAACGAAATTTCTGTAAAGTCTCCGGTGCTACATTTATCCGACGGTGACTGGAATAATCTTGTTACACATTGGTCTCGGCTGCAGCGTAAGGTACTGTCTATGATATCACATCACAATTTAAACTACATTTCTGCATTTGCCTTAATGTCTCACTTGTACGAAAACTGTTAGCAGAAGAACATTCGTTCTCAAGGGACCACAGAATCTCGCAACTATACTGCACACTGCATTGCTCTTGTGAGTACCTCTTGCCCTGTATGACCATACTTACTTTCATAGCTGTTTGATTATGTAGCATCACTGCACATGTTAGCCTCGTAATCGTCCATTTGGTGGACATTATAAGATCCGTATGGACTCTTACATAAATTTAGAATCAACCCAATGCTTTTGAAGAGGTTTAGCTCTGCAGTCCTCTTGTAAGGACTGAACGTGGTCTATCACTGTACTTACATTAACAGCTACTCCCTCCGTCCCATAATATAAGAACGTTTTGTACAGTACACCAGTGTTCAAAACACTCTTGTATTATGGGAAGAGGGATTGGTTCATTTTGTAGCATTCTGCATCTTATCTCCCTCGCCCACCATTTACTAAAAAAGATCAGATATATATTTAATCTTACCAACAAGTAGAATACACAGACAATGCCAGTGCAGAAGTGTAGCCCATTGCTCTTGTTAGTACATTTTGTCCTATAACGCTTGTACTTCCAGGGATTGGTAGTTGATTATGTAGCATCAATCTGCATCTTATCTTCATTATCCTCTATCCCTTCCAGTATTATCATATCTATAATTACTCTCTACAAAATGTAGAGTACATGCAATGCTTATGAAGAAGATTCTGTGCTGAAATTCTTGAGTTATCCTTCCCTTGACATGGAGAAGGGCATTATAAAGCCGGTGTTAACTATTAATGTAAGTCAGTCCTTCTAAAGCCTTTATCCTGAACTGCTGTTTAATTTGCTCATACGCCCTATCGTTTACTGCTGTTTAGTTTGCTGTTTCTACCAAAATGCATGTTCGTAAGAACCGTAAGTTCTAAGTTTTACTTGTAAAACCAAATTCCTTATTCATACCATGCACATTACTTAATACTCCCTATATGTATGCTTGTTTTTGTGGATCTATAATCCAGTGTGTGGTGAAGCAGCCCACGTTTGCACCTTGTCATCTCCTGTTTTATCTTACTGATGTGGCTGATGATATGAACAACATGCCATGCACATTATCCAAAATAGATACAATGATTTTCTTTGCCCTTCATCTATGCTTGTTATGTTGACATGGTAATCCAGTAGTGTGGTGAAGCTCCCCGCATTATGAACAATGCCAAATTATGCTATTGATATTTTGAACTTACTCTTTATTTTCTAATTTGAAATTGGATAGAATTGACAGAACAGTTATCATCTTTGTTTATACACGTGCAAAACCTGTCATCTCTCTGCTTTGTTTCAGGGTGATATGCCTGATGGCATGCACAAGTCTGCTGAAGGCTGTGAGACAAACCCAACATATATTGCAGCAAAGAAGGCAAAACATCTTGAAGATAGCAACACAACCCCAAAGTCTTGTCTTGATGCAGTGTTCAAGCTACTTGAGACTAACAGTCAGACAAGCTCACAGAATTCCTTGTCTGAATCAGTTCGACTTCTTCAGTCCCAAGTTCTAGTAGAAAGGCATTCTGCAACTCAACTTCGACTTGAAGTCCTATCTCTAAGAAAGATTGCGGAGAACACCAATGAGAACCTCATCGCTAAACAACTACACCTGGAAGCATTGACCGACATGCTAGGCCGGTCTCACAGCCTTGCTCAGCAGCTTGCGCAGCAGTTCCCCCGCAAGGCTAACCTTTCTTGAACTGTCTTGGAAGTGGTCTCGGTTCAGTATTATTTTGTTACGCTGCAATGGTGCTTAGTTTTTGGAATCTGCTTCTTCGTTGCGCTTTATGATCACTGGTGGCGAACTTCGATGCCCAGTGGATGTAATATACCTTAAATCCTTTATTGTATAGTGTAGGTTTATTCTTAGTTCCTTGCCGTAATTTCTTTATTGTATAGAGTAGGTTTGTTCTTAATTCCTACTAGTTACTGCCATCATTCGCTATCTGAAAAAAATCAGATGTAGTCGACCGGACTGAAACATTCGACTCTAACGGGCCAGGTTTTTAGCGGGCCACAATTGGGCCGGCCTGCGTCTTTCTTGGGCCCGAATGATTGGGGCCTTCACACATTGCGCCAGGCCCAAACTTACACCGGCCTATATTTTAGTTGGGCCTTTTGTCGACCCAGCGCTTAGTTTGGCCCAGGTAGCGTTGGGCCATTAACAGGCTGAATATTGTACTGGCCTGTTACGGCCGAGATGAAACCACGGGTCTTTAGCGGGCCAAAATGCATGTTGGGCCTCAATTTTCACTAGTCGTCGACGGGCCTTCAGCAGGCCGAAATGTAGACCGGGCCGTTTTGGGCCCAGTTAGCTCACGGGCCGTTACCAGGCCGAAACATATCTCGGGCCTTAGTTAGCCCACTGATATCATGGGCCTTTAAGAGGACTAAAGCTTAGCACATGCATCAACGGGCCGAATTACGCGACAGGCCTTTAACAGGCCCAAAGTCACGTTGGGCTTAACTGTTGCCACCTTTAGCACGGGCCGTTGGTGGGCCTGATGTCCCGTCGGACCATATATGGCCCATGGGCAGCACGGGCCATTCCCAGGCCGAAAGTCACACCGGGCTGAAATGGGCCCATGTCTACATCAGGCCTCTAACAGGCCGAAAGTCACTGGGCTGTAGTTGGGCCCAAATATTCGGTGAGCAATTAACGGGCCAGATCTGGCTTCGGGCCGCAAATGGGCCCAAATATTGGGCGAACAATAAACGGGCCAGATCTGGCTTTGGGCCGTAAATGGGCCCAAATATTGGGCGAACAATTAACGGGCCAGATCTGGCTTCGGGCCGTAAATGGGCCTTTATTAAGCAGGCCGTTATTGGGCTGGCCCAGTAGTACCTGATTAAGTTCTACGGGCCTTTGACTGGGCCAGCCTTTTTAACCTATATGAGCCTCTGTTGGGCCCAGCCACGTGTTGACGTATCATAGGCATGTCTCCTCCAATGGACGGGCGACATCTGGCCCACTGACGAGCTGACAGGTGTTCCCTTCGGCCAATCAGAATTTTACACGTGGAAATTTCCCATTGGTCAGGGCTGTTAACGGGTTATCGGATCCAAAATCCGACCCGATAGCTTAACGGCGTTCCGTTACGGTGGATGCCACGTGTCGGTCACCCTTGACGAAAGCACTTCTGTGACGCGCGATTTATCGTCATGGAAGTGGACACTTCCGTGATGATAATTTTGGTAATGTCATGGAACACTTCTACGACAGCACAGGTATGACTATCTTGATTCTGTCATAAATTTGTCATGGATGTACATGCATGACAAAAAATGCGACCTACTGTGACAAACACGTATCATCACGGAAGTGTATTTTTTTTGTAGTGTCCACTGCCACACAACACCTCCCCCCACTTAACTCCTCCACATAACTACTACTCCAACACATATCCACCTCACTTCTGCCGCACCCACAACTACTCCTCCTCTCCCTAGCTCCAACCATGGCTGGTTCTTCCTCTTCCCCTTCCCCAGACCCATGGCTAAACCCATTCCCAACTGGCAAGGGATGGGTTGCCATGCTTCTTGGTTCAGCACGCGGTGACCAAGAACTCTTCCTCGACTACATGAAGGAAGCCATGAGGTACACCAGCGCTATTGGGCTGGTAGATGCAGCAGAGGAAGTGAGGAAGAAGGCGACTAGCGAGGAGAAGCAGCGCATGGAGCAGCGCTATGGAAACCCAGGTAAGGTGGTCATGCCCATCGACATTCTCCTATGGGCAATGAAGGAGGCCAACTCCAGCGATGCTGGGCAGAGGCAGCGGTGGGCAGACCACCGCTATGTCGCTCCAGCACAAGCTACATCAAATGCAAACGCAGCAGAGGTGCACGAAGACGACGACAACCTACATATCGTCGCACAGCCAGCTGTGCAGGCTCGCCACCGTCCTCCTCCCATCATCATCATCATCGACGAAGACGAAGAGGAAGAGGAGGTGGAGGTGCAGCCAAATCCCACCCAGCTCAAGCAAGAGGTACGACGATCCGGACGCTTAGCAGGACAGACAACTAAGTGAATCTGAAACTATAAGTTTCAGATTCAGTTTCGTCAGTAGTTGAACTACCTATGTCAGTTTCGTCAGTGTCAGTAATCTTCAGTGTTAGCAAGTATTGTGCTATCTATGTAATGCTACCTATGGTGCCTCCTATGTGAACTACCTACCTTTGTTCAGTGTTACCAAGTTTGTGCAATCTGTGAAATATTACAACAAACTTCTCAGGACCATATTGCAGGTAGGATAAAAAAGACAGATAGAAACTGCAGTAGGCTTAGATAATAAGGTTCTTAACTTAGCATCAGGGCATTAAAGATAACATCATCTTAGAGCATTACAGATCAGGGCCATAACAGCACCCCACACCACAACCAAAATGATCTGAAACCATAGACAGTTCTTAGGCTTAGGCAGTTCATAGCTAATATTAGTACTGAGATGCATATTTGCATCAGATGAGATGCATATTTGCATCAGACTCCTTCATTGCTAGGCCAGTTATATATATAGGCCTCATATTTACTTACCAACCATGCCTAAAAACATCACTCCTCCATGACAACTTCTTTGATCTTATCCAGCTTTTCCTTGCACCCATGACCAGCCTTCAGTAGCTCAGAAATGACATGCTCCAGCTTCTTCTTCTCTTCTTTAAGGAGGTCTCTCTCCACTTGTATCTCCTTCATGGCCTTCCTGGT
Organism: Aegilops tauschii subsp. strangulata; assembly: GCF_002575655.3. Taxonomy (NCBI): domain Eukaryota; kingdom Viridiplantae; phylum Streptophyta; class Magnoliopsida; order Poales; family Poaceae; genus Aegilops; species Aegilops tauschii. Next base: position 43,224,898 of record NC_053036.3, read on the forward strand.
GTTTTGAAGGATATCAGCTTGACTCTGCAGGATGCACCTATGTTCTTTCTTCAGCTTAAGCTTCTCCATTTGAACCTCAATCTTTGCCTGCTTCTCAAGCTGATGCTTCTTCTCCTTAAGTTCATTGATAGCCTGGCTTGTGTAATCCATGTCATGGGATTTCTGCCCATCCTGGTAATCAAACAGCTTGGATACATCATCCACAAGCTGACTGTACTGATTGGCAAGAGAATCCAGCTCCTTCTTCAGTTTCTCAACCTCTATCTCATGAGCTTCTTTGTCTTGGACTCTACCAAGGTTCTCCTCATGATACATATCCCACAGCTTGGTTAAACACCTCTGCAGAATTACTGGCCAAGGGGCATCTACCCACTCCAGAACACCACAGTTCACACCATCCTGAAAATGCAGTGAAATATTAATGCTAACTAAATCCAGTAAAATTCAGTCACAGATGAACACCACACCAGCTTTGTACTTCAGTTTTCAGTTAACAGATACTGAAACAACAAGAATATCAATGTTGTTTGCACTATGTACCACCAAATAAATCTACACATGAAAACCACTAACAATAGTTGCTCTTACCGTAGTAGCACATCCAATGAATCTCCTTCCAGTGTCAGTCCCTTCAAATCCCACAAACTTGCCTGGTCTCTGCCTGTGCAGGATGCACTTACGGTCAGATTCAACCACAAGCCCACTGAAACTTGGATCTATCACCGTGTCAGGAGTTTGCTGCAGTACCAACCCCATATATATCAGCCACAACACCTCACACATAAGAACTACATGGAAGAGCAGAGTGAGCTCAAACCCTAACCCTAACCCTAGCATAGGAGAGAACAGAGTGAGCTCACTTACAAAATACTCCATCTGCATGCTGCTGCACTCGTCCATGTACTCGTCATCATCGGCGTCGGATGTCTCGTTGCTGTTGGGCCAGGAAGGCATCCTCGCACCGCCGCGTCGCAGTCGCCGGAGGTGAGAAACAGAGGAAGAAGAGAGCTCAGGGAGAGGAGTGAGTGAGAGTGAGTGAGGGTCGGCCGGCCGGTCGGTCGTTTTGACCTGGCCCCTCGCTGGTTCCGACCGAGCCGGGCCATTAACGGCCGCGAGCGGGCGTCCGTTAGCCGTTTGGGCCGCCGTCGGCCTGCCATGTGGGCCATCCCTGTCAGTTAAGCAGTTAAAACGGCTAAATGGACGATCAACACGATCTGATAGTTTTTTGTCACAAAATTAAAAAATTTCGGTTGTTATTAGTCACTTTTTTGAAAGTGGTAGTTCTGTGGGACAGATACCCCTAATGTGGTAGTTTTTTGTCAAATACTTTGTCGGATAGGGTTATGTACAAGCCTTCGCGTAGGACAACCAACTGTCCGGCCTCGCCCCCCTGCAGACCGTGGTGGCGCCAAGCCGAGCGCCAGGGACGGCACACTGCCTGGAAGAAAGGGAGGGATGCGGTGAACGGCCCCAAGAGTTATCGTGGGAGTTGGGACCAAGACGACGCCATGGACGATTGATGATTCTCAAAAAACTATCGTGCGTGCTAGACGTAGTACTACGAGCTTGCGTGTGCTGGGAAAGCGATTATATACATGGATCGATGTGGCCATCTTCTTGTTGGAGACGGAATCCGTCAGCTATTCGTTTCCGTTCCTTTATTACTGTTCCGTGGACAAATTCTTGCACCGTCGAGTGAGTCCGTGTGCAGCCCGGCCACCCGTCCCAAGCGGACATTTCAAATGTAGTGCATATTTTACTTTCTGAAATTCAAAGAAGTGCAAAGAAAAAGTTATCAACATCCATAATTTTGCTATTCATTATATTGTGGAACAGACTAGCAGATGGTCTTATCTCTTGCCGTACTTGGCGGGACAATATCTACTACTTAAAAAGGATATAAACACTTTTTTTCTCACCATCCCTTTGTTCAATCTTCTCCATACAATAATCAATCATCTAAATTTACTTATCTTCTAAATCAATTTTACTTTAATTTATCTATCAAACTTCTCATCAAGATATACGGTAAATCACAGGTCAAATTTGATAAACATTTATTTACACAATCGTATTAATACGGGCAGATAAATTACAAGCTAGCTTACTAAATATTTATTTCCTATTACAACACACGGCATTGTCCTAGTACAGATAAAAATCCATAATTTTGTTATGTTTGCGGCCGGGTCAAAAAATTTGTGGATGTACGTGTACGTAAATGTCTTTACACAAGGGGGGAAAAGTTAGATCAGTGTCTTAAGCCTGTATCTAGTGCTTAGGCTAGCTTTGATGATTCACTCTAATCTCCCGCTCAAGTGCCAGCTTACAAGTACACAATTGTCAGAGTTCTTCTTTCCTCACCTGCAAGGCGATTAGGGAAAGCCTTCCTCCCCTCAATCTTCACTGATGACCCCGTGGATTCACCTCCCCTACACCCGCTGCTCCGATAGTTGGTGGCAGAGAGAGGACTTCTGGTGCCTTGGCTCCGCTAGTAGATAGGTAGGGTTTTAGTCATAGTAAGGGCGTCGCTCGGACGGATGGCGATGCTTCTTCTTCGAGGCAGTCTTTCGGGCTCCAATCCTTCTCAAGTTCATCTATCGGGATGGATTAGACGGAGCTTCGACGTAGATTCCTGCCAGCTCCTCGGGGCGACGAGACTAGGGCTTCTCGTCATGCGTATGCAACAACGAGATTTGGTGCCAGGTTCTTCAAATCGATTCAACATCAACGGTTGCGGGTTCGGGGCACTGATGCTTAGGGGCACGTGCACGAAGACTTTCCAGTTGTCATCGACAAAGTCAGACCGGCTCTGGTATGGGAGCGACAACAATAGCTCATTCTGATGGCAGGAATAGTCGTGCAGTGGTCCATAGACCTTGATATATTTGAGGTGTTTTATAGTTTTGATGAATCTTTTTAATAGATTTGTTCCTTTAAAAAAAAAGCCAACTTACAAGATGTCGAACAAGGGGAGATGTTGGTGCCATTGGCCAGGCAAGTAGAAAATGGCTAGCAATCTGGGTGGACAGTCACAATCTGGTCATTGTCCGGACAAAAGAGAGAAAGAAAAAGGTGATTCAACTAGAACACCACTTTGTCTTCATATGTCTCGGCAGTCCGCACACCCTCACATCCAGACCATGTACGGGGAGGATGTCCTAATGCATTCGGACAATGCGCCATTTAGGATTTGGCCCACCCTGGATCACCTTTTCTCTTTCCTTGTTCTTTCTTTTCTTTCTCCCGTTCCATCCCTACCAATGAAATGCATATGACCCGACATACAATAGGGAAAATGAAGTATGACTGCACACGCAAATATGGCTTAGAACAGACACGCCTAGACACTGAATGGACGCACTTTTGCATTTGAAGGGTCAAAATTTCCCAGACAGCTGCCCTAGGCCCATATGCAATGCATATGACACCACTTGAGCGAAAAGAAGGGTTACCATGGAAAACCGAGCCTGAATGCTTAATTGCTTATCCAGTGGAAACAGAGGTTTTGGGAGATGTGGATGGGTGTGTATCATCAGTTTAACTTGTTGAGCGAGCTAAGCGATAGTTGACTGGCTGTGATGGTCCAGAACGTGAGTATTCTATTTCGACAGGGCCAAGTGACTGTTTAGTAGTGCAACCCGCCGTTCAAACTCAAACTGAACCATATTTTAACGCCCGTGCACATTTTCATCTCCAAAAGATAATCGTTGCAGAGTACACGCACATACGGCCCGGTTGCTTGATTGCTTCCTGGCTAGTAGGAGCATAAGTAAACAAGGCTTTGGTGCAAGTTGGCAGGGATAGACGTCTCTTGCTTGGCAGGGACAGCTGCCCTAAGCCCATATGCAATGCATATGACACCACTTGAGCCAAAATCAGGGTTATCGAAAACCGAGCCTGAATGCTTAATTGCTTGTCCAATGGAGGTTATGGGAGATGTTGATGGGTGTGTAACATCAGTTTAACTAGTCCAGCGAGATAAGCGACGGTATTTTTACGGGTTCGGCGACGGTTCACTGGTCGTGATGGTCCAGAACGTGAGTATTATATTTGCACTGTAAGAAGAGAATAGAGAGGATTGGCGTAATGCGTTGGATGTTGTATTGTATTGAGCCTCACAGACGAGTATATATAAGAGTATAGACTTGAAGGCAAGAAGTCTCTTCTAGAGATAAGGTAGGAGACAGATTACAGATCCTAAACTACCAAATACATGTAAACCGAATATATCTCTAACACCCCCCGCAGTCGTAGCGGTGGTGTTGCTAACAATAGGAGTGTCACGGCAAACACGGCGCCATGCAGAGGCGGCCATACATACACAACGGAGGCGGGAGGTGATGGATGAGTCCCGTTCGGAGCAGGGCGGCGATGGCGGGCGTAGAGCGTCGGGCAGGCAGACGCGCGGACGACGGCCGTGACGGGCCGCCGCGTCATGCAAGGCCACCGAGTCGGAGAAGAGGCCGGGTGGTCGCACCAGTGTTGGAGTAGAGGCGCGGGGGTCGACCGTGGTGGCGGGCGACGCAAACAGATCTGTAGATCAAAAACCAACAACAAAACACTGATCAAGACGAACGGCAGAAAGAAGATCCAGATCAAAGGATCGGGAAAAAGACTCTTTAGGGCAGCCGATCAACTGGATCGGCGAACGAACCCTAGATACGGGCGGCACGAGATGGCGATCATGGAGACCGACCGCCCCGGCGGCGGCGCAGAGTGGAAGCGGCTGCGACGGCTAAGGTTTGGATCGGTTAGGCTAAGGGAATAGAGAGAATTGGCGTAATGCATTGGATATTGTATTGAGCCTCACATGCGAGTATATATGAAAGTACAAACTTGAAGGGCAAGAAGCCTCTCCTAGAGATAAGGTATGAGGCGGGTTACAAATCCTAAACTACCAAATACATGTAAACATGCAGGGGCCAAGTGACTGTTTAGTTGTGCAATCGGCCGTTCAAACTTCAAACAGAACCATATTTGACCGGCCGTGAAAATTTTCATCCCCAAAAGATATACTCTCTTTTCTAGATATCTGTCTTTTTAGAGATTTCAACAAATAACTACATACGGAGCAAAATGAGTGAATCTACACTCTAAATATGTCTATATACATTCATATGTGATAGTCCATTTGAAATCTCTAAAAAAACAAATATTTAGGGACGGAGGAAGTATAATCGTTTCAGCATGCACGCACATACCTCCGGATTGCTTGATTGCTTCCTGGCAAGTAGGAGCATAAATTAAATAAGGCTTTGGTGCAAGTTGGCAGGCAGAGACGTCTCTTGATTGGCAGGTCAGTTTGATTCCAGTGCTTGAAGCTCTATTCGCCAGTTCAGTCAACCTCCGATTACAAAAGGCTTCACCAGCACGCGTGAAAGCATCCTCCCATCTGTTCAAGTGATGCATCCCCCCATGGGTTTATCTTCCTCGAGGGTACCACATATAATTGTGTTCTTATCCATGGACAGTGCAATGGCCAATGGTGAGTGAGCGACGCTTATACTAGGAAGCCACATTAGAGCATGCACGAGATTGGTGTAGTACCAACACCGTGTGATTTATAGTTTAAAAAAACAACTTGCTGTAGCATTAAATGTTGCAGAGAGTACTTTTAATTGTTAAATCATTTCAAATCCTATTCTAATAGAAGATTATATTTGATTCTCAAACCTTCCAATTCCGTTATATTTGTTTGGGGAGTCAGTTGTCAAAGATGTAATTAGTTTTCTCGCAAATAAAAGATGTAATTAGTTTATTTCATACAACTTCATTGCTCAGAATTCCAATCTCACGCTCACATGAAAAGTTTACTCGAAATCGGTTATTTATGCAAAGGAGCTACATGGAGGTTGTCGGCCGACCATGAACGTGCAATTGGGTCTCAGACTTGTAGGGAGACTTTTGTAAGGGTTTGGTAATGTCAACCCCGAACTCACTATACTGTTTCCCTGAAAGTCAATTGAATTTTGCTCAAGCTCAGAGGAGCTGCTTTGTGCCTCTTCATTGACCACAGGAGCTACATTGTACTTGTAATTGTAGAGGGTAACTTCCCTAAACCCTTTGATATTTTAAATTTCAACCACGCATTCACATCATGATTTTTCATAAGTGATCTGTTTTCTTTAACTAAATTGGTGCATAGCCGAACAACTCTGTATATATTGACAATGCCGAGTGAGTAGGTGGGGCCACACAAGTTTGTGGATCTAGCCTCTGCAAAACTTCGGTGTTTAAAAATTAAAGCGTGTTTATACCGTAATTGTTATTAATCTACCAAAACTTAATGAAGATGAGCAAATGTTCGTAGGAGGAAGTTTGCACGTTTGATGGGTTTGTGGGATCCACTAGTTTTAGTTGATTCTTTGCTGATAGTAAATAGTTGGCTTGGTCATATTTTCATCTATTTGTAAGTTCCTTTTGGCAGCCGTGCACTCCTTTATAAACCATAATGATATTAGCGAAGTTCCATATATAACGAGAACACATGCTTGTTAGAGAACAACATGTAATTCAATTGATCATGTTTGAGAGAGAGGGTATTGGCTGAATGCCATGTACTTGTATGGGCTTTGTAATTTGTTTTGATTATTAATATATTTGATTATTAATATATTACCGTAGAACTATTGTTCTACCGTCCAAGGTTCAAAAAAAGCGAGAACACGTGCATTAGCAATGCTGGATTCTGTTAATGGACCTCATCAAAAAGTCAAGGGTTCATGTGATTCCACAAATATAACATAACTGATTCATTTTACAAGCGGAATGAATCGTGAAAACTTATAACTTGGTCAAGTAGAGAAAAATAGGGGGGAAATGACTCCACAAACATGTTGCCAAGAAAAAATAGGTCACCACACCACATGACGATAGACACTGAACCAAAGCCACCACATCACAGAGTCGTTGTTACGGCTTTCATGTGCTAATCCAAGCATGTCAGCATAGATCCCCAATGTTGTAAGGGTCCTGCCACCCTGCCCTCGAAATGTCACCTCCATGACCATCTCCAGAACCACTGCGCAGGCCTCCAAGCTTCCCACGCTTGGTTGTCGACCTTGGCCGCAACAAGGAAGCCCAAATCCACTCATAAAGTTTGAATTCATTCACTCATAAAGTTTGAATTCGACGTCATGGCTCTAGCCTCCACACACCACCACCGCACACCGCTATGGAACCCTAGCCTGTAAACTAGTAGTTTTATGCTATTTACTCAAACCAGAAGGATCAGACGTAGTACGTGGTTATCTGCCAGCAGATGAATATACTATGCGCAGGTTAATTGTGGTCTTATGGATACGACAGTGTGATGTGTACGGGACAAAAGTAAAATTCAGTTCCATCAACTTCATGCCAACTTGCCCTAGCTGCACTTTGACTTTTCTACTTGTTATGCTCTCGCGCGTGCATGACTATTAGTATTACCGGCAGTCGCTTATCTCATCGACAGCCTCTCGATCCAAATGATAAATAAGCCCACATACATAGCAGCATTGGTACTGGAATTCGAGTATCATATCATCCGGGTCAAGTCAACCTATATCCACAAATCATAGTAAATTAGAAAATGTTTACGCAAAATTTTCAACTCCGTCTACTTATTTTCCAAAATCATACCTAAGGTTAGCAGATGCCGCCTCCTGGCTCCTCTCCCCTAAAAAGCTTAGGGTTCCTCCGCCTCTCGCTGACGTCGCCGCCGGTCCACCTCGTCTCTCGTGGCCTTAGGAGCATGGGGTGGTGGATCCCGGCCCTTGCCAGGGGAAGGCTCTGTTTTTATATGTTTATTTGAGTTTTGCTATGATTTGTGTCTTTTTTAAGAAGACGAGACGACGACGGCTCCCTGAAGATGGAATAAGGTACTCCCCGCCTAGCCATGTTTCGGCGGTGCGTCTAGCATCGTCGGTGGACGTGTGAAGGTTTGTCTCTAGTGGATCAGTCTTTGATGGACTTGCTCAGATCTGGTGGTCGTTTGTCTATGTTCGTGTGTTTTTAGGTTGGATACTTCCGACCCACGCTACTCTTCATCGGCAACGGTTGCTGTTTTGGTGTGCTGGTCATACGGGGACTTAGCACGGCAACTTGCTGAGTGTCTACCACAACAAATTTTGTCCAGCTCCGACGATGGAGGGGCGATGACGGTGGTACGCCTTCGGCTTGCTTTAGTGCTTGTATCCATCGCTAAGTGGTCTACAGATTTGGATTTTATTATTTCTAGTGTCCGTTGTACTATCATGATTAAAGATGAATAGATCATAAGCTTTTTTAGAAAAAAATTCATACGTACCAGTCTCGCCGGCCGCTCTCCCCTATAAATGGGCACGCTCCATCACTCTCCACTGCATCAACACACTTGCACACACCGCCGTTGATAACCTCTTGTACTAGTAAGAAGAAGTGAACATGAGCAGTATAGGTATAGTTCAGTCTGCTGTGAAGAAGGTCCAACAAGTAGGGGTCGATTTCGTGCAGGTCCAGGTGGTGGCCTCCGCGGTGCTCGCCATTCTGGTGGTGGCGCTTAGCGCGTATGGTCGTCGCTGCCGCCACCCGGCACTCCGCCTCATCATCTCCGGCGCCTCCATCGCCTTCATACCGCTCACGTCCTCCGCCATCAACGCCTTGCTGGGGCAGAGGAAGATGCTCAAGCTGTTGAAAGAGTGCGAAGACCCGACTTGCAAAGGCGGCAAGTACAGCCCAGAGGTCCAGACCATGTGGACGCTCCTCCTGTGGAGCGTCCTCATCCTCATCATCAAGGGCAATGCCGACACGGCCGCGGCCTCCGCTGCCGCCGCCTCCGCCTCGCCTTCCTCGGGCGACGTCGGTGTCGACGGCCAGAAGGTCCGGACCCCAGTGGAGCTACTGGCTACGTATGCCGTGGTGGTGTGGCTCATCGTGGAGTGCATTCCTGAGGCGGAATGGTTGAAGTTTGAGGGAAAGGCAATTTTCGTCGTCTTCTTCCTGCTCGGCTTTGCCAAGGTGGTGCTCAAGCTGGTCGCCTTCCTCATGGCGAGCAACTCCTACGCCATCGGCAAGAACGCCCGGCTTGTCTCCGGCTACATGGCGCAGCTGGTCGAGGAGGGCGCCGAGGATGGCCATGGCCATGTGCCTCCTTATCTGGTTGTAGGGGAGAGCAAGGAGCACGTCGAGGAAAAGCCCCAAGGGTACCGCATCAAACGCGAAAGCGACCCCGTCAAGAAAAACAAGGACAAGCTCGGCGCTCTCATCACGCTCGACCGGGTGTGGACACTGTCCGATCACGGCGACGGTTTCCTCGCCAAGAAGCTGGAGCTAAGGGATCTCTGTCTCTCATTCTCCCTCTTCAAGAGTCTCCGGCGTCGCCTCTCAGGGTACCCGTTGACCGAGGAAGGATCCAGCAATGCTCTCGACTTCGTGCTCAGGGGCATGGACACTGCGGCCGGCGACGGCAAAGCAGGCGTGGATGCCAAGCGGGTGTTCCGAGTCCTTGTGGACGAGCTCTGGTTCGCAAGTGATTTCTACTACTCGCCGCTCCCGCTGTGCTCCTTCAGTGGGTGGTGCGCCGCCCTCAACTATCTCCTGTCGGTCCTCATCATCGCCGGAGCTATTGGAGTGGGAGTGCTTTATCAAATCAGAAGGGTGATCGTTGTCGGTCCCGACCGGGCCAAAGAGAACCCAGCTAAGGGTCCAGAATTGTACCAGGTAGCTTACTACTTCATCACCTTGTTCCTCCTACTCGCCGCCGTGCTCACCGAAGCGTGTGAGATCATCGCCGGCGTGTGCTCCAACTGGACCAAGATGGCGTTGATCGGCCATTACATCAGAAGTGGCACGCTCGGTCGTTGGACCAACGCGGCCCTGGACACGGTGCTGCGTTTCAGGCCCGCGAAGCGCTGGAGCGACGAGATCGGGCAGACCTCGGTGCTCGAGCCCCGCCGATTCGGGCGACGGTCGGGGCTTTTCTCGGAGAAGCTGTATGGGCGCGCAGGGCTTATGAGGTCGGTGGAAGTCTCCCAGGCCGTTAAGGACGCGGTGCTCAGGTCCTTGAAGAGTAGCTATGGGGGACTGGACAAAGGAAGCACCCTCGCCGCGCACCGGGTAGGCCTCGGCGGCAAGGTCGACAGCTGGGCGTGGCCGGCCATCGGTGCCGGAAGCGGCAGCGGCACCAGCAGCACCACGGAGCATATCCTCGCTTGCCACATCGGCGCGAGGCTCTTCGAGATCAAGTACTCGAACGCGGCGTGTCCAACGTTGGCGGCGGCCGACATGACAGCCGCCTGCCATTTGTCTTACTACTGCGCGTACCTGGTGGCGGCCTCGCCGGGGCTGCTGCCGGACAGTCCGGCGTGGACCGACAAGCGGTACAAGGAAGTGGTGGCGGACGTGAAGGCGGCGCTGGGAAAGGACGACGACGGCGCCAGCGAGTCGACGGCGCAAAGGTACGAGCGGCTGCTCAAGGAGCTGAGCGCGACCAGCAGGGACGAGGTGCTGCAGCGCGGCGCCGAGCTTGGGAGCCGCCTGGTGGAGGCGCACGCCGAGGATGAGGCGGCGGCATGGCGGTTCCTGGCGGATTTCTGGTCGGAGATGGTGCTCTTCGTCGCACCGTCGAAGAACGTCAAGGGCCACGTCGAGGCCATGGGGCGCGGCGGGGAGTTCGTCACGCTCGTCTGGGCGCTGCTCATGCACGCCGGTGTCACGGACAGGCCTGGGACAGCTGACGGTACTGGCGTCCCGTAACCGGGGAAATCCGTCATGTCATTTGTTCATGCATCTTTCTCGTTTTGGAAGCTTCTTTTGTTTCCCTTTTTAGACTAGATCGTTGTAAGTTAATTAGTTTCGGAAGTAAATCAAAATCTTAAGTATGGGTAACAAATGTATTATTTTGTGTTCCATTGAATTCATTTCTAACATGAAAATCTACTTTACTACTCTCAGCATGTCTGGAGAAAGGCCTAAAATTTTGTCGGAAGGCAAATAGTGAAACTTTGATCAAATTTGTAGATAAAACTATCAAATACTCTGACACCAGATAAATATCATTAGATACACGGTAAAATATATTTGTCATGTTATATCTTTATTAGTGTTGTAGTAATTGTGATGGTTTTTCCTACGAACACGGCCAAACTACCCACCAAGGCTTCATGCAAAATTTATATAACTTCTTTTGAGATGGGGGGGGGGGGGGGGGGGGGGGTAGTATTTAGTACTACATGTTCAAATGCAGTGGATAATGATCTTCATGACAGACATAAAACATGCAACTCCACCCTTCTGACAAGTTAGGGCCTCTTTGATTAGCATGATTGTAAAAATGCATGGACAGTAAAAGCACGGGAAGGAATACCATGCTCATTTAAATTCTACATGATTTGGGTTTGTCTGATTGTGTCACATGAAAAACAAGGATTGTTTCCATGTGACAAATGAAAGAATTCGCATAGGGTTCGTTCCTATGAATCGCACGACAAATGTAGGAGAAATATATAAAGATTCTAATTCTCTAAAATTGGTATGACAATCCTTTGAATCAAAGGAGCATTAATTTTAAAACACATGCATAGAAACTTCAAAAGTTGCATTAATTTTATTACTAGGTCATGCTTGGGGCCGACCACCCGTAAATTTAAACAAAAATGCTATAGGCGGCCCATTACAAGCAATACTAAGTGGATCGCCCACTACACGCTGTTATCATGTCGACCCGTTAAGTGGGTCGACGCGAGAGGTCAACGTCGGTCTTCGGAACCTTCTAGAACCTTTTGCCCGGTTTTGCCAAGGTTTCAGAAGGTTTTATGATTCATTTTTATTTTTTGTTTTACCGGTTTTATTTCTGATTTTCATTTTTTGTATTTATTTTCTGGCCATTTTTTTAGAAACGTATGTAACTTTATTCATATTCGCAACCATTACATCTACGCTGATTTTATGTTTACATGAACTCGTGGCGGCACTGGTGAACCCTAGCTGCCGTCGCCCCGACCTCCTCCTTTCTCTATGCTCCCCTTGCCACCGCGGGAATAAGCCGGCAAGCAACGCTCATTCCATGGATGGCGGTGACAGGGTCTCTCTCCTGATGAGGGGTGGTCGTTGTTAACCTGGACATGGCGGTGTTACTCGACATCGATGACATTTTGCTGGTGCTTGGATGTTGAGGCATGGTGATGGTGGTGTTTCCCTCCTACCACGGCAAGGGTAGAGCGAGGTGTTGTCTTGGCTAGCCACAACGGATCTCGCGCCTCTGCACGGACCAGATGCATGGCATGGTGGCCTTGTTGCACGGACCCGACTTCATGTTATGATTGGGCAAGAAGCTCCACGTAGGTCCTTTGCATAGAAACAACATATATCGAGTAAAGTTTTTGTGTGGGCACAAGATTTTTTTCGAAAAGAAGGTTGAAACCCCCAGCCTCTGTATCATTGTGATGTGTCGGGGCTAGATTGAAATTCTAAATATCAAAATTATAAAATAAACAACTAATTAGATATTTGACAGCGAAACAAATTTAATGAAATTTGATTGTTTTAGAATCAACTTTAAATCCTATTCGAATAGGATTTAAAATGCTTTAATAAGAGATACTACTCTTTGCAATATGTACATCAAGCCGCTATATGCTCTACCGTGGCTTCCTAGCATAAGCGTCACTCACTCATCATTTGCTATTGCATTGTCTATGGATAAGTACACAATTAATTGGTACCCTTGTGGAAGAAGTACACAAATATAAAAGGTTCATGCATCACTGGAGCCGATGCATCATGCATGGGTGCTTTCCTGCGTGCATCTTTTGTAATTTGGCGGTTGACTGCACTGGCGAATGGGGCTCCAGGCGCTGGAATCTTATCAGGCTGAGTATCATCTTAATTACCTGCCACCCCAGACACGAGACGTCTCTGCCAACTTGCACCAAGGCCATAGGAAGCCACCAGGCATGCAGTACTGGAAATTTGCACGGAAGTTAAAATATGGTTCAGTTTGAAGTTTGTACAGCCGGTTCCACTACTGAACAGTCACTTGGCCTGTAGAATACTTTCGTTGTGGACCATCACGACCAGTTAGTTGTCTCTTAGCTCGTTCGATTAAGTACCTCTTACACGGTTACACCCCATGACCTCCATTGGATAAGCATGCAGGCAGCGTTTACCATGGCCCATGGCTACCCTTCTTTTGGCTCAAGTGGTTACCTTACATAAAGGAATGGAGGGAGTACTCACTTCCAACAATTCTATCGGATTTAGTCGTCAAATGAAGTTTCCAATCATATATTTTTGTGGCATATCACATACTCCCTCCATTCCTAAATATAAGTCTTTTTTAGAGATTTCAGTAAGAACTACATACGGATATAAATAGACATATTTTATAGTGTAGATTCACTTATTTTGCTCTGTATGTAGTCACATTGGAATCTCTAAAAAAGACTTACATTTAGGAACGGAGGGATTAGTATGTTTTATTACCAAAATTTTGGACTTTAAACCCATGCCTGACTGATAACAGAACCGGAGGGAGTGAAAGTGCGTTATATCGACTAGAGGGGGGGGGGGGGGGGTGAATAGGCGATTTTTAATTCTTCACTGAGGAATTTGTGGCTGAGGAAATTCCTTAGTGAAGAACTACTTGCAGCGGAATAAGTACTCAAAAGTATACATAGCAGAACACAAGCATAGTCATCATGATGAAATGGGGACAAGCACAGAGTACAGAAAGCGTAAACACAGGATAGCACAGGATGAAGACAAACAGACTGAAGAAATTGAACTGAGGAAATTGAGAAAGTCTTTAGTCAAAGTCTTCAAACACAGATATGAACAAGTGCACAACACAGTTATCAGTTATGAGGAAATGAAAGAGTTGAGGAAATAGAACCAGTTGGCTTGGTGAAGACAATCATTTGGTAGACCGGTTCCAACTGATGTCTCAGTTGTACGTCTGGTTGGAGCGGCTAGGTATTTAAACCTGAGGACACACAGTCCTGGACACACAGTCCTCACCGTATTCTCCTTGAGCTAAGGTCACACAGACCTCGCCCAATCACTCGTGGTAAGTCTTCAGGTGACTTCCAAACCTTCACAGACTCGGTCACTCGGCGATCGACAATTTCCTCTTGGATGTTCTAGACCATGACGCCTAACCATCTGGAAGAAGCACAATCTTCAAAGGTAACAAGCGTCGGATCCACACAGGATCAATCTCTTAAGTGATGCTCAATCACTTGGGTTTGTGGGTGTTTTGGGGTTTGAGTTTTCCTCACTTGATGATTTTCGTTCAAAGTCCTCGGAGGATGGGATGCTCTCAAATGACAAGTGTCAGTTTCTCTCGGAGCAGCCAACCAGCTAGTGGTTGTAGGTAGCGGCTATTTATAGCCTAGGGAGCAGCCCGGCATGATAAGACATAAATGCCCTTAAATGATATGACCGTTAGGTGGGTAGATATTTTGGGACAGCTGGCGTATAGCACAGTAACGGTCGGAAATTTGAGTATCAAATTCCTCAGGGCTATCATGTTCCTCACTGTGTAGGCAATCCGCATTGGCGAATTCTTAACTCCTCAGTCAGAACAAATTCCTCAGAGACCAGAAGAACTTCGTCTCTGTCACTGAAGAATATGACTGAACTGTATGAGATTTCCAATGGCTTCACTCGAAGGGATTGGTAGGTGTAGGATTTTGAGTTGAGCATCACATGGAAAATTTTCCTTAGTATTTCCTCGACCCCCTTTAACAGTACGGTGTTTCCTATGACTCAAGAAAGAGAAAATGAAACTACGAAAACATAAGTCTTCACGCTTCATGTTCCTCAAATGAATACCAAGTCTTCAAGGTCAGACCAATTTCTTCACTTTCAAAGTCTTCAGTCGAAGAACTTCATTTTCAGGGGTCGACTTTCTCTGTAAATATCAAACTCCTCATAGACTTATAGACCTGTGTACACTCATAAACACATTAGTCCCTTAACCTATAAGTCTTCAATACACCAAAATCACTAAGGGGCACTAGATGCACTTACAATCTCCCCCTTTTTGGTGATTGATGACAATATAGGTTAAGTTCTCAACGGGGATAAACATATGAAGTGTAAAAACTGATATTGAGGAATTTGATTGCAAGATATAGAAGAACTCCCCCCTGAAGATGTGCATAGTGAGGAATTTGCTTTTGAACCAATGCACACTTGAAGAGTAAAATCATGGAGATCTCCCCCTATATCTTGTAATTCATACACGCATTTGACATAATATATGAAGAATTTGAAATGCATGATGAAATATGGTGACTTATGTAATTAAGCATGCGTGCAATAACATTAACGAGGAATAAGCATGCAGAAGAAAACAGCAAAAGTATCAGGCCACCATAGAGTTTTAAGTTTACAACCCGATCCAACAAAGTCATCAGAAGAACGAGAGTTATAACTTAGAAAAAAACGCCCATATAAGATAGACCCGCTTGAAGACTAACTCAAATTTCTCCCCCATTGTCATCAAATGACCAAAAGGTTTAAAAATGAGGACTAACGCCCCTGAAGAATATCAAGTTGATGAAGGAGCGTCAGTGTTGTTGGGGTCGTTTGTTGTAGTAGGGCCTGCCGCAGTGTCGTCCAAGTCTTCATGTTCATCAGTCTCACGTGATGAAGAATAAGAGCTGGCCACCAAGGAAGGAACCTTGACCTTCTTGTACTTCTTCGGAGGAGGTGCAGCCCAGTCAAAATCTTCGTTGAGACCCATTTTCTTCAGATCTTCTTCACCATATATGTGCGACAGAACAGCCCAGGTGCGGTTGAGGGTTTCATGAAGGTTGTAATGGTTTTTCTTCACTGCATTGTGGGTAGCAGTCATGTTGTGAAGAATTGAACCAAACTGACGCTTGACCCATTTGTGATTGCGATCAACCTTCTGGTGAAGACTGAGGAGAAGCTCACGGTCAGTCATCACCCTGGGAGCTGTGCCTTGAGGATTTGGCTTGGTTGCGTTGGCGGCAGAGTCATGGGTGGCAGAGTCATCATTGGTGGAGTAGGATGCAGCCTTGCGAAATTGACCATCCAATGGACGAATGCCTTCATCAATGACAGCAGTAGCCTTGCCCTTTTCATCAGCTGAAGAAAATGTCCGTTTGAGGACTTCAATTGGGGGCAAGTAGCTGCAATGGTTCAGTGTATCAGCTTTGTAGTTGAGTGAAGACCTTGTTCTGATGAATCTCATAATCCACGGAGCATAAGGCTTCAACTCAAACGGTGACATTGCGACATTGGCCAGAGTCCTCATGAAGAAATCATGGAAGTTGACAGGAACGCCATGAATGATATTGAAAAGCAGATTCTTCATGATGCCAACGACTTCTTCTTCATTCGAGTCGTGGCCCTTGATAGGACTCAATGTCTTCGTCAGAATGCGATAGACAGTCCGAGGCACATATAACAATTCCTTCACAAGGAATTTTGTTCTTGGGGCCTGACCTGGCTTCAAAGGCTTCATCAGCACTTGCATATAGTGATCTGTAAGCTCAGGTTCACTGTAGACACAACAAGCAGCTTCAAGGGGAGGACTGAGAGGCAAAGCCTGAAGCAATTCAGTAGCTGATGCTTTGTAGTGAGTATTTTCAGACATCCAGTCTAGCACCCATGAATTCACATCTTCAGAGTCTCCGGTGATGTGCAGAGTTGCATAAAATTGAAGAATGAGTTCTTCATTCCAATCACATATGTCAGTGCAGAAATTTAAGAGTCTAGCGTCGTAAAGAACACTGAGGACTAGCCCGAAGCACGGCAGAGATTTCATATCCACGTGAGGAATGTGCTCATGATCGAAGACTTTGTCTTTGTTGAACATCACTGAGGAATAAAAATTTGCCTGGCTGGCAGTCCAGAAACGCCTCTTCCTAATGCGAGCAGAGTCATAGGGGTTGTAGTCAGTGAAGAATACGTGCTCACCGAAGAAATCATTAGCCTTGAATTTTTGCTTCCTTGAGAATGGATCCTTTGGCTTGGGCAGAGGAGTGTCAGTCAGTTGCATGACAACCTCAGGAATCGCAATCTTAGGTTCTTCAGGCTGAGGAATTTCTGGTTCCTCTTCAGTGGCAGTCTGGGTCTTCAATTCTTCATTTTCATTTTCTTCAGCACTAGTGGCTGGACTTGTTCATGAGCTTCATCAGATCCCATTTGAACTGTAGTTGCCGGGGACTGAGGAATTTTTTGCAATGGAGTGAAGAGTGGAGAGTTGGGGTGCTGACTTTCCCAGAAGTCATCATTCATTACTGGTGTGGTACAACCAATGTCCACATCTTCATCTTCCATTTCTTCAACGCCAGCCTCTTCAGCAGTAAACTGAGGCATAGGCGAGGAAACTATGGGGTTGAAGGGATTTTATCCACTTCAATTTCTTCATCCATCTGCTCTGACGAAGCAGCAGAAGGATTTTCTTCATCAGATCCGCTAGGGATCACATATTCTTCATCAAAAGGGACGATTTCCTTTGATGGCATGGAGGAAACTGGAATAGCATCAATTGGATTAGCAAATGAGCTTGTCAATTTCTTCATCTTCTTCGGTGCTGAAGAATCTGAAGGAGCTGATGCTTTCCTTTTTCTTCACTGTTGCATGCTCTGCAGCCTTGGTCTTCTTCACATCTGATGCAGATGGAAGGATTGGAGTTGGAGTAGGCGCAGGAGGAGCAGAGGAATGTGGTTGATTTTCTTCAGGCACAATTGATGTAGTTGCCCTGACCTCTTCATTTTCTTCAGGCGCACCACTAGTGGGTGCCCTGGCAGTTTCATCAGCGGCTAGAATGCAGTCATCAGCCCTGGAACTCACATTTTCTTCAGCAGCCTGATTGTCATCAGCGGTGCTGGCATGTTCTTCAGTTGGCTGAGCAGATGCTTCAGCCTGAAGAATTTCTTGTTGCGATGGGGCTGCAACATTTGAGGTGAACATCTTAGTCAGTTTAACAAACCTGACCTTGGCTCCTTTCCAATCAGCATAGTAAGCATTGAAATCATCGCTGAGGGTTTTGATTTCAGACTGGATCTTCACAAGTTTATCAGTTGTCATAGAGACAACGTTGTTCTTCAGGAATTTCTCCTTCCTGTACTGTGCTTTCTTGAGCTACCTGGCCTTCTCAAATTTCCATTTTTCTTCTTGGATGAAGGCAGTCAGCATATGACTTTGACCAGGAGTCAGCTTGAAGTCAGACATAGGAGTGTTTGGGTCCTTGTGCCAGAGATCAATGTAATCAAGGATCAACTTTGGATCCAAAAGCAGAGGCACATTTGTGCCCTTGGCTCTAGCGGCCCTGACTTGCCTATCTCTGATGATTTCAGAAAGTTCTTCATCATCAGCTTCGTCTTCTTCAGACGGCACTTGGAAAGCGACCTGCTTCTTGTGAGGACTTGGGCGAGAGCCTCGTCCAGCAGTGGTCTTTGTCTTCAGCAGAGAGGGTCATGTTGAAGAATTTGGTGCAGCTGAGGAACTAGCTGAAGCTCCTGAGGCAATAGAGATGCCTGTAGTCCTTTGGCACATGGCAAGATGCACAGGTGCTGAGGATTTGGTCGGAGCAGCTGAGGACTTTGGAGGAGCAGGAGCAGCGTGAGGAATTTGCCGTGAGGGCTTAGCTGAGGAAATTGGCCGTGAGGGCATTGAAGAAGAGGCACTTGGCTTGTGCGGAGGCTTCTTTGCCATGGATTTCTTCGGCCTTACAGAGGCCTCAGCGGCAGTAGCAGCAGAATCTTCATTGAATTTGTTCACTGCATCTTTTGCCCGTTTGGCCAGCTTGGCCTGGCGCTTGGCCCATTCTTCAGGAAACTCCTCACCGCGTTCGATGCTAGTGGGATCTGCTTCTTGGCCAGGTGCCAATGGTGGTCTTGAGCATGGAGGAGTAACAGCGAATTTCTTCATGTACTTTGGAGTCACATATTTGTACTCCCTCCACTCTCTTGCCCATCTCCTCTCAATCTTTTGAATGCGCACCTTGCGCTGATTTTGATCCTCCTCAGGGGGTGTGCAGTACCCAGCATAGATGTCCTCAGGGATTTCAAAAGCAGTGTTGACCTCAGGCCTCTTTCCTCCTTTCTGTGGCTTCTTACCGTTAGCCATTTTCTTTAGATGAGGAATTTGAACAATGGAATTCTCTGAAGAAGTATGCAACTTTTATTCGAGGAACGCTGAAATGAGTTAAGTTGATGAGAACCTAGTGATTCAACAGCAGACATGAGTACCTGTGAACAGAGTATAGTTGCGAGGAATTTGGAGAGGTCATATGCGTTCTCAGAAGGTTTTTAAAAAGAACAAGTTTGAGGAATTTGACCAGATGAGTCTTGAACAATTTCACTAAGCGTTCTTAGTCTTAGGTTCCAGAGTTGTACAGATCAGAAATCCGCACAATTGAGGAATCTTGAAGAGAAATTATAGCTTAGAGAAATTAATCAAGATCAGATGACATGTGAGGTGTTTAGTGTGTGAAGAATTTGAAGAATAAACACCTTTTGAGGATTTTGTAGAAGTCATTTGAATCAAAGAGGGCAGTAAAAGTAACTTTTAATTACCCTGAACGAAGAACACAACGAACTGTGAGGTGGAGAAGTGAAGTTCGTCTGTGCAGATCTTCCACGCCCTAACTCGCCGGAGGAAGACGGCTACGGCGGTGGCAGAGTGAAGATTTCCGCGGCCGGCGCGAGTACGGCGGCGACGAAGTCGAGGCAGTGAAGCTCTTCCTCACCGGCGACAATGAAGTAGCGGCGGCGCTAGGGTTTGACAAGCTTGAGCTGGAGAGAGGTCGAGCGAAGTAAAGGCAGTGAGGAAGGGGAAAGGGGGTATTTATAGCCACGGTGAAAAACTGTTCGCCCAAAGAAATTGGACGAACGTGCCCCTGACCCTTCTCATTCGCTTGACATGTGTCACCCACGTACTGAGAAGTGGAGATCGTGTTAGATCGTGGGTGAATGGATAAGTACTTCGTGGGATGTGGAACGGTTTGAGCGGCAAAGCCGAAAATTTGGATAAGATAAGTTTTGACGTTCCGTTCGCAATTTCTTCAGCTGACAAGGACACAATGAAGATTTTGAACGAGTTTCAAATAGAACGCACATGAAGAATTTGTGAATAGAATGGGTTGAGTATAGCATAGAGGGGGAAGGGTCCGATCACATTCACTTAGCAGAAAAACCAACTTGAAGAATTAGCCATAAGTGAATGCTGTAGAGGACATAAGGCTCACACACACACACACACACACACACACACACACACACATATATATATATATATATATATATATATATATATATATATATATATATATATATATATATATATATATATATATAGCCAATGAAGAAAAACGACGAAAACAGTGAAGATTTTGCAAAGTTGAATATTTTGAACAACTGAGGAATTTCAAAACTGAGGAAAAACTCAAATTGAAGATTTTCAACTTTTGGTGGTGGCGAGACCCACCGTATAAGAATGATGATTTCAGACACCGCGTATAATTGTCGTAGGGTTCTGAGAATCAAATTCTTCGTTAATTTCTTCACACTTAGAGTGTTATTCTTCATTGATTGAAGAAAAACGTTTCTTCATGTGTTGCACATCTAAGTCATCAATTTTGCATAAGTGTTAGGATGAGTGTCCTTTTCAAAGAACATTCGAAGATTCTAGGATATTTAGCTCACACCACAACTTGCTAAATCTCTTCTCATCCAAGGGCTTTGTGAAGATATCGGCTAGCTGTTCTTCAGTCTTCACATGCTCAATAGAAATGTCGCCCTTCAACACATGATCGCGAAGAAAATGATGACGAATCTGAATGTGCTTTGTCTTCGAGTGTTGAATTGGGTTGTGAGCAATCTTGATGGCACTCTCATTGTCACAGAAGAGAGGCACATTCTTCACGTTGACGCCATAGTGCTTGAGAGTTTGCTTCATCCACAGCAATTGAGCATAGCAAGAACCAGCAGCAATGTACTCAGCTTCAGCAGTAGACAGTGATACGCAGTTCTGTTTCTTCGAGGACCAACAGGCCAAAGATCGTCCGAGGAAATGACATGTACCAGATGTTGACTTGCGGTCCACACGATCACCAGCATAGTCAGAGTCAGAATATCCAATGAGATCAAAAGCCGAGCCCTTGGGGTACCATAATCCAAGTGTTGGTGTGTGCGCTAGATATCGAAGAATACGTTTCACAGCCTTATGGTGTGATTCCTTCGGTGTAGCTTGAAATCGGGCACACATGCAAACACTAAGCATAATATCTAGCTTAGATGCACATAAGTACAATAAAGAACCAATCATGGAGCGGTATACCTTTTGATCGAAGTCAATACCATTTTCATCAGTGCACAGATGGCCATTTGTGGGCATCGGAATTTTGACGCCTTTGCAATCTTGCATGCCGAATTTCCTCAGTACATCCTTGAGGTATTTCTCCTGAGATATGAATATGCCATTGCGCTGTTGAGGAATTGGAAGACCTAAGAAGAATTTCAACTCTCCCATCATAGACATTTGATATTCTTCACTCATCATATACGCAAACTCATCACTATAACGTTGGTCAGTACAGCCAAAGATAATATCATCAACATATATTTGGCACACAAACAATTCACCATCATAAGATTTAGTGAAAAGAGCAGGGTCGAGTGAACCGGGTTTGAAGCCTTTCTTCATGAGGAATTCCTTCAAAGTATCATACCATGCCCGAGGGGCCTGCTTGAGGCCATAGAGGGCCTTATTGAGTCTGAAGACTTTGTCAGGATGCTTTGGATCTTCAAAACCTGGGGGTTGAGCAACATATACTTCTTCCTCAAGCTTACCATTGAAGAACGCACTTTTCACATCCATTTGATATAAAGTGATATCATGATGGTTGGCATAAGCAAGTAATATGCGAATAGCTTCAAGTCTAGCAACAGGTGCAAAAGTTTCATCGAAATCAATTCCTTCAACCTGTGTGTAGCCTTGAGCTACAAGCCGTGCCTTATTCCTCACCACAAGGCCATTTTCATCTTGCTTGTTGCGGTAGATCCACTTTGTGCCAATGATATTGTGCTTGCTAGGATCTGGACGTTTAAGCAGTTCCCAGACGTTGTTGAGTTCGAACTGATGTAATTCTTCTTGCATGGCCTGAATCCACCCAGGCTCCAGAAATGCTTCATCTACCTTAGTGGGCTCTGTGATAGAGACAAAGGCATAGTGCCCACAAAAGTTAGATAAATGTGAAGCTTTTGAGCGTGTGAGAGGACCTGGTGCTTCAATGTCATCGATGATCTTTTCAACTTGCACTTCTTTTGCAACGTGAGGATGAGTTGGTTGTCGTCGAGGAATTTGATCAGCATTTTCTTCAGCACCATTTTCTTCAGCATTTTCTTCAGGTGCATTAGCTCGACATTCTTCACATTCTGGAATGAATTCTTCAGCAGATTCTTCGGTAGGAATGACATCCTTAGTAGCCTTGAACTTGATAGATTCCTCAGGTGCTGGTTCATCTATCACAGAGGGTAGGTGCTCTCTTTGCGAGCCATTAGTTTCATCGAACTGCACATCTACAGTTTCAACAACCTTGTGAAGAACGTTGTTGAAGACTCTGTAGGTGTGCGAGTCCTTTCCGTAACCAAGCATAAAACCTTCATGTGCTTTCGGTGCAAATTTAGCATTGTGATGAGGATCTCTAATCCAACATTTAGCACCGAAGACTTTGAAATAACTCACATTGGGTTTCTTGTCAGTGAGGAGTTCATAGGCAGTCTTCTTGAAGAATTTGTGAAGATATACCCTGTTGATGATATGGCACGCAGTATAAATTGCCTCAATCTAGAAGTGACGAGGCGTCTTGTACTCATCAAGCATAGTGCGAGCTATCTCAACAAGAGTTCTGTTCTTGCGCTCCACGACGCCATTCTGCTGAGGAGTGTAAGGAGCAGATAACTCATGAGTAATACCAAGTTCATCAAGATAGTCATCAAGACCATAATTCTTGAACTCAGTTCCATTGTCACTTCTGATGTGCTTGATCTTCACACCAATGTTGGTTGAAGCCCTCGAGGAAAATCGTTTGAAGACTTCCTGCACTTCATGTTTGTAAGTAACAATGTGTACCCATGTGTATCGAGAGTAATCATCAACAATAACAAAGCCATAGAGAGATGCATCATTTGTGACTGCTGAGTAATGGTTAGGACCGAAAAGATCCATATGAAGCAATTCAAATGGTCGAGTAGTGGTCATGATAGTCTTCGCTGGATGCTTAGCCTTGGTCATCTTTCCAGCTTCACAAGCTCCACACAAGTGATCCTTGAGGAATTTGACATTCTCAATTCCAATGACATGCTTCTTCTTCGCAAGCGTGTGCAAATTCCTCATGCCTGCATGACCAAGTCATCGATGCCATAGCCAGCCTTCTGAAGCTTTTGCAAGTAGGCACACGGCTGGTTGCGGTCCTGTAGAGAAATCAACAATATACAAGTCTCCTCTCCTAAAGCCTTCGAAGACCTTGGAATTGTCAGCTTCCATAACAACAACACAACGATACTTGCCAAAGACAACAACCATATCAAGATCACAAAGCATTGAGACATACATAAGGTTGTATCCTAAGGACTCGACAAGCATGACTTTGTCCATGTGTCGATCCTTTGTGATCGCAACCTTACCTAGACCCAATACCTGACTTTTGCCTTTGTCAGCGAAGATGATATGCTTCAGATGCGATGGTGATAAGGGAGCATCCATCAATAGATTCTTGTCACCAGTCATATGATTTGTACATCCACTATCGAGGACTCACTCAGTGGCTTTGGGTTGATCATCCTGCAGATGAATTAGTGCAGCTTACGAACTTCATATACTTCATCAATGAAGAATATGACATCACAATTCATTAGACCAATTTCATCAAGAAATGCAATAGTTAAAGCAGTATGAGGACGTGAGAAATGAAAGTTCATTTCTTCATGATTAGCCTGCGTCCTTTCAGGCACTTTTCAGGTCTCCAGCAAATTCTTCAGACGTTCACGCACGTCTGGAGACCTGACCCTGCATAAAAGATTAGTTCTTTTTCTTCACCACCCACATCTGAAGGGGTGGCAAAGAGTTCATCATTCTGCGAGCTCCATACGAGAAGGGTGGCATAGCAGCCACTCCATTTCGTTTCACATAAGAGGAGTTAGGGTAAGCATATGAATAAGTAGAGAAATTCTTCGAGGACTTATGAACATAGTGATTAGAAGAATAATGCTCATATTCATAGCCCTTGGCTCTTCCCTGCGAAACAGAGTTGTTAGCACAATGATGTTCATCTGAGGACTTTGATCCTTTTGAGGAATTTGATCCACGTGAGGAATTTGGTCCGTATGAGGACTTGGATCCATATGAAGAATTTGGTCCATATGAAGAATTTGATCTTGGGTTCCTATTCTTCACAGGTGGTGTCATGAGGACATTCACCTGAAGACTTTCAAGGCACCTTTTGGGAACCCAGATTTTCTTCATAGGAGAACCGTTCCTGCAGTTAGTGCCAACATATCTAGCAAATACTTCACCATTCTTATTTTTAAACAGTTTATAGTTGGAGTCAAATGACTCATCAGAAGAATGAGAAGATTCACATGTAAAGCCAGATAAATTAGATGGATCAACTGGAGGTCCCTTTGCAGCAACCCATGAGGTTTTGGGGTACTGCTCAGGCTTCCAATATGTACCATCAACATTGAGTTTCCTCTCAAAGGCAATACCCTCTTTCCTAGGGTTCCTGTTGAGGATCTGCTTTTTAAGCACATCACAAAGAGTCTGATGCCCTTTGAGGCTTTTGTACATGCCTGTCATGTACAATTCCTTCAGCCCTGCATCAGCAGAGAGGGTCCTGTTGAAGAATTTGGTGCAGCTGAGGAACTAGCTGAAGCTCCTGAGGCAATAGAGATGCCTGTAGTCCTTTGGCACATGGCAAGATGCACAGGTGCTGAGGATTTGGTCGGAGCAGCTGAGGACTTTGGAGGAGCAGGAGCAGCGTGAGGAATTGGCCGTGAGGGCTTAGCTGAGGAAATTGGCCGTGAGGGCATTGAAGAAGAGGCACTTGGCTTGTGCGGAGGCTTCTTTGCCATGGATTTCTTCGGCCTTACAGAGGCCTCAGCGGCAGTAGCAGCAGAATCTTCATTGAATTTGTTCACTGCATCTTTTGCCCGTTTGGCCAGCTTGGCCTGGCGCTTGGCCCATTCTTCAGGAAACTCCTCACCGCGTTCGATGCTAGTGGGATCTGCTTCTTGGCCAGGTGCCAATGGTGGTCTTGAGCATGGAGGAGTAACAGCGAATTTCTTCATGTACTTTGGAGTCACATATTTGTACTCCCTCCACTCTCTTGCCCATCTCCTCTCAATCTTTTGAATGCGCATCTTGCGCTGATTTTTATCCTCCTCAGGGGGTGTGCAGTACCCAGCATAGATGTCCTCAGGGATTTCAAAAGCAGTGTTGATCTCAGGCCTCTTTCCTCCTTTCTGTGGCTTCTTACCGTTAGCCATTTTCTTCAGATGAGGAATTTGAACAATGGAATTCTCTGAAGAAGTATGCAACTTTTCTTCGAGGAACGCTGCAAATGAGTGAAGTTGATGAGAACCTAGTGATTCAGCAGCAGACATGAGTACCTGTGAACAGAGTATAGTTGCGAGGAATTTGGAGATGTCATATGCGTTCTCAGAAGGTTTTTAAAAAAAAACAAGTTTGAGGAATTTGACCAGATGAGTCTTGAACAATTTCACTAAGCGTTCTTAGTCTTAGGTTCCAGAGTTGTACAGATCAGAAATCCGCACAATTGAGGAATCTTGAAGAGAAATTATAGCTTAGAGAAATTAATCAAGATCAGATGACATGTGAGGTGTTTAGTGTGTGAAGATTTTGAAGAATAAACACCTTTTGAGGATTTTGTAGAAGTCATTTGAATCAAAGAGGGCAGTAAAAGTAACTTTTAATTACCCTGAACGAAGAACACAACGAACTGTGAGGTGGAGAAGTGAAGTTCGTCTGTGCAGATCTTCCACGCCCTAACTTGCCGGAGGAAGACGGCTACGGCGGTGGCGGAGTGAAGATTTCCGCGGCCGGCGCGAGTACGGCGGCGACGAAGTCGAGGCAGTGAAGCTCTTCCTCACCGGCGACAATGAAGTAGCGGCGGCGCTAGGGTTTGACAAGCTTGAGCTGGAGAGAGGTCGAGCGAAGTAAAGGCAGTGAGGAAGGGGAAAGGGGGTATTTATAGCCACGGTGAAAAACTGTTCGCCCAAAGAAATTGGACGAACGTGCCCCTGACCCTTCTAATTCGCTTGACATGTGTCACCCACGTACTGAGATGTGGAGATCGTGTTAGATCGTGGGTGAATGGATAAGTACTTCGTGGGATGCGGAACGGTTTGAGCGGCAAAGCCGAAAATTTGGATAAGATAAGTTTTGACGTTCCGTTCGCAAATTCTTCAGCTGACAAGGACACAGTGAAGATTTTGACTCATGCTAGCCTACGTTTGAAATGCCATCTGTGTGACCATCTCTAAAACCACATGGATTTTGAGCCTCGCGCACGTTCTTTCCGACCTTGGCCCTAGCAAGGCAACCCTAGATCAAAGCACAACGTCCGAATTCGATGCAGCTAGTTGCGTCGATAGTTTCTACCCCCACCACCCACCGACTCACGGTCCCACCCGCAGCTACAGCCCACGCACCCCACCAAGGCACCAACGGGCTGTCACACCACAGGGGGCACTCGAAAATGCCACACCTACAAACAACTTTCACGTAAGCTTATGAAAATCCCTCCTCTCCTAACTAACAACCCCTCCTCAATTTTAGGGTGGAACATCAAATTAACAATTGATACCTCATTACATAAGCCCCCAATCATGTATGTGTATAACATGTTTGAGGTCAACGATGATGGATTTAGCTACTACTCCCTTTAAAGTTGTACTAAGTCAGCAAATAATAATATTTTTTTGAATGGTAGCAATAAATAATATGGATCGCAGGAAGTAATTATAGCTAGTTGCCATTAGGTTGTATGACATGAATATACATAACTTAGCTATGGTCCTATGGGTATGACAGTATGACGTGTACGGGACAGCAGAATAATTCGTTTTCAGTTCCATCAACCTCATGCCGACTTGCCTTACATTTTGACTTTTCGAGGCTCCCACGTGTACATGCATGACTATTACGGGTTTCGCTTATTTCACTGACAGCTTCTCCACCAAATAAAGAAATCAAGCATCCAAAGACAGCAGTTGTGGTACTGGTATTCCAGTATCATCGAGGTCAAGTCAACTTATACCCGCAAATTATTTCCGCTCGAAAATCACACTGCAGGTACGTAAAAGCGAGATTTGGTGTCAGATTGTTTAGATCGAGTCAATGGTGACAACTGTGGCTTCGGGGTGCTGGTCCTTAGGGGCATGTGCACGTAGACTTTCCGACTATCATCGACAATATCAGGCCGGCTCCGGCATGGGAGCAGCAACAGCGACACGTTAACGTTCTGATGACGACAATGATGTGGTCCATAGACCTCGTTGTAATTTTTATTATGTTTGAGATGCTTTGTATGTTTGAGGAATCTTTTTTAATAGATTTGTTCCTCTTCGAAAAGAAAGTCTCAGTTTACAAGATGTCGAACCAGAGGAGCCGACGGTGCCATCAAGCAAGTAGAAAATGGCTAGGGAGTTACATATATGCACACAATTATATTACTCTTATCTACTCCCATATATAGTGGCCGCCCAGAGCATCTACAGACGGTTCATTTAAATCCTCTGCAAATGTTCGGGTAGACAATGCGGTCATTGTCCGGAGAAAAGAGAGAAGGGAAAGATGATTCACCTGGACCCTTCACCTTGTCCTCATAGAGTGAAGTCTGATTAAAACCTTGAGTTTGTAAAGCTTGTCGTAAACGAACCCTCACCTCTAAATCCTTGAAGTCTATACCCTGTACTCTCTAACCCTGGTCGTTTTCAACCCTAAACCAAGCCTAGCCTGTTTGTAAGCGCAATCCCGGTCGGGATCACTTGCTTCTCTCATTGACAACCCGGGCCTACATGTCATCTTCATCTTCTTCATCTATCTCTCATCTTCTCTTTCTCCTCGCGTGAGTCCATACGACCATGCAGCAACCAGCAAGGCAGCATACTTGGATCATGTGCGTGAACTGGGCGGCTCCGTCGGCCACAGGAAGCCACACAGGAGCGAACAGAGCCCGGCGCCTCGCCGTACACGAGCGGTGGCATCCATGGAGGGCTAGGCTCGCGGACGGCAAGATTCGATAGGGAACACGGGAGCCTCCCCTTTGTCGGAGGCGGGAACACAGGGTACGCAGAGTGAGCTCCGGCACCGGGTTACTAGCAGCTCGCCGGCGGCAGAGGAGGCACGGGTAAGGAGCTCCACGGTACATATTCGAGCCGGAGCCGGACAGCTCGCCGTACACAAATGCTGGCAGCAGAGTCAATGGTGGAAAACTTGCTGCAGTTGCCGCTCCACCTGTTGCCCCTCCATTCTACATCCGCCTCCAGCGGCCATCGCAAGGCGGCACTACCGCCGGCGGACACCTAATTCGTCGCCCAACAACCGGCCTGCAGAAGCCGCGGTGCCATGGGGAAGTACATCCTAAAGAGCAAGGCTTCTGAGAAGGTGGCCATCATGTTAGCAAGATCAATTTCATGAAACAATCTACAGATTCAAACAATCAGGGCCGGTCCTGAGTTTTTGAGGGCCCGGGGCGAAACTAAAACTTGGGGGCCTTAATATAGACATCATAATAATAACAATCAATATACAAATATATATGTATATAGTATTATCATAACACTTAAATGAATTCAAAATCAGTAGGCGTATCAAATAATTATACATATTACCTTAATTTTCTTCTAACATTTCTTGATCAAAAGTCATTTATGATGGGGTCGATGTCAATCTCAACCAATAACTTATGAGTGCATAATATAGCCAAATCATTTAACCTCTCTTGATTCATTGTTGGCCACAAATAATTCTTCAATAATTCCAACTTCGAAAATCTTCTTTCGGCAGATGTGACCATCACAGGCACAGTAAATGCGATAAACAATAGAGATATTAGGATAACAATTAGCTTCTCTGACATGCCTGAAAATCTCCATAGTAGACATTACGTCATGCAAAATAAATATCATGATATTCAGTACAGAATAAAATCATATACCTCAATATCATATGAACCATCAAGAGAGAAAGTTTCTGAAAATTTTGTGCAACATTCTTCGAGTTCATTATCACTTAATGACTTCAAGGTGCTGGGGCTCAATAAAAATCCAAATATATCTTTAAACACCATGACTTATGTAATTGTATCAATTTATCCACAACCTTTTTCTTTTATCGCTACTCGATCCATATGTCTTGTTTTCTCGACGAGATGGTAACACACAGTGCTGGAAAAAAACTCTTGCATCAATTGTTGAACAATACCGGCTATGTATCAACGAACGACAATATGATATACCTGATGATTGAATTGGTTACGAGCATCAGTGCGTGCGCCCACACAGAATTACAGATGGGGGGCTGGAATCAATTGAAATCAGCGGCGAACTGGATTAGCATTGGGGGCCCCGGGAATTGAAATCAACGGAGAATTATGAAGGAAATTAGCAAGAGTCAGGAGGGAGGGCGGCAGTACGGACGTCGGGCGTTGGCGGCCTAGGGTTGGAATAGCTGTGCCTGCTGGCCTGGGTTTGCGTGATGTCGTGATGGAATAGGAAGGGCTCGGCGCAATCGCTCCTTTTTTTCACGTGAGGGACTCGCTCGCGCACGAAACGAATCAATCGCTGGGCTGTTGCTTGCGCTTGCGCATCTGTGTGAAAGCCCAACGCCCAGCCCTTCTATTTTTTTTGACATTGGCCCATAGGCCTGCATACCTCGGTGGGGGCCCCTGGTTTCGGGGGCCCCGGGGCGGCCACCCCCCTGCCCCTCCCCAGGGCCGGCCCTGCAAACAATTTAAAGAAATTGGAGATGAACGAAGAGGAAAGTATGTCAAATTCAGTGTTGCAAGCATTAGATAATAAGTAGTGCTAACAGAGAAGGAGAGCATGCGCACTGGCATGGTGGTTGGGTTATGCTTTAGCTCATGTTGCAGCGGCGATGGTGGCATACTGGCATGGTGCTCGCAGTGGCGGTGAGCAGCAACCACCATCTAGCCTAAACGCAGGACATGGCGCATCCGTGGCCGCCGTGCCCAAGCGCCATGACCAGGTAGGCCGCGTGCTTCTAGCACCACGCACACCCGTGCCGCGCCATGGACTCCCAGCAGCGTGCTGGGAACCTCCTCGTCCACGGAGAGAAAGATCTCCTGGCGCATGCCGCCGACCACGCCCAGGAGCCTGCACGCCAACCAGCGCCGGCCTCCCACTCTCCCGACCGATCTTTGCATTAGGCCCGAAGCTAGATGGGGTCATGGATTGAAGATGCACATGACATGCAGGCCAATGTAGTAAGTGAGAGTAAAAGTCAATCCCGACAGGGATCATCTTTTTTCCTGTGCGCCAAATGGATCTAAGGTCGACATATAGATCGGGATCAGTGAGTACAGGGTACAAACTTCAGGGATTTAGAGTTGAAGGTTCATTTACGACGAGCTATACAATCTCAGGGTTTAAAATAGACTTCACTCGTCCCCGTATGCCCGGGTAGTTCGCACACCCTCATACCGAGACCATGTATGGGAAGGATATGGGGATGTCTAGGTGTGTTCGGACAGTGCGCCATCTAGGGTTTGGCCACCTTGATTTTCTTTTCTCTTTCTTCATTCTTTCTTTTCTTTCTCTTTTTTCATCTCCATCAATCAAATGGATGTGACCGGACATATAATAGGAATGAAGCATGACTGCACGTGCAAACAAATAGGGCTCAAAACGGACACGATCAAAAACTGACGGACACCTCCGCAGACATTCGAATGGTCAAATTTTCCCAAACGGCTCCCCTAAGCCCATATGCAATGCATATGGCACCACTTGAGCCAAAAGAAGGGTTAACATCGAAAACCGAGCCTGAATGCTTTATTGCTTATCCAATGGAGGTTTTGGGAGACGTGGATGGGTGTGTAACATCAGTTTAACTAGTTGAGCGAGCTAAGCGACAGTTCACTAACTGGTCGTCATGGTCCCGAACGTGAGTATTCTATTTCTACATGCCAAGTGACTGTTTAGTAGTGCAACCGGCCGTTCAAACTTCAAAATGGACCATATTTTAACGTCCGTGTAAATTTTCATGTCGAAAAGATAAATCGTCGCAGCGTACACGTACGTACGGCCCGGTTGCTTGATTGCTTCCTGGCAAGTAGGAGCATAAATTAAATAAGGCTTTGGTGCAAGTTGGCAGGCAGAGACGTCTCTTGATTGGCAGGTCAGTTTGATTCCAGTGCTTGAAGCTCCATTCGCCAGTTCAGTCAACCGTCGATTACAAAAGGGAGCACCAGCACGCGTGAAAGCATCCCCCATCGGTTCTAGTGATGCATGAACCTTTGTGTTTATCTTCCTCGAGGGTACCAAATAATTGTGTTCTTATCCGTGGACAGTGCAATGGCCAATAGTTTTTTCCTAGAATACACCATGGGTGTATCATCATTTCTAGAAGAAGGGCCAAGCGGCCAGTACAACTCCACCGAGAAATGGAATGCCAAACTTAAAGTAGGTATAATAGGGGGTTTATTGTCAGAAATTGCTAACAGAGTTTGGGCTCGATGAAGCAAGAATTTAAAAAGAAACTTAAAAATAATCTTTTAAAGTTCTTTTTTGAAAATTTCTACACATGTATATAGAGATGTATACTATATGTATGTAAATTTTTATGATGAAATGCATTCTGATGTGAGCTACACAAAATCAACAAAACCTTGGTCCATAGACGGACAACTCTATGCATATTGACAGTGGCAAGTGAGTATGTGAGACCACACAAGTTTAAGCATCTTACGGCACTAGAAGAAGAGTCGGCGCAATCGGTCGGAGCATGAACTAGCATTACCCTCTACTCACAAGGCCGGAACACACCGCACCAAAGCCACCTCGTCTCACATTCGTTGTGGTGACATCCATGTGCTAATCTGTCTAGACCACATCGCCGAGTGAGTCATGCTAGCCTGCGTTTGAAATGTCGTCTCTGTGACCATCTCTAATATCACCTGGATTTTGAGCCTCTCGCGCGTTCTTTCCAACCATTGCCCTAGCACGGCAACCCTAGATCGAAGCAGAAAGTCCGAATTCGACACAGCTAGCTGTGTCAATAGTTTCTACCCCCACCTCCCACGGCCCCATCGGTAGCTACAGCCCACGCACCCCACCTAGTGACACCACGGGGGCACTCCTAAAATGCTACACCTACGAACAACTTTTACGTAAGCTTACGAAAACCCCTTCTCTCCTAACTAACCACCCCTCTTGAATTTCATGGTGGGCCTACCATCCCACTAACATCCAATTAACAATTGACACCTCATTATGCAAACCCCCAATCATGTATGTGTTTAACATGTTTGAGGTCAACGGTAATGGATTTAGCTACTCCCTTTAAGTTGTACTAAGTCAACGACAAATAATATGGATCAGAGGAAGTAAGTATAGCGGGTTCGCCACTAGGTTGTATGACATGAATATACATAAGTTAGCTATATGGTCCTATGGGTATGACAGTATGACGTTTACGTGACAGCAGAATAATCCATTTTCAGTTCCATCAACCTCATGCCGACTTGCCTTACATTTTGACTTTCCGAGGCTCCCACGCGTGCATGCATGACCGTTACCGGGTTCGCTTATTTCATTGACAGCTTCTCGCCCAAATAAAGAAGAAATCAAGCATCCAAAGACGACAACAACTGTGGTAAGTCAACCTGTACCCGCAAATGATTTCTCCTTTCCCGCTCGAAAATCACAGCGCACGTACGTCAGGTGGTGGGTGCATGCCGACTGCCGACTTGGTGGCAGCGGCCATGGCACCAGCCCATTTCAGTGGTTCCAAACGCCGGCCGTTCTGCCCTATAAATGGGCACGCTCCCAAGCATCAACACACAAACACCACCACTGATTCCAGTTCAAACATCTTGTACTACTGGCAACATGGATACGAGCAGCACGATTCAGTCTGCCGTCGAGGCGGCCCGCGTGCCAGGCCTGTCGGTCGCCTCGGCGGTGCTCGCCATTCTGGTGGTGGCGCTCAGCACCTACAGCCGCCGCTGCCGCCACCCGGTGCTCCGCTTCGTTGTCTGGGGCGCCTCCGCCGCCTTCATCCCGCTCACCTCCTCGGCTATCAGCGCCTTGTTGGGGGAGAGGAAGGCGCTGCAAGGCTGCCAAGGCCGTCCAGGCTGCCAGAAAGTCGAAAACGGCAAGGACAGCCCGGAGGTCCAGACCATGTGGACGCTCCTCCTGTGGAGCGTGCTCATCGTCATCA
Source organism: Aegilops tauschii subsp. strangulata (assembly GCF_002575655.3). Taxonomy (NCBI): domain Eukaryota; kingdom Viridiplantae; phylum Streptophyta; class Magnoliopsida; order Poales; family Poaceae; genus Aegilops; species Aegilops tauschii. The sequence goes on from NC_053036.3 coordinate 43,258,324, forward strand.
TCAAGGGCAACGCTGACGCCGCCGCGGCCTCGGCGGCCGCCGCCTCCGCCTCGCCTTCCTCCGGCGACGTTAGCGTCGACGGCCAGAAGGTCCGGACCCCTGTGGAGCTCCTCTTCATGTACGCCTGGGTAGCTTGCCTCATCGTGATGTGCATTCCCGAGGCAGGATGGTTGAAGTTCGAGGGAAAGGCGATTTTCATCGTCTTCTTCCTGCTCGGCTTTGCCAAGGTGGTGCTCAAGCTGGTCGTCTTCCTCATGGCGAGCAGCTCCTACGCCGTCGGCAAGAACGCCCGGCTTGTCTCTGGCTACATGGCCCAGCTCGTCGAGGACGGCGCGGAGGAGGGCAATGGTCATGTGCCTCCTTACGTGGTCGTAGGGGAGAGCAAGGAGCACGTCGAGGAAAAGCCCCAGGGGTACCGCATCAAGAGCGACGCTCTCAAGAATAAGCTCAGCACACTCGTGACCCTCAACCGTGTTTGGTGGCTGTCCGACCATGGCGACGGCCTCCTCGCCAAGCGGCGGGAGCTCAGGGACCTCTGCCTTTCCTTCTCCCTATTCAAGAGTCTCCGTCGTCGGCTCTCGGGGTACCCCTTGGCCGAGGCAGGGTCTAGCAACGCCGTCGACTTCGTGCTCAGGGGCATGGACGCTGCCGCCGGGGACGGCAAAGGAGGCACCGATACGGATCGGGTGTTCCGAGTCCTCGTGGATGAGCTCTGGTTTGCAAGTGATTTCTACTACTCTCCACTCCCATTGTGCTCGTTCAGTGGGTGGTGCGCCGTCCTGAACTACATCCTTTCGGTTCTCATCATCGCCGGAGCTATCGGCGTGGGAGTGGTTTATCATGACAAAAGAGTAATCGCCTTCACACCCGACCCTGCCTGGAATGCCCCGGCTCCAGATCCAGCATCTTACCAAAAAGCTTACTACTTCATCACTTTATTCCTCCTGCTGGCCGCCGTGCTCACTGAAGCGTGTGAGATCATCGCCGGCGTGTGCTCCAACTGGACCAAGATGGCCTTGCTCGGCCACTACATCAGATTCAGAAGTGGTACACCTGGGCGCTGCACAGATGCAGCGCTGGACACGGTGCTGCGTCTCAGGCCGGCGAAGCGTTGGAGTGACAAAATCGGGCAGAACTCGGTGCTGGAGCCCCGCCGTTTTGGGAGGCGGTCGGGGCTTTTCTCGGAGAAGCTATATGGGCGCGCAGGGCTGATGAGGTCGGTGGAAGTCTCACCGGCCGTGAAGGACGCGGTGCTCAGGTCCTTGAAGAGCAGCTATGGGGGACTGGACAAAGGAAGCACGCCGGCGGCGCACCGGGTGGGCCTCGGCGGCAAGGTCGACAGCTGGGCGTGGCCGGCCATCGGCGCCGGAAGCGGCACCAGCAGCACCACGGAGCATATCCTCGCTTGCCACATCGCCTCCAGGCTCTTCGAGATGAAGTACTCGCACACGGCATGCCCGGGGTCGGCGGCGGCCGACATGACAGCCGCCTGCCATTTATCCTACTATTGCGCGTACCTGCTGGCGGCTGCGCCAGGGCTGCTGCCGGACAGCCCGGCATGGACCGACAAGCGGTACAAGGAAGTGGTGGCGGACGTGAAGGCGGCGCTGGGAAAGGACGACGACGGCGCCAGCGAGACGTCGCAAAGGTACGAGCGGCTGCTCAAGGAGCTGGGCGCGACCAGCAGGGACGAGGTGCTGCAGCGCGGCGCCGAGCTTGGGAGACGCCTGGTGGAGGCGTACGCGGAGGACGAGGCGGCGGCGTGGCGGTTCCTGTCGGATTTCTGGTCGGAGATGGTGCTCTTTGTCGCACCGTCGAAGAACGTCAAGGGCCATGTCGAGGCCATGGGGCGCGGTGGTGAGTTCGTCACGCTCGTCTGGACGCTGCTCATGCACGCCGGTGTCACGGACAGGCCTGGGACAGCTGACGGTAGTGGCGTCCCGTAACCAGGAAATCCATCATGTAATTTGTTCATGCATCTTTCTCGTTTTGGAAGCTTCTTTTGTTTCCCTTTTTAGACTAGATCGTTGTAAGTTAATTAGTTGCGGAAGTAAATCAATGTCTCAAGTATGGGTAATAAATGTATTATTTTGTGTTCCATTTAATTCATTTCTAACATGAAAATCTACTTTACTACTCTCAGCATGTCTGAAAAGAGGCCTAAAATTTTGTCGGGAGACAAATAGTGCAACTTTGATCCAATTTGTAGATAAAACTATCAAAAACTCTGACACCAGATAAATATCATTAGATACACAATAGAATATATTTGTCATGTTATATTTTTAGTAGTGTTGTAGTAATTGTGATGGTTTTTCCTACAAACATGGCCAAACTACCCACCGATTGGCTTCATGCAAAATTTATATAAGTTTTTTTGAGATGGAGGGGTAGTATTAGTACATGTTCAAATGCAGTGGATAATGATCTTCATGACAGACATAAAACATGCAACTCCACCCTTCTGACAAGTTAGGGCCTCTTTGATTAGCATGATTGTAAAATTGCATGGACAGTAAAAGCACGGGAAGGAATACCATGCCCATTTAAATTCTACATGATTTGGGTTTGTCTGATTGTGTCACATGAAAAACAAGGATTGTTTCCAATAGGTTGGAACGGATGCTTGAATGTACAAATGAAAGAATTCGCATAGGGTTCGTTCCTATGAATCGAACGACAAATGTAGGAGAAATATATAAAGATTCTAATTCTCTAAAATTGGTATGATAATCCTTTGAATCAAAGGAGCATTAATTTTAAAACACATGCATAGAAACTTCAAAAGTTGCATTAATTTTATTTCTAATTTTTTTTCAGTATTTATTTTCGTCTTACATTATTTTGGTGGAAAATACTTAAACTTTTTCTTCAAAGTATATGAAGATATATCTAGACTTACATGAACATTGTTTTAATACATAGCTGTTTTGTAGAACAAGTGGACATTTTTTTCGAATACATGAATACTTTCTAATACAAAAACATTTTGAAGCATGAGATGAAGCTTTATTTTAAATAATTAACATTTATATTGAGGAAGATGATTTTTTTTCTAGTTTCCAGAATATATGCATTTTTAAACTATTTAAACCGGTTTTCATAACATTTTAAAAATCTTTTAAGTTTAAAATCTTTTTCCAGAAATATAAACTATGTGGTTACTAGGTCATGCTTGGGACCGACCACCCGTAAATTTAAAGAAAAATGCTATCGGCGGCCCATTACAAGCAATACTAAGTGGATCGCCCACTACACGCTGTTATCATGTCGACCCGTTAAGTGGGTGGACGCGAGAGGTCAACGTCGGTCTTAGGAACCTTCTAGAACCTTTTGCCCAGTTTTGCCAAGGTTTCAGAAGGTTTTATGATTCATTTTTATTTTCTGTTTTACCGGTTTTATTTCCGATTTTCATTTTTTGTATTTATTTTCTGGCCATTTTTTTAGAAACGTATGTAACTTTATTCATATCCGCAACCATTACATCTACGCTGATTTTATGTTTACATGAACTCGTGGCGGCATTGGTGAACCCTAGCTGCCGTCGCCCTGACCTCCTCCTTTCTCTACGGTCCCCTTGCCACCGCGGGAATAAGCCGGCAAGCAACGCTCATTCCATGGATGGCGGTGACAGGGTCTCTCTCCTGATGAGGGGTGGTCGTTGTTAACCTGGACATGGCGGTGTTACTCGACATCGATGACGTTTTGCTGGTGCTTGGATGTTGAGGCATGGTGATGGTGGTGTTTCCCTCCTACCACGGCAAGGGTAGAGCGAGGTGTTGTCTTGGCTAGCCACAACGGATCTCGCGCCTCTGCACGGACCAGATGCATGGCATGGTGGCCTTGTTGCACGGACCCGACTTCATGTTATGATTGGGCAAGAAGCTCCACGTAGGTCCTTTGCATATAAACAACATATATCGAGTAAAGTTTTTGTGTGGGCACAAGATTTTTTTCGAAAAGAAGGTTGAAACCCCCAGCCTCTGTATCATTGTGATGTGTCGGGGCTAGATTGAAATTCTAAATATCAAAATTATAAAATAAACAACTAATTAGATATTTGACAGCGAAACAAATTTAATGAAATTTGATTGTTTTAGAATCAACTTTAAATCCTATTCGAATAGGATTTGAAATGCTTTAATAAGAGATACTACTCTTTGCAATATGTACATCAAGCCGCTATATGCTCTACCGTGGCTTCCTAGCATAAGCGTCACTCACTCATCATTTGCTATTGCATTGTCTATGGATAAGTACACAATTAATTGGTACCCTTGTGGAAGAAGTACACAAATATAAAAGGTTCATGCATCACTGGACACTAGTAGAAACAGAGGCTTCCATACGCCCCCATTAGTCCCTAAAATAATCGAACCGCGACCAAAGGGGTCTTTAGTCGCGGTTCGGGAGGAGACCCGCGACCAACTATCTGGGCCCAGCGCGCTCGGTCGACAGCTGGCGGACGGGAGGGGCTTTAGTCCCGGTTGGCCTGGCCAACCGGGACTAAAGGTCCTCAGGCTGGCCCGAAGGCCTTTAGTTGCGGTTGGCCAGGCCAACCGGGACTAAAGGCCCATCCCTATATATAGGACTCAGCTCACTTTACTTAGCCACAATTCGGAAGGGGGGTGGTGGGTTTTCTTTTGGTTCCTCCTATGCACACAAGGTGTTCGATGAAATGCCCGAGAGCATGAAACAAACATGATATGAAGTGTCCGAGCCACACTTGAGCTTTCTCATTTATTTTTCCTCCGCGATCGCGGTTAGCAACTTGAACCTTTCATGTGTCATTGATAAAATATGCATGTGTGTAGTTCATTGTTTAATTTGTATTATTTCTGGCTAGTTAGTTTAACAAATGCATGATGGTTAATTATATACTTTATATAATAATAATGCAGATGAATCGGCAATGGATGTACGGTCCCCGACTCTCCGGCGAGTTCACTACGGGTTTGAAAGATTTCCTCGTAGTGGCAAATGCGAACAAGCAGCGAGGTTTTATTATCTGTCCATGTGCTGTCTGTAAGAATCAGAAGGGTTACTCCTCCTCAAGAGACGTTCACATGCACCTGCTTCGGCACGGTTTCATGCGAAGCTATAATTGTTGGACCAAACATGGAGAAAGAGGGGTTAGAATGGAAGAAGATGAAGAAGGGGATGATATCGATGACAACTATCATGATCATTTCGGTGATACTTTCATGGAGGATAATGCTGAAGGTGGGGAAGGGTTAGGTGAAGGTGAAGAAGAGGCACATGATGAGCCCGCTGATGATCTTGGTCGGACCATTGCTGATGCACGGAGACGCTGCGAAACTGACAAGGAGAGGGAGAATTTGGATCGCATGTTAGAGGATCACAAAAAGTCGTTGTACCCAGGATGCGATAATAGTCTGAAAAAGCTGGGCTGCACACTGGATTTGCTAAAATGGAAGGCACAGGAAGGTGTAGCTGACTCATCATTTGAAAATTTGCTGAAAATGTTGAAGAATATGTTTCCGAAGAATAACGAGTTGCCCGCCAGTACATACGAAGCAAAGAAGGTTGTCTGCCCTCTAGGTTTAGAGGTTCTGAAGATACATGCATGCATTAACGACTGCATCCTCTACCACGGTGAATACGAGAATTTGAATGAATGCCCTGTATGCACTGCATTGCGTTATAAGATCAGAGGCGATGACCCTGGTGACGATGTTGAGGGCGAGAAACCCAGGAAGAGGGTTCCCGCCAAGGTGATGTGGTATGCTCCTATAATACCACGGTTGAAACGTCTGTTCAGGAACAAAAAGCATGCCAAGTCGTTGCGATGGCACAAAGAGGACCGTAAGTCCGACGGGGAGTTGAGACACACCGCTGATGGAACGCAATGGAGAAAGATCGACAGAGTGTTCAAAGATTTTGCAGCTGACGCAAGGAACATAAGATTTGGTCTAAGTACTGATGGCATGAATCCTTTTGGCGAGCAGAGCTCCAGCCATAGCACCTGGCCCGTGACTCTATGCATCTACAACGTTCCTCCTTGGTTGTGCATGAAGCGGAAGTTCATTATGATGCCAGTGCTCATCCAAGGTCCAAAGCAACCCGGGAACGACATCGATGTGTACCTAAGGCCATTAGGTGCTGAACTTTTACAGTTGTGGAGCAGACCTGGTGTACGTGTCTGGGATGAGCACAAAGAAGAGGAATTTGACCTACGAGCGTTGCTTTTTGTAACCATCAACGATTGGCCTGCTCTCAGTAACCTTTCGGGACAGACAAATAAGGGATACAATGCATGCACGCACTGCTTACATGAGACTGAAAGTGTACGTTTGGGTAATTGTAAGAAGAACGTGTACCTGGGTCATCGTCGATTTCTTCCCCGAAATCATAATGTAAGAAAGAAAGGCAAGCATTTCAACGGCAAGGCAGATCACCGGCCGAAGCCTGCGGAACGTACTGGTGCTGAGATATTTGATATGGTCAAGGATTTGAAAGTCATCTTTGGAAAGGGTCCTGGCGGACAATCAGTTCCGCGGGGAGTTGACGGGCACGCACCCATGTGGAAGAAGAAATCTATATTTTGGGAGCTAGAATATTGGAAAGTCCTAGATGTCCGCTCTGCAATCGACGTGATGCATGTTACGAAGAATATTTGCGTGAACCTGCTAAGCTTCTTGGGCGTGTATGGGAAGACAAATGATACAAAGGAAGCACGGCAGGACCAGCAACTTTTGAAAGACCCAGATGACCGGCATCCGGAATGGTTTCAAGGTCGTGCCAGCTACGCTCTTACCAAAGAAGAGAAGGTCATTTTTTTTGAATGCCTGAGCAGTATGAAGGTCCCGTCTGGCTTCTCGTCGAATATAAAGGGAATAATAAACATGGCGGACAAAAAGTTCCTAAACCTGAAGTCTCACGACTGCCACGTGATTATGACGCAATTGCTTCCGATTGCTTTGAGGGGGCTCCTACCGGAAAATGTTCGAGTAGCCATTGTGAAGCTATGTGCATTCCTCAATGCAATCTCTCAGAAGGTAATCAATCCAGAAGATCTACCACGGTTACAGAACGATGTGGTCCAATGCCTTGTCAGTTTCGAGTTAGTGTTCCCACCATCCTTCTTCGATATTATGACGCACCTCCTGCTCCACCTAGTCGAAGAGATTTCCATTCTCGGTCCTGTATTTCTACACAATATGTTCCCCTTTGAGAGGTTCATGGGAGTATTAAAGAAATATGTTCGTAACCGTGCTAGGCCAGAAGGAAGCATCGTCAAGGGCTATGGAAATGAGGAGGTAATTGAGTTCTGTATTGACTATGTTCCTGACCTTAAGCCGATTGGTATTCCTCAATCGCGGCACGAGGGGAGACTAAGTGGAAAAGGCACGATCGGAAGGAAATCAACGATATGTATGGACGGTCATTCTATGACTGAAGCACACCACACAGTTCTGCAAAATTCCAGCTTGGTGGCTCCGTACTTCGAGCAACACAAGAATATTTTACGCTCGGACAACCCGGGGAAGCCTGAATCCTGGATTAGAAAGGCCCACATGGAGACTTTTGGCAGTTGGTTGCGAAAACATTTAATGAATGACAATGATGTTGGAGATCAGCTGTACATGTTGGCCAAGACACCATCTTCGACTATAACGACTTTCCAAGGGTACGAGATAAATGGGAATACATTTTACACCATCGCCCAAGATAAAAAGAGCACCAACCAAAACAGTGGTGTCCGCTTTGATGCAGCAACCGAGAATGGGCAAAAGGTCACATATTATGGTTACATAGAGGAGATATGGGAACTTGACTATGGACCCTCCTTTAAGGTCCCTTTGTTCCGGTGCAAATGGTTCAAGCTAATAGGAGGTGGGGTAAAGGTGGACGAGCAATACGGAATGACAATGGTGGATTTCAACAATCTTGGTTACCTTGACGAACCATTCGTCCTTGCCAAAGATGTCGCTCATGTTTTTTATTTGAGGGACATGAGTAGCAAACCGAGGAAAGGGAAAGATAAGAAAATGATCAGTACATCATGCGATGATCCAAAGCGCCACATTGTTCTTTCAGGGAAAAGAAACATCGTGGGAGTGGAGGACAAGACAGACATGTCAGAAGATTATAATATGTTTGGTGAAATTCCGCCCTTCAAAGTGAACACTGACCCAAGCATTAAGTTAAATGATGAGGATGCTCCATGGATACGGCACAATCGTAAGCAAGCAGGGACACAAGGGAAGAATTGATGTGTAATAATTTATTGTACCAAACATTGTTGAATGGATCATGTGAATTAAAACGTACGATGGCGAATCCAGATGATTTGTATTTGATATATTATTTGTATTTTTAAGATTTTAAAATGAATTAGTTTTATTTTTCTGAATTTTTTGATATATTATTTGTATTTTTAAGATTTTAAAATGAATTAGTTTTATTTTATTGAATTTTTTGATATATTATTTCTATTTTTAAGATTTTAAAATGAATTAGTTTTATTTTTCTGAATTTTTTGATATATTATTTCTATTTTTAAGATTTTAAAATGAATTAGTTTTATTTTTCTGGATTTTCTGAAAAGTATATGAAAAAGGACCTTTAGTCGCGGTTCGTGACACGAACCGCGACTAAAGACTAAAGGAAATTTATTTGGGAATAATTGTATAAAGGAAAAAGAAAAGGAAAAGAAAAGGAAAAACAAAAGGAAAAAGAAAAGGGAAGAGAGAGCAGAGAGGAAAAAGAAAAGGAAAAACATCAATTTTATTTTTTATAGCTCTTAATCATTCAACCGTAGCTGCTCCTCCTCTATGTCCCCTTAATCTTATTTTTTAATTCCTTTATACTTAATTAATTTTTACTACATGCAGGAGTGACATATGGCGGACGATAGAGCCGAGCCGCTTAGGGATCCGGAGGCTGAACGTTATTTAATGGGCATCATAAACAACGAGATTCCTTATGTGCCGGGCTTAGAATATGAGCAAGAAGAGGATGTAGTCTCTTCTTTTCTGAACCTTGACGGTGGAACAGACATTGTCGCTGATCAAGAAGGTGACGGAACGGACATTGTCGACGGAGGTCAACCGTCAACAAACGACGATCTCGAATTGCAAGTAGCAACCACCTCCGGTGAGGTATATATATACATTGAGCCTCTCGTGATACAAACTTACTGAAATGTGAATACATATGTATTAACGCGCGCGACTCTCTTTCTTTTTTTAGCCCTCGGCCGGATCGAGTACGACAAAGCGTGGCAAATCCAAGGCGATGAAAACAGGAGAAACATATGCCATTGATTTTGTCAGTGAAACCGGCAAGCCCCTACAGCACACCTCAAAGTTTATCAACCAATGCGGAGTCGTTGTTAGAGACAACGTCCCGATCACCGTCCAGGAATGGAAGGAGCCAAAGAAGGCACGTCTTGGTTTCAGTTTTGTCGACAAGAGAACGAAAAAGGATTGCTGGAGAAAGCTTATGGAACATTTCATTCTACCTCCGGAATACAACAAAGTCGATGAATTCGGTAACGAGGTTCCGGGTGGACGTGAGAGGAGGAGGCTAGTTAAAGAGTTCGCTCTTCAGAAGATGGGCGAAGCATTCCGGAACTTCAAGAAAAATTTAACCCGTGACTATGTCAACAAGGGCAAGACTCCGGATTTCAATGGACAACATGAGAAACTGAAAGATGATTGGCCAGAATTTGTGAGGCAAAAGAAATCGGAGCATTTCCAGGAAATATCGAAAAAAATAAGGATAATGCGAGTAAGAAAAAGTTCCATCATATTATGGGGCCAGGAGGATACCGCCTTTCGGAGCCTAAGTGGCAGAAGATGGAGGAGGACCTGAGGGTGCGAGGAATCCCTCTAGGTACAAAGGGATGGGACCCAAGGGCCAAAAGCTGGTGGTACGGGCATGGGGGATCGCTAGACCCGGAGACAGGGGTGTGTGTTCACCGGAAGAAAAAGTTTGCTCCCACCCAAGCCCTTATTGACGCAATGACCCAAGCTCAAGAGGGCTTGATCAAGTTCAACAGAGAGAAAGACGCACTGACAACAGCCCTCGGGAATGATGAACACGGAGGACGTGTACGAGGCAAAGGCAGAATTCCGTGGAAAGTAGGGTTTTCTGAGGACAATGACCCGTACTGTTACAGAAGCCGTAAGAGAAAGACGGACCGGGATGCAGATCTTTTGGCGAAGTTTGCATCGGAACTCCATGAGTTGAAGCAGACCGTGCATGAACTAGTAAAAGAAAAATCGGCTGCAGGGCCGCATGAAGATCATGAAGCGGATCGCGGAAGCCAGCAGCGGAGAAGCAGCGTGGCTTCCACGGATGCCCCGCCTGGTGCTAATGCACCGATGATCGAGATTCGTGCACCGGAGCCTCACTACCCCGTGGATGATGTAAACGAGATGAAAGAATGTGATCTGCATTATCCCGTGGGGAACGTTTCCACGAAGGTAGCTACCGGCAGTGCTTTACCCTGTACACCTGGAGCACTCCACCATAACAACCCCATTGCATATGGCTATGCTCGTGTCACGGTGGAAGACATAGTCCAAGAGTTTGAGGACCTGGAGATTGACAAAGCTACACCCGAAGGGGAGAGAAGACTTGGAGATGTCAAGCGCCAGATCATTCTATGGAAAAAGAAGTACATAGTGTTTCCAGGCGAGGCGCCAAGGCTAACAAGTCCACCCCCCTCCGATGGTGGTGGTGGTGGTGGTGGCGGTGGTGGTGGTGGTGGCAGTGGTGGTGGTCGTGGTGGTTCACCTACACCTCCTTCACGCCATTCGACGCCGTCCCCCGATCCACAACCTCCGGCGGGTAAGCAGCCGCCGCCCCCCAATCCTCCTCCGGCGGGTACGACGCCCCCCAATCCACCTCCGGCGAAGAAGCAGAAGCAGGCGGACAGCAAGGAAACCCGCTCCTGGACTATTAACCCGGACCCTTATGTACCTAAGACCACAAGGGTACCGGAGCCATCACTGAAGCCTCTCCTCCCAAGGCCTTGGGAACTTAGTGAAGCTGAAACCAAATTGGCCGCGTCTGCTCATTATGAGAAATGGAAGGCGGATACGAAGGCGAAAAAAGAGCCTGAGCCCAAGCAAGTATTCACTGAGAAGCAAAAGAAGTGGGCTAAGGATTTTTTGACGACACCGTCCCAAGCCGAGCTGAATATGCCTGACGACTATGGACATGAACTTCGTAGGCAAGCAAAAATATTGAAGGAGGAGAAAGAAGAAAGTAAAAAAAGCGGGAAACAAGTTGACCAGCTCGGGATGCAGAATAAACAATCGATCCCCCCACTCATAGTGAAAGCCGGTCCGGAAGAGGACCCCGAGATCATAGCAGCTGCGCCAGCACTTGGATTGACTGTAGCGAGTGCCATGAAACAAGCGTCCGAGATGGGTTTGACTCTTCGTGCCTTCTTAGGCCTTGAGGATGCGCCAGTATGTGAGATAGCATTACAATATGTGCGGAATGGGCCTCTCGTCGAGCCTGCGCGGGAAAAGAGTCTACCACCACAAATGCAAAATCTGCTACGTTGGTACAAGCAATTCATAACATGGGCCGACAAAGAATATATTTATGCGGATGTTACAGAGGAGCATCACACCAAACGGTACTCTGTACAAGTTCATATGAGTGAATTGTTCCAGCTGTTCAATCTGCGCGAGCTCGACAAATCTATCCTGAGTTGCTACGTTCTGTAAGTGATTTATTTCTACCTCATCTCATTCTTCATTGCCTGCACTATATATATATATATATATATATATATATATATATATATATATATATATTGTCCTAACTATATTGTTGCGTACGCTATTATGCAGATTGAAGATTTGGGAATGCAAAATAAGAAACATCCATGATGTTGGGTTCATTGACCCACATATCGTTAATGGACATGTGTTACAAAATCACCCCGAAGACATGGAGAAAGACTTGTACAAGTTTCTTAGAAAGCATCAACTCAAAACTCATATTCTATTTCCTTACCATTTTGGGTGAGTGTTTCTCTCTTGTGCCCATTCTCTTTTGTTTACTCCATGCATGGTATGTCTAATCGATGAGTTATGCATGACTGTGCATGTAACGTGTCCGCAGGTTCCACTGGATTCTGCTAAATATTGAACTTCACACCTCCAGAGTTCTAATCATGGACTCTATGGATTCGGATCCAAAGCGTTGGGCCGACATGAGAAAAATGCTGCAAAAGTAATTATTTTCAATCGTTTGAGCTCTATATCGATCGGTCTCTTTCGTTCATTTCCTAATATCAAGTAACTAATAACTCCCTTGTTCATTTAATTTTCTTTGCCCTGTAGGGTTTGGAGACGGTTCTCAGAAGAAATTGTCGGTGAATTTAAACATGAGCTAGATTTTAGAAGGTTAGTTAATGTGGATAAGCAGCCACCGGGGACCAATCTATGTGGATACTATGTTTGTGAGAACATCCGGAGACACACCTCTGAGCGGAAGGCATTGGATAGCGTGCGGAAGGCGACGGATAACTTGCGGAGGAGGCTTAGTCCAGAAGCTCGCTTCCGACCAATTCAAGATGAATTAGCAGGATTTTTCATGAGGGAAGTCATCAATCCTAAAGGAGAACACTATACCGAGGACGAAGAAATTTATATGCATACCCGAGATTGAAACTTGTTCGAAGTTGTATATGGTCATCCATCCTAATTGTGTATGGAAACTTGTTCGAAGTTGTATATGGTCACCCGAGATTGAATATATATTATATATTCCTCTTGAATTCTTCTTGTTTGAAATTTCATATGCATGTATATAGTAGCGTAGAATATGTGTACTGAAACTTCATCAAAATTAAAATAAAACACAAAATAAAATACAAAAGAAATAAAACACTACAAATTAAAAAGAAACCAGGTTTAGGGGGGCTAAAACCCTAAACCTGCGGAGGAGGCCTTTAGTCCCGGTTAGCCACGAGAACCGGGACTAAAGGTCCTCCGCCCCGACGGACTCCTGGCGCCCACGTGGACGGGCCTTTAGTCGCGGTTCGTAAGAGGCGCGACTAAAGGGGGGGCTTTAGTCGCGGATATTTAGTCCCGGTTGCACAGCCGGGATTAATGGCCTTTGCGAACCGGGACTAAAGGCCCATTTTCTACCAGTGGGAGCCGATGCATCATGCATGGGTGCTTTCCTGCGTGCCTCTTTTGTAATTTGGCGGTTGACTGCACTGGCGAATGGGGCTCCAGGCGCTGGAATCTTATCAGGCTGAGCATCATCTTAATTACCTGCCACCCCAGACACGAGACGTCTCTGCCAACTTGCACCAAGGCCATAGGAAGCCACCAGGCATGCAGTACTGGAAATTTGCACGGAAGTTAAAATATGGTTCAGTTTGAAGTTTGTACAGCCGGTTCCACTACTGAACAGTCACTTGGCCTGTAGAATATTTTCGTTGTGGACCATCACGACCAGTTAGTTGTCTCTTAGCTCGTTCGATTAAGTACCTCTTACACGCTTACACCCCATGACCTCCATTGGATAAGCATGCATGCAGCGTTTACCATGGCCCATGGCTACCCTTCTTTTGGCTCAAGTGGTTACCTTACATAAAGGAATGGAGGGAGTACTCACTTCCAACAATTCTATCGGATTTAGTCGTCAAATGAAGTTTCCAATCATATATTTTTGTGGCATATTACATACTCCCTCCATTCCTAAATATAAGTCTTTTTTAGAGATTTCAGTAAGAATTACATACGGATATAAATAGACATATTTTATAGTGTAGATTCACTTATTTTGCTCTGTATGTAGTCACATTGGAATCTCTAAAAAAGACTTACATTTAGGAACGGAGGGATTAGTATGTGTTATTACCCAAATTTTGGACTTTAAACCCATGCCTGACTGATAACAGAACCGGAGGGAGTACGGGGGATTTTTGATTCTCAGTCCATACACACAGTGCGGGCGGCATACCTGCATCATGAGAGCCATCCCTCCCTTTCTTAGAAACCTTCGGAAACCATCAATCAACAACTCGCCAAAGATATTAAACAACTAAACATACAATTATTCTAGCAACAACACATTGACAACTAGAAGCTTGGGTGCAACCTTACTAAATATCATCCACAAAGCTTGCTCCCATGGCTTTTGGCTAAATATTTATCTTCCTTCAACTGAAGCTTGCTCCCGGTCTCATTCCAGCCTTGTAGTTTACTTATCTTCAACATCCTTCTCCGTACTTGCTCCTTGGCTAAATATTTATATGAAGAAAAAATAACTTGAGCGAGTGCAGCATTATCATACCTATCCAATGACCTTGACATCCAAGCTTTTACCTCATACCCAATGTCCTCTTCTTGACCTGGACTAAGCTCCTTGGATATAGGGTGAAACTCCTTACTCGACTCTTGCTAGCCCTAAATCTACACGGTTATTTCATTTTACGCATATCATGTAAGTACTGGCTAGCATTCGTAAATTCGAGACTACATGACTAGTGGTTGAAATATTCAAGGATAGAACATTTTACGACATGTATGCTACAGCTAGTTTTCATATACATACAATCCGCATAATAGATTGAAAGTTCCTTATATCTAATCCAAATAAGCATTAAATTTTTAAGTTCAAAGCAAAAACAAATAGAATCCAAATTATTGCAAACTGATGGAGTTTTCATTTCCATGGAACACCTTTTTCTAGGGAATCTCCACGGAACTTACAGATGGTACATAACACATAATTAACTTGATTACAACTTTAATAACTATGCCCATGTTGAGTAACATATCAATGAATCTCCACGGAAGTTTGTCAAGCAACCCTCATAAAAAATGTGATAGTAATGCCCTATCCCCACCTGATTAGCAAGGTCTGTACCTGCATGCCAGTAGAATATGTAGTAGGTATGGCAATTGGGGCGAAACTAGATTTTGCAAGGTTCTAAAAAGAGGTTTTAAATAACATATATTTTTGCCAAACCTTAAGTAAACGATATGAATACGCACAACACAAAAACAAAAAGTTTCTTATGGTGGAGGGAATCATATTTCTCACATTTATCTAATCTGCATTTCATTACAATTTATGATCATGTACATGACTTCATATATCATCTAATTCATGGCTATGGTCTTTTAGTTTTAAAGATCTTTGATCACTATGTTCTATTTTAAATGTGTGTTCCTGACCAATCAAAATATGATTAGAAAATTCATTTTGCAAATATAAATATTTTTTATACTAAATACTTGCTTCCAAACAGAAGTAACAGAAAAAAATGATAATATTTACTATTTCTCGTGGAGAAAATCATGCACTTAATTCTATATTTGCACTTCCATAAGTGAGTCATCTAAAATGGTGAGGATGACTTGCACATCCTCATCAACGATAATTGGGATAAATAATAAAAATAATTTAATTACTTATTCTTTAATGTTATAAAAAATAAGAACTACTATTAGAAATCATTAGTTATTCTTAAATGATTTCATGTATCAAAAATAGAAACTATTAGAAATCATGTGAACAAGGTATGACTTCTTTATTTAAAAACAAAGAAAAGTTAAAGTGATTATCTTAGTGGTCAAGTGATAATTCCTTGGCTAGATGAAGTCATGCTTCTCTCTCTCCCAAATTATCGGGAGAAGTCAGACATAATTTTGTTGTACACATGTCCTAAGATACTCCCCAGAAGCCAAAGTGGTTATGTACAATGAAAATGTATTTTCACACAATTAATCCATTGCCTTGTAAGAAGATGGCATGACAAAACGGTAATATTTTCCTAGAAATTCCACGTGGCCCTTTCACCATTTTTTACTAATAAGCTGAGATTTCAAATACTATATACTCAACAAATAAATGATTTTTCTTAACATTCATTAATGCCAAGAATTCACCACTCGGGATGGGAATTTTCTGAAGAACCTTTCCTGAGAGCTTTTCCCATTTAGCAATCAACTCATTTTGAGTAAGGATGTTTTCATGTGGCCTTAGGTATATTGTCTTGTTCAAGGCTCGTGGGTCATCAATGCACTTGATTGTGTATGCTGCAACGTCATGTTCGTCCATGAATATCGCTACAGAGTTGTTGGGGAACGTAGCATGCAATTTCAAAAAAATTCTTACGCTCACGCAAGATCTATCTAGGAGATGCATAGCAACGAGAGGGGGAGAGTGTGTCCATGTACGCTTGTAGACCGAAAGCAGAAGCGTTAGTTTAACGCGGTTGATGTAGTCGAACGTCTTCTCAATTCAACCGATCCAGCACCGAACGTATGGCACCTCCGAGTTCTGCACACGTTCAGCTCGATGACGTTCCTCGAACTCTTGATCCAGCAAAGTGTCGAGGGAGAGTTTCGTCAGCACGACGGCATGGTGACGGTGATGGTGAAGTGATCCGCGCAGGGCTTCGCCTAAGCACTACGACAATATGACCGGAGGAGTAAACGGTGGAGGGGGGCACCGCACACGGCTAAGAATAAGTGATGTGCCTTAGAGGTGCCCCCCTCCCCCCCGCCCCCGTATATAAAGGAGGGAGAGGGGAGGAGGCCGGCCTAGGGCGTGCCAAGTGGGGGGGGGGGAATCCCACTTGGACTCCTAGTCCTATTCGCCCCCCTTCCTTCTATCGAAGGGGGGAAGGGGGAAGGAGTGGGAGAAGGAGAAGGAAAGGGGGCCGCGCCCCTTCCCCTTGTCCAATTCGGACTCCCCAGGGGGGGGGGGGCGCCACCCCCTTGTGGGCTGCCTTGCCTCCCTCCTATGTCTCATATGGCCCATATCTCCCCCCCGGGGTTTCCGGTAACCCCCCCTCGGTACTCTGATATGTACCCGATACATTCTGAAACACTTCCGGTGTCCGAATACTATCATCCAGTATATCAACCTCTACCTCTCGACCATTTTGAGACTCCTCGTCGTGTCTGTGATCTCATCCGGGACTTCGAACAATCTTCGGTCACCAAAACACATAACTCATAATACAAATCGTCATCAAACGTTAAGCAGGCGGACCCTACGGGTTTGAGAACTATGTAGACATGACCGAGACACATCTCTGGTCAATAACCAATAGCGGAACCTGGATGCTCATATTGGTTCCTACATATTCTACGAAGATCTTTATCGGTCAAACCGCAAGGACAACATACGTCATTCCCTTTGTCATCGGTATGTTACTTGCCCGAGATTCGATCGTCGGTATCTTCATACCTAGTTCAATCTCGTTACCGGCAAGTCTCTTTACTCGTTCCGTAATACATAATCCCGCAACTACCTCATTAGTCACATTGCTTGCAAGGCTTATCATGATGTGTATTACCGAGAGGGCCCAGAGATACCTCTCCGATACTCGGAGTGACAAATCCTAATCTCGAGCTATGCCAACCCAACAAACACCTTCAGAGATACCTGTAGAGCATCTTTATGATCACCCAGTTACGTTGTGACGTTTGATAGGACACAAGGTATTCCTCTAGTATTCGGGAGTTGCATAATCTCATAGTCAAAGGAATATGTATAAGTCATGAACAAAGCAATAGCAATAAAACTTAACGATCTTTATGCTAAGCTAACGGATGGGTCTTGTCCATTACATCATTCTCCTAATGATGTGATCCCGTTCATCAAATGACAACACATGTCTATGGTTAGGAAACTTAACCATCTTTGATTAACAAGCTAGAATAGTAGAGGTATACTAGGGACACTATTTATTGTCTATGTATTCACACATGTATCAAGTTTTCGGTTAATACAATTCTAGCATGAATAATAAACATTTGTCATGATAGAAGGAAATATAAATAACAACTTTATTATTGCCTCTAGGGCATATTTCCTCCAGTCTCCCACTTGCACTAGAGTCAATAATATAGATTACATTGTAATGATTCTAACACCCATGGAGTCTTGGTGCTGATCATGTTTTGCTCGTGGAAGAGGCTTAGTCAACAGGTCTGCAACATTTAGATCCGTATGTATTTTGCAAATCTCTATGTCTCCCTCCTTGACTTGATCACGGATGGAGTTGAAGCGTCTCTTGATGTGTTTGGTTCTCTTGTGAAATCTGGATTCCTTCGCTAAGGCAATTTCTCCAGTATTGTCACAAAAGATTTTCATTGCACCCGATGCACTAGGTATTACACCTAGATCGGATATGAACTCCTTCATCCAGACTCCTTCATTTGCTGCTTCCGAAGCAGCTATGTACTCCGCTTCACACGTAGATCCCGCCACGACGCTTTGCTTGGAACTGCACCAACTGACAGCTCCACCATTCAATATAAATATGTATCCGGTTTGTGACTTAGAGTCATCCGGATCAGTGTGAAAGCTAGCATCAACGTAACCATTTACGACGAGCTCTTTGCCACCCCCATAAACGAGAAACATATCCTTAGTCCTTTTCAGGTACTTCAGGATGTTCTTGACCGCTGTCCAGTGATCCACTCCTGGATTACTTTGGTACCTCCCTGCTAAACTTATAGCAAGGCACACATCAGGTCTGGTACACAGCATTGCATACATGATAGAACCTATGGCTGAGGCATAGGGAATGACTTTCATTTTCTCTCTATATTCTGAAGTGGTCGGGCATTGAGTCTGACTCAATTTCACACCTTGTAACATAGGCAAGAACCCTTTCTTTGACTGGTCCATTTGGAACTTCTTCAAAACTTTATCAAGGTATGTGCTTTGTGAAAGTCCAATTAAGCGTCTTGATCTATCTCTATAGATCTTGATGCCCAATATATAAGCAGGTTCACCGAGGTCTTTCATTTAAAAATTCTTATTCAAGTATCCTTTTATGCTATCTAGAAATTCTATATCATTTCCAATCAACAATATGTCATCGACATATAATATTAGAAATTCTACAGAGCTCCCACTCACTTTCTTGTAAATACAGGCTTCTCCGAAAGTCTGTATAAAACCATATGCTTTGATCACACTATCAAAGCGTGTATTCCAACTCCGAGATGCTTGCACCAGTCCATAAATGGATTGCTGGAGCTTGCACACTTTGTGAGCACCTTTAGGATCGACAAAACCTTCTGGTTGCATCATATACAAGTCTTCTTTATGAAATCCATTAAGGAATGCAGTTTTGACGTCCATTTGCCAGATTTCATAATCATAAAATGTGGCAATTGCTAATATGATTCGGACAGACTTAAGCATCGCTACGGGTGAGAAGGTCTCATCGTAGTCAACTCCTTGAACTTGTCGAAAACCTTCCGCAAGAAGTTGAGCTTTATAGACAGTAACATTACCATCAGCATCAGTCTTCTTCTTGAAGATCCATTTATTCTCTATGGCTTGCCGATCATCGCGCAAGTCAACCAAAGTCCATACTTTGTTCTCATACATGGATCCCATCTCAGATTTCATGGCTTCAAGCCATTTCGCGGAATCTGGGCTCATCTTCGCTTCCTCATAGTTCGTAGGTTTGTCATGGTCTAGTAACATGACTTCCAGAACAGGATTACCGTACCACTCTGGTGCGGAACGTACTCTGGTTGACCTACAAGGTTCGGTAGTAACTTGATCTGAAGTTTTATGATCATCATCATTCGCTTCCTCACTAATTTGTGTAGGCATCACGGGAACGGTTTTCTGTGATGAACTACTTTCAAATTCAAGAGAAGGTACAATTACCTCATCAAGTTCTACTTTCCTCCCACTCACTTCTTTCGAGAGAAACTCCTTCTCTAGAAATGATCCATTCTTAGCAACACATGTTTTGCCTTCGGATCTGTGATAGAAGGTTTACCCAACAGTTTCTTTTGGGTATCCTATATATGAAGACGCACTTCTCCGATTTGGGTTCGAGCTTATCAGGCTGAAGCTTTTTCACATAAGCATCGCAACCCCAAACTTTAAGAAATGGTAGCTTAAGTTTCTTGCCAAACCACAGTTCATACGGTGTCGTCTCAACGGGTTTAGATGTTGCCCTATTTAACGTGAATGCAGCTGTCTCTAATGCATAACCCCAAAACGATAGTGGTAAATTGGTAAGCGACATCATAGGTCGCGCCATATCTAATAAAGTACGGTTACGACATTCGGACACACCATTACGCTGTCGTGTTCCAGGTGGCGTGAGTTGCGAAACTATTCCACATTGTTTTAAATGAAGACCAAACTCGTAACTTAAATATTCGCCTCCGCGATCAGATCGTAGAAACTTTATTTTCTTGTTACGATGATTTTTCACTTTGCTCTGAAATTCTTTGAACTTTTCAAATGTTTCAGACTTGTGTTTCATTAAGTAGATATACCCATATCTACTCAAATCATCTGTGAAGGTCAGAAAATAACGATACCTGCCGCGAGCCTCAACACTCATCGGACCACATACATCGGTGTGTATTATTTCCAATAAGTCAGTTGCTCGCTCCATTGTTCCGAAGAACGGAGTCTTAGTCATCTTGCCCATGAGGCATGGTTCGCAAGCATCAAATGATTCATAATCAAGTGATTCCAAAAGTCCATCCGCATGGAGTTTCTTCATGCGCTTTACACCAATATGACCTAAACGGCAGTGCCAGAAATATGTTGCACTATCATTTGTCAACTTTGCATCTGTTGGCATCAATATCATGAATATGTGCATCACCACGATCGAGATTCAACAAAAATAGACTGCTCTTCAAGGGTGCATGACCATAAAAGATATTACTCATATAAATAGAACAACAATTATTCTCTGATTTTAATGAATTACCGTCTCGCATCAAACAAGATCCAAATATAATATTCATGCTGAACTGGCACCAAATAACAATTATTCAGGTCTAAAACTAATCCCGAAGGTAGATGTAGAGGTAGCGTGCCGCAGCGATCACATCGACCTTGGAAACATTTCCGACGCGCATCGTCACCTCGTCCTTAGCCAATCTTCGTTTAATCCGTAGCCCCTGTTTCGAGTTGCAAATATGAGAAACATAACCAGTATCAAATACCCAGGCGCTACTACGAGCATTAGTAAGGTATACATCAATAACATGTATATCAAATATACCTTTGTTCACTTTGCCATCCTTCTTATCCGCCAAATGCTTGGGGCAGTTCTGCTTCCCGTGTCCAGTCCCTTTGCAGTAGAAGCACACAATTTCAGGCTTAGGTCTAGACTTGGGTTTCTTCCCGGGAGTAGCAACTTGCTTGCTATTCTTCTTGAAGTTCCCCTTCTTTCCTTTGCCCTTTTTCTTGAAAATAGTGGTCTTGTTAACCATCAACACTTCATGCTCCTTCTTGATTTCTACCTCCGCAGTTGATGTCTACTACACAACCTTCTTCTTGTAGACGTTGTTGGGCCTCCAAGTGCAGAGGTTTGTAGGACAGTAGCAAATTTCCCTCAAGTGGATGACCTAAGGTTTATCAATCCATGGGAGGCGTAGGATGAAGATGGTCTCTCTGAAACAACCCTGCAACCAAATAACAAAGAGTCTCTTGTGTCCCCAACACACCCAATACAATGGTAAATTGTATAGGTGCACTAGTTCGGCGAAGAGATGGTGATACAAGTGCAATATGGATGGTAGATATAGGTTTTTGTAATCTGAAAATATAAAAACAGCAAGGTAACTAATGATAAAAGTGAGCACAAACGGTATTGCAATGCTAGGAAACAAGGCCTAGGGTTCATACTTTCACTAGTGCAAGTTCTCTCAACAATAATAACATAATTGGATCATATAACTATCCCTCAACATGCAACAAAGAGTCACTCCAAAGTCACTAATAGCGGAGAACAAACGAAGAGATTATGGTAGGGTACGAAACCACCTCAAAGTTATTCTTTCCAATCAATCCGTTGGGCTATTCCTATAAGTGTCACAAACAGCCCTAGAGTTCGTAGTAAAATAACACCTTAAGACACACATCAACCAAAACCCTAATGTCACCTAGATACTCCAATGTCACCTCAAGTATCCGCGGGTATGATTATACGATATGCATCACAGAATCTCAGATTCATCTATTCAACCAACACATAGAACCTCAAAGAGTGCCCCAAAGTTTCTACCGGAGAGTCAAGACGAAAACGTGTGCCAACCCCTATGCATAGGTTCATGGGCGGAACCCACAAGTGGATCACCAAAACATACATCAAGTGAATCAATAGAATAACCCATTGTCACCACGATTATCCCACGCAAGACATACATCAAGTGTTCTCAAATCATTAAAGACTCAATCCGATAAGATAACTTCAAAGGGAAAACTCAATCCATTACAAGAAAGTAGAGGGGGAGAAACATCATAAGATCCAACTATAATAGCAAAGCTCGCGATACATCAAGATCGTGCCAAATCAAGAACACGAGAGAGAGATCAAACACATAGCTACTGGTACATACCCTCAGCCCCGAGGGTGAACTACTCCCTCCTCGTCATGGAGAGCGCTGAGATGACGAAGATGGCCACCGGTGAGGGATCCCCCCTCCGGCAGGGTGCCGGAACAGGGCCCCGATTGGTTTTTGGTGGCTACAGAGGCTTGCAGCGGCGGAACTCCCGACCTATTCTGTTCCCCGAAGGTTTTAGGGTATATTGGTATATATAGGTGAAAGAAGTACGTCAGGGGAGCCACGAGGGGCCCACGAGGGTGGAGGGCGCGCCCAGGGGGGTGGGCGCGCCCCCCTGCCTCGTGCCTCCCTTGTTGCTTTCCTGACGTGCACTCCAAGTCTCCCGGGTTGCTTTCCTTCCAAAAATAACTTCTCCAGAAGATTTCATTCCGTTTCGACTCTGTTTGATATTCCTTTTCTTCGATACACTGAAACAAGGGAAAAAACAGAAACTGGCACTGGGCTCTGGGTCAATAGGTTAGTCCCAAAAGTAATATAAAAGTGTTTAATAAAGCCCATAAACATCCAAAACAGATAATATAATAGCATGAATACTTCATAAATTATAGATACGTTGGAGACGTATCAGCATCCCCAAGCTTAATTCCTGCTCGTCCTCGAGTAGGTAAATGATAAAAGAAAGAATTTATGAAGTGTGAATGCTAGTAGGTGCATAAGTTTGATCAATGATAATTTCAATCACCTTTTCTAGCATCATTATATGTCATAACAGTAGTTCAACTCATAGAACTTTTCATGATCAAGTAACTAGCTATTCACATGTTAAAGTATAGATCAAAAACTTTCTTGAAAACTAACAAACAATGTTCTCAGTCATCAAACAATTGCAATTCATCTTATTTTCAGGAAGAGTCTATGTCAAAGCTTTGATTCAGCAAACTTCACATACTCAACTATCATTTAGTCTTCCATGATTGCTACCACTCAAAGCATATTTATAGAACAAATAGTATTCATCGAACACAGAGAAAGATAGGGGCTTAATGTTTCGCCTCCCAACCTTTTACCTCAAGGGTAATGTCAACAATAATAATTCATGCTCAAATATATTTGAATGGCCATATATGCTTAGATCTTTCCATCACATGATGCTTGCCAACTAAAGAGTAGGTTGGAATGAGAAGGAATACTACTGACTCTTGCATAAAAGTAAAAGATAGGCCCTTCGCAGAGGGAAGCAGGGATTTGCAGAGGTGCCAGAGATCGAAGCTAAAATAGAGATGAAAATAATTTTGAGAGGTATGCTTTCATTGTCAACATAACGACCAAGAGTTCCCAATATCTTCCATACTACATACATTATAGGCGGTTCCCACGCAGAAAGGTAAAGTTTTTACTCCCCCTCCACCAACATTCACACTCCACGGCTTGTCCGAAACAACGGGTGCCGTCCAACTATCAACATTCCTGGGGGAGTTTTGTTTAAATTATTTGCGAATTTGTTTTTGATCTTTTGATCATAGGACTGGGCATCCCAGTTACCAGCCATTTTCTCGGGAATGATGAGCGGGGTCCACTCATCGTGAGAATAACCCACCTAGCATGGAAGATACTGACAGCCCCTAGTCGCTACATGAGCGATTCGGGCGTACAAAACAGATTATTATTTGAAGGTTTAGAGTTTGGCACATGCAAATTTACTTGGAACGGCAGGTAAATACCGCATATAGGTAGATATGGTGGACACTCATGGAAGAAACTTGGTTCAAGGAATTGGATGCACAAGCAGTATTCCCGCTTAGTACAGATATTTTAGCTAGCAAAGGATTCTAAATAGCAAGCACCACATGTTAGAGGATCCATAACAATATAACTTCTATACAAATATACCCAAGCATAACTCATTATGTTGTCTTCCTTGTCCAACTTCAACTAATTTGCTCAGGTTTGAAAATAATTAATGGGGCTCACAATCATAGAAGATGTCCAAGATAGTATATTTATATGTGAAATCTCTCTTCCTTCAATATTCTTTCATGAATTGTTCAAGTGACCAATACAATGTTTGCTAACCTTCAATAAATTTACCACCTCTACTTCTTATATGTGAAGGCATTACTCCCCATGGGAAAGGCATATTAAACATATATAATTTCAAATTTATGACATTCAAATCATTCAACCATTTACTCATAGGATATAAGTGAAGCACACGAGTAAATGACAAACTACTCCAAAAAGATATAAGTGAAGATCAATGAGTAGTTAAATAATTATTTAGCTATGTGAAGACTCTCTCTCATTTAAGAATTTCAGATCTTGGTATTTTATTCAATCAGCAAGCAAAGCTAAAGAAAATAAAACGACGCTCCAAGCAAAACACATATCATGTGGTGAATAAAAATATAGCTCCAAGTAAAGTTACCGATGAACAAAGACGAAAGAGGGGATGCCTTCCAGGGCATCCCCAAGCTTAGGCTCTTGGTTGTCCTTGAATATTACCTTGGGGTGCCTTGGGCATCCCCAAGCTTAGGCTCTTGCCACTCCTTATTCCATAGTCCATCGAATCTTTACCCAAAACTTGAAAACTTCACAACACAAAACTCAACAGAAAACTCGTAAGCTCCGTTAGCGAAAGAAAACAAAACACCACTTCAAGTTACTGTAATGAACTTATTATTTATTTATATTGGTGTTAAACCTACTGTATTCAAACTTCTCTATGATTTATAAACTATTTTACTAGCCATAGATTCATCAAAATAAGCAAGCAACACAATGAAAACAGAATCTGTTAAAAACAGAACAGTCTGTAGTAATCTGTATCAAACGTATACTTATGGAACTCCAAAAATTCTAAACTAAATTTGTGGAACTGAGGAATTTGTATAGTAATCATCTGCAAAAGGAATCAACTAAATATCACTCTCCAGTAAAAAGTTGAAGCTAATCTCGTGAGCGCTAAAGTTTCTGTTTTTCACAGCAAGATCATATAAACTTCACCCAAGTCTTCCCAAAGGTTCTACTTGGCACAAACACTAATTAAAACACAAAACCACATCTAAACAGAAGCTATATGGATTATTTATTACTAAACAGAACCAAAAAGCAAGAAACTAAATTAAAATTGGGTTGCCTCCCAACAAGGGCTATCGTTTAACGCCCCTAGCTAGGCATGATGATTTCAATGATGCTCACGTAAAAGATAAGAATTGAAACATAAAGAGAGCATCATGAAGAACATGACTAGCACATTTAAGTCTTACCCACTTCCTATTCATAGGGATTTTGTGAGCAAACGACTTGTGGGAACAAGAATCAACTTGCATAGGAAGGCAAAACAAGCATAACTTCAAAACTTTAAGCACATAGAGAGGAAACTTGATATTATTGCAATATGTAGAAGCATATGATACTCTCTCATAGTAATTTTCAGTAGCATCATGAATGAATTCAACAATATAACCATCACATAAAGTATTCTTTTCATGATCTACTTGCATAGAAATTTTATTACTCTCCACAAAAGCAAATTTGTTCTCATGAATAGTAGTGGGAGCAAACTCAACAAAATAGCTATCATGTGAAGCATAATCCAATTCAAAATTAAAATCATGATGACAAGTTTCATGGTTATATTTATTCTTTATAGCATACATTTCATCACAATAATCATCATAAATAGGAGGCATGCTTTCATCAAAATAAATTTGTTCATGAAAACATGGGGGACTAAACATATCATCTTCATCAAACATAGCATCCTCAAGCTTGTGGCTTTGCAAATCATTAGCATCATGGGTATTCAAAGAATTCATACTAACAACATTGCAATCATGCTCATCATTCACATATTTTATGCCAAGCATTCTATGTAATTCTTATTCTAGTACTTGAGCACAATTTTCCTTCCCATCATTTTCACGAAAGATATTAAAAAGATGAAGCGTATGAGGCAAACTCAATTCCAGTTTTTTGTAATTTTCATTTATAGACTAAACTAGTAATAAAACAAGAAACAAAAAGATTGGATTGCAAGATCTAAAGATATACCTTCAAGCACTCACCTCCCCGGCAACGGCGCCAGAAACTGCTTGATGTCTACTACGCAACCTTCTTCTTGTAGACGTTGTTGGGCCTCCAAGTGCAGAGGTTTGTAGGACAGTAGCAAATTTCCCTCAAGTGAATGACCTAAGGTTTATCAATCCGTGGGAGGCGTAGGATGAAGATGGTCTCTCTCAAACAACCCTGCAACCAGATAACAAAGAGTCTCTTGTGTCCCCAACACACCCAATACAATGGTAAATTGTATAGGTGCACTAGTTCGGCGAAGAGATGGTGATACAAGTGCAATATGGATGGTAGTATAGGTTTTTGTCATCTAAAAATATAAAAACAACAAGGTAACTAATGATAAAAGTGAGCACAAACGGTATTGCAATGCTAGGAAACAAGGCCTAGGGTTCATACTTTCACTAGTGCAAGTTCTCTCAACAATAATAACATAATTGGATCATATAACTATCCCTCAACATGCAACAAAGAGTCACTCCAAAGTCACTAATAGCGGAGAACAAACGAAGAGATTATGGTAGGGTACGAAACCACCTCAAAGTTATTCTTTCCAATCAATCCGTTGGGCTATTCCTATAAGTGTCACAAACAGCCCTAGAGTTCGTAGTAAAATAACACCTTAAGACACACATCAACCAAAACCCTAATGTCACCTAGATACTCCAATGTCACCTCAAGTATCCGTGGCTATGATTATACGATATGCATCACACAATCTCAGATTCATCTATTCAACCAACACATAGAACCTCAAAGAGTGCCCCAAAGTTTCTACCGGAGAGTCAAGAAAAAACGTGTGCCAACCCCTATGCATAGGTTCATGGGCGGAACCCGCAAGTTGATCACCATAACATACATCAAGTGAATCAATAGAATAACCCATCGTCACCACGATTATCCCATGCAAGACATACATCAAGTGTTCTCAAATCATTAAAGACTCAATCCGATAAGGTAACTTCAAAGGGAAAACTCAATCCATTACAAGAGAGTAGAGGGGGAGAAACATCATAAGATCCAACTATAATAGCAAAGCTCGCGATACATCAAGATCGTGCCAAATCAAGAACACGAGAGAGAGAGAGAGATCAAACACATAGCTACTGGTACATACCCTCAGCCCCGAGGGTGAACTACTCCCTCCTCATCATGGAGAGCGCCGGGATGATGAAGATGGCCACCGGTGAGGGATCCCCCCTCCGGCAGGGTGCCGGAACAGGGTCCCGATTGGTTTTTGGTGGCTACAGAGGCTTGCGGCGGCGGAACTCCCGATCTATTTTGTTCCCCGAAGGTTTTAGGGTATATTGGTATATATAGGTGAAAGAAGTACGTCAGGGGAGCCACGAGGGGCCCACGAGGGTGGAGGGCGCGCCCAGGGGGGTGGGCGCGCCCCCTACCTCGTGCCTCCCTTGTTGCTTTCCTGACGTGCACTCCAAGTCTCCCGGGTTGCTTTCCTTCCAAAAATAACTTCTCCAGAAGATTTCATTCTGTTTCGACTCCGTTTGATATTCCTTTTCTTCGAAACACTGAAACAAGGGAAAAAACAGAAACTGGCACTGGGCTCTGGGTCAATAGGTTAGTCCCAAAAGTAATATAAAAGTGTTTAATAAAGCCCATAAACATCCAAAACAGATAATATAATGGCATGAATACTTCATAATTTATAGATACGTTGGAGACGTATCAGCAGCTTTGAGCATTACGAAGAGCTCGGGAATAGTCTTATTCATCCCTTGCATATTATAGTTCATCACGAAGCCTTTGTAGCTTGGTGGCAGTGATTGAAGAACTCTGTCAATAACACTATCATCTGGAAGATTTACTCCAAGCTAAGTCAAGTTGTTATGGTACCCAGACATTCTAATTATGTGTTGACTGACAGAACTGTTCTCCTCCATCTTGCAGCTATAGAACTCGTTGGAGACTTCATATCTCTCAACTCGGGCATTTGCTTGTAATATTAACTTCAATTCCTGGAACATCTCATATGGTCCATGACGTTCAAAACGTCTTTGAAGTCCCGATTCTAAGCCGTAAAGCATGGCACACTGAACTATTGAGTAGTCATCAACACGCGACTGCCAGGCGTTCACAACGTCTGCAGTTGCTGGAGGGGGTGGTACACCTAGTGGTGCATCAAGGACATAATTTTTCTGTGCAGCAATGAGGATAATCCTCAAGTTATGTACCCAGTCCATGTAGTTGCTACCATTATCTTTCAACTTAGCTTTATCTAGGAACGCATTAAAATTCAAGGAAACGGTAGCATGCGCCATTGATCTACAACATAGATATGCAAAAACTATCATGACTAAGTTCAATTAATCATATTACTTAAGAACTCCCACTTAGAAAGACATCCCTCGTGTCATCTAAATGATCACGTGATCCATATCAACTAAACCATGTCTGATCATCACGTGAGATGGAGTAGTTTTCAATGGTGAACATCTCTATGTTGATCATATCTACCATATGATTCACATTCGACCTTTCGGTCTCAGTGTTCCGAGGCCATGTCTGTACATGCTAAGCTCGTCATGTTTAACCCGAGTATTCCGCACGTGCAAAAATGTCTTGCACCCGTTGTATGTGAACATGGAGCTTATCACACCCGATCATCACGTGGTGTCTCGGCACGACGAACTGTCGCAACGGTGCATACTTAGGGAGAACACACTACAAAAAAATACACTTCCGTGATGATATGTGTTTGTCACAGTAGGTCACGTTTTTTGTCATGCATGTACATCCATGACAAATTTATGACAGAATCAAGATAGTCATACCTGTGCTGTGGTAGAAGTGTTCCATGACATTACCAAAATTATCATCATGGAAGTGTCCACTACCATGACGATAAATCACGCGTCATGGAAGTGCTTTCGTCAAGGGTGACCGACACGTGGCATCCACCGTAACGGGTCGCTGTTAAGCTATCGGGTCCGGTTTTGGATCCGATAACCCGTTAACAGCCCGGACCAATGAGGATTTTCCACGTGTAAAATTGTCATTGGCCGGAGGAAACACGTGCTGGCTCACCGTTGGGACAGATGTCATCCATTCATTGGACAGGAGGCGCGTATGATAGGTCAACACGTGGCACGGCCCAACAAAGGCCCTTTCCGGTGAAAAGGCCGGCCTGTTTGACTTGGTTAAAAGGTAACGGGCCGGCCCACGGAAAGCCTGTTATTGTCGGCCCATTTACGACCCGCTAACTCACGGCCCGTTACGGCCTATCGGAATTAAGCCCAGTAGCTTCATCTGGGACATCAATATGATTCCAGCCCGTTGTAACTTCCGGCCCATGTAAGGCCCATGATGTCTTTCGGCCCATATGAGGCCATTTGTAAATCTCGGCCCATTAACAGCCCGTAGTAAATCTAGCTCGCAATGAACAGTGTATCGCTTCATACCCACTAACGGCCCATTATTCCATTGGACCGTTAATAACCCGTGTTATCTTTCGGCCTTCTCAGGGCCCATTTATTCTTGGGCTTATTTCCAGCATTCGATTACTTACGGCCCGTTACTGGCCTTTTCTGCTTGTGGGCCAAATTCAGCCCGTGGTTACAATCGGCCCGTTAATCCGTTGGGCCATTTTCATAGCGTCATCAAATACGGTCGATTAACGACTGCCCGTTATTGTCGGCCCATGAATGGACGATTCCAAATCTAGCCCGTTTACGGCCCATAATGCGGTCTGTTATTGGCCCATGTTTGGTCGATCGATCATACGGCCCGTAGAAGGCCCATTGATGCTACGTCTCGTAGAAGGCCCATTGTTTCTACGGCCCTTACAAGGCCCATTGTTTCTACGGCCTGTAAAAGGCCCATTGTTTCTACGGCCCTTACAAGGCCCATTGTTTTTGCGGCCTGTAGGAGGCCCATGGTAACTAGAGTAAATATGTAGCCCATGGTTATTGTGGTCTAGTTTTAAAAAATAGGTTATTGTGGCCAAACCACGGAAAAAGAACTGCACTGACTACAAGCAAACAAATAAACAAGACAACAAGGAAATAAATAAGCAAGCAACTTACGCTAGGCTATCATGGCTATTACACATATTACATCCACTGGGCATCAAAGTTCGCCACCAGTGGAAATATGGGGAACAAAGCAGCATATAAATGCCGCAGCAAAATAAGTCCAGAACTAAAACCACTTCAGAAGATCTCAAGAAATAATATCCTGGGTACCCATAATGCTAGCAAGATGCTTAGCAAGCTTATTAACTTTCTCTTGTTTGGCGCTTAAATCCTCCAGTGCTTGCTGTTGCACCAGAAAGTATGCATCTGAATTCTGCAGGGACTTCCTCAGTCCTTCAGCTTCCTGCCGCAGCACATCTGATGGATGTCTTTCAACTTGAAGTTGAGATTCAAGAAGACGAACTGATTCAGGCAACGAGTTCGAAGAGCTTGTGCCAGCAGTAGTGGCCTGTAACTCGAACACTACATCAAGACATGACTTATGGGTTCTCTCACCGTCGTCAAGATAGTTTTTATCAGCTCTCTTGGAGACCAACAGGGATGTCTCACTATCTTGAACCTTATCTGCATTACTTCCTTTACCATTGCATAACGGGGTACTGTTCTCCAATATTTTGTCCGCATTCTAAAAGAGAAACAAGCAGACACATCACAGGGTTACCATGTTGTATATGAAACTTATTTTGGTAAATCAGTTCAGTAGTAAAGTGGACAGGATAACAGCATGAAACAAACATATATCTATGTACCATGGTCACTTTATGGTCTATATCATTCTAGTTTTTGTTGCCAAATCAAGATAGAGACACAGTTCAATTAATATTTGTTCAAGACAAAGTAGAATAGACAGAATATAAGTGTGGGAAACAATAGAGCAATAACAACACTTGTAATGTGCATGACATGAGAACATAACTGTTTATTCAATTGGAACTGAAATCAACATAGAGCAAGTTACAACAGCAAACCAGTTAAAGAAACAGGTTTAAAACATACCTGTTGCGCCATTGGAGTTTCAATTCCATCCTTCAAATTTGAAAATAGTTGGTATGAGTAAATACAGTGATGCAAGAGCAAAGGAGTATGAACCATAGCTACAGAACCTGACCTGAGAACAATTCTTCTTCTCCTTTAAGCGTTGAGTTGGGATTCGGAGTGGTGGTCCTCGTGCTTTGGGCACTACAATTCCCTTACTAACTGCTCGTGTTTGGGTGCTCTGTGGTGGAGACGGTGCTGTGTCGACTGGAACTGGGTTACTATCTGCTTGGGTTGGGGTTAGAAGGGGTGTAGCTGGTTCTCTGTCCAACTTGGTAGGGGTACAATCTGCGAGAGTCTGGGTTATGTGTGGTGGGGCTGGTTTTTGGGCAAGTACAACCGTGGTTCTATCTGCATCAACTGGTAGCACTATCTTTTCTGAAGACTGTGTTGTTACTCCCTTAGAAACTGCCATCACCCTCTCCAATTCAAATGGCTAATAAACAAGAAAAGTAATTGAATGTACAGACATTGTATGATAAGACAGGTGCAATGGATAGTGGGGAATAAAGGAGGGCATGAAATAATTCACATTTCTGCTGTCTAACCAAACAGGATAGCATGACACAATTTCACATATATGATGGCTAACTAAACAGGATAGCATGACACAATTTCACATTATGATGGCTAACTAAAAAAGATGGAAAGACATAGTTCAAAATATGATGACTATGTAAACAGGATGGCATGATATAACTATATAATGTCTTTATTAAATAGGTTGGCATGGCATAATTCACATACATCCCGCCTATGGAAACATGATAGCATGATATAATTCACGGATAGAATGACGTAATTCAAAATATGGTGACTGTAAACACTAAACCGGATGAGATGATATAACTATATGATGTCTATTAAATGGGTTGCCATGCCATAATTCAGATAGATGATGTGTATGTAAACATGATGGCATGATATAATTCAAATATATGATTTATATAGTAAGCAAGTAAGCAGATGGCAATCCATATATGATGTAAAAACTAAGCAATGCAAGACAACATGCATGACATGGGTAATATAACCCTGCCAAGTTTGAGCATAGACCTCAGGGGGGAAATAGGACTGGTCATCAGTCTCTGAATCCTCCTCTGAGGAGCTCCCTGTAACCAGCAAGATGTCTACTTCAGCAGGTAGCATTGTCTGCTCTAAATACCTTGTTTTCACTCCAGATACTTCCATCACCGTTTCAAATGGATGATGCACAGGAAGAGTAGTTGAATATACAAATGTTGTCGACAAATGGAACACGTAATACACAAAATGATAGCATGATATAATTCACATACATGATGATTGGCTAAACATCATGGCATTGGATAATTCACATATATAATGTCTTTGCAACAAGATAGCATTGCATAATTCACATATATAATGTCTTGCAACAAGATGGCAATGCATAATTCACATATATGGTAATTAGACACTAAACAGGTGGCATTCACACAAAGCATGTCTAAACTAATCAAATGACATAGCAATGCAAGACACCATACACACGATATGAGCAACATAACCCTGCCAAGTTAGAGCATACACCTTGGGGGGGAATAGGACTGGTCATCTGTCTCTGAATCCTCTGAGGAGCTATCCGTAACTAGCGAGATACGTGCTTCGTCAAATAGCATAGTCTGCTCTGAAGACCTTGTTTTCACTCCAGAATTTTCCATCGCCGTGTCAAATGGCTGATGCATACGAAGAGTAGTTGAATGTACTAACATTGTTGACAAATGTAATACGTAACGGAAAAAAGGATGGACATGTATAATTCACATATAAGATGACTGGATAAGTAGGATGGCATTGCAAAATTCACATATATGATGCCTGGATAAACAAGATGGCGTTGCATAATTCACATAAACGATGAATAAACTAAACAGATGGCATTCACACAAAGCATGTCTAAACTAAGCAGATGACATATTTGATGTATAAAGTAAGCAATGCAAGGCACCATATGCATGATATAACCAACATCAGCATGCCAAGTTAGAGCGAAGACCTCATGGGGTAAATAGGAGTGGTCCTCTCCTTCTGAATCCCCCTCAGAATAGATATCTTCCTCTCGGTTACAATCCAAAATGGGTGGAGGGGGGCTGCCTTTGCGCCTACCATGGAGCGATGTCTGCATGAAACTTCATTGCCACGCAAGGCTCGTCTCTTTTGCTCTACATGTTCAGTTCCATTGTGTACAATAACTGACATGCATAGGAATAAAACATAGTGAGATTATGTAAGGAGTGCATCCAGAAATCCAGAGTGATGGTAGCAACCTGTGGATAGACCCAAAACCAATGATAGCAGGCAGATAATGGCTTCAATTAAAAAATATAGATAATGGCTTCTTTACTGTTTATTTCCCACCCAACATGAAACTCATAGTAGACACTAGAGATTAACCAGATAGTAGATAGATACTATTGATTGCGGCCCCGATATGTACCCCACAACCATTTAAAAACTCAAGTTTGACCATTAGTTTGGAGCTGACTCAGAGTCTAATCGGTGAACAGGACGATAAAGTAGCATGTAATATTAAGCGATGCATAACGTAAGCAGACACGAAAGAGTGCGACCTCTCTTGCGGACCCGTGTAGTCCTCGAGGTCATCTGCTCGGTTGATGATGGTAATGCAGTTGTCATGGCTGCCAGCGGCGGGGAAGAAGATCTGAGGCGGCGAAAGACAGTCTGGAGGCCGAATCCCTGCTGTGCTGGACCCTTCTGTCGTCGGAGCAGCTGAGCTGGGGTGGACGACGGCGCAGCAGGAGCGGGACAAACCACACAAGGTTTTCTTTGACAATTATCTGTAAGAGAAGTAATTCTGTAAGGGATCGTTGGAATTGGAGGATTCTAACAACGCAGGGATAGAAAATACACATTAATAGGATAGGAATGCACGTGCAAAACAGAGAATTTAAAAACACAGGATTTCTGCCAATCTGGGTGTTTGGTTCACAAGAATTGGAAGATCACAGGATGCAAAGAAGCAGGGTGAGATTAAGTCAAACCACAAGAAAATGTACGGTTATAATGCTATTATGCTACTATCTCTTAGTCTTGTGCTACATGAATAGGAATTTGAAAAGGAGGACAAGTGGATATTAAAATTCCTACGGTTTTTCTTTCAAGGAGACACTAAAGGAACAAATCCTACAGTTTCCTTTGCTCCATTCCTTTGAACCAAATGCATGAATAGTAGTACCATAGGAAACTTTCCAATTCCTATGTTTTTCCTTCACTTTTCCTTTCAAGCACTGGCGATTCCAGCAAGCAAGCTTGAGCAAGGAAAAGCCTACACTCAAAAAATGTTTTTGTGCTACTTCTACTACTTTGGACCCAGGCCACTACCCTACTAGCTCAACTCCCAGGCCCATCGACAAATGCACAGCTATAAGGCGCAGAGATAAATAATGATGGTGTTCAAGAGAGTCCATCACGGATAGCTAAGTTGGCTGGTACCTCACTGCTTGTCATATAGTAGGAGAAACTAATCGTATTTCATGTTACTACGTGTGGTCAGTGGACAATCTATATAACATGTAGAGTAAAAAGAGATGCAACAAGTGTACAACCTGTTTGGCGAAGCCATGTCGATCTCAGCGTGATTGGGTTGGTCGGTGAGGATGATCCGGCTGACTTGGCTGTCAGAGGAGTGGAAGCAGATCTTAGGCATCTTGAGATGGAGCCCGGGGTACTGCTCCCATGTGATGGAGGGTTTCGTCGTTGGAGCAGCTTCGGTGAGTTGTACGACGCTGAGGCTGAAGCAGGACAGGAGAGACAACGTTAACCTGAGTGGAATTCTAATAGCATCTCCAATAGATGACGTAAAATACATAACCACAAATTGCTAGATGTAAAATACATCAGCCGCTCATCTCTGAACTTAACTGTCGAAACTGAATTTAACTGTCAAAACTGAACTTAACTGTCAAAACTGAATTTTGCTGTCGAAACTGAATTGTACTGTCGAAACTGAACGCACTAGTAGCAGAAAAGTAGTAGTAGCAGCAGCGCGTGCGAGAGCCGGGGCAGTTGGTCATGTAGCAGCATCAGGTGAGGCTACCCTGAGCCGCCAGCCACCACCGGCCAAACAGCCGCCCCCCGCCGCCCGCGGCCGGCGATGTGCCGCCCCGCCCGCCCTGAAACAACTCCCCACCGCTGGTCCGCCGCCGTCCCGGCCATCCCTCTACCCCCCCCCCCCCCCCCCCCGTGCCGAGCTTTTTCTACGGCGATCCCCACGCCACCGCCCCACCACCGCCGGTGACCACCGCCACCACCCTGAACCCTAAGATAGATAGTGGGGTACCTCTCTGGCGAGCCCCCTCCCTGCTGCGGCTGGTTCTTCCTTAACTCCGGCGAGCCCCCCACCCCCTAAAAATCGACTGACCCAAAAGTCGATTCAGTCAACTGAAGTGTAGCTAAATCGGAGTAGCATCGCAAGCAAGAGAAAGAGCGAGAGCAGCAGCGCGAGCAAGAGCAAACCAAGCAGGGGACCGAGAGCAAGAGCAGAGCAGCAACGCGAGCGAGAGCTAAAGTAGCAGCAGCTCCTACTGATGTGGATGTCGCCGCCGAGGGAGCGACGCCGTGGAGGAAGTGGCCGGCGACGCCGCCGTGGATGGAGTCGCGCCGTGTCGGCTCAGGACCGAGCACCGGCAGCACCGTGAGATCGAATCAAGAAGAAAATGCGGCGATTAGTGTATAACCTCTTTGGTGGCGCCCATTAGGCATCAGCTTCATCCGAGGAAACGGTGATGATGATGCTCTTTCGGTGGTGCAGGTGAAGACGGCGGTGTGGGAATGGAGGTGGTGCGAAAGACGAGGGGTACGTCGAGGCAGCTTGCAGGTGGCGGACGGGGTGGCTGAACCGGCGGAACGACGAGATCAACGACGGATCGTCATCCGGTACGGTGGATGAGGGACGTCGAGGTGTTGCTGTGGATGACATCGTCGGGGAAGAGGCTCCGGCTGGGTGGCGGGTGGAGGAGGGTGTGGGGCTTCGCGGGTTTTCGCGGCCTCAGTGTATGAATGGGTGGGCGGATGGGATGGGAGCTGGGAACCATGGCTTAGGGACGCGCTTGTCCGAAACGTTGGGTAAGTTACAAAAGTACCCCCACCGATTTGACCTAGGCGGTTCTTTCGGTTCAGGGGTATCACGGGCATTTCGTGT
The DNA here is from genome assembly GCF_002575655.3 of Aegilops tauschii subsp. strangulata. Lineage (NCBI taxonomy): Eukaryota > Viridiplantae > Streptophyta > Magnoliopsida > Poales > Poaceae > Aegilops > Aegilops tauschii. The sequence continues at coordinate 43,294,911 of NC_053036.3, forward strand.
GTCGGGATTTCACAGGAGGTGGGAGTTTTCGCGCGCGTTGTAATTTTGGAATAGCAAGGCGCGGGTTGAGATGGAGGGAGTTGTCGGAGCACAACAAGACAAAGATATATCTTAAATATTTCGGGGTAACAAGGCGCGGGTTGAAATTTCCGGACAAGCCTAACGTGTACTGTAGCAAATCAATTCGCACTTCCGTCGACAAAAAAACAAAAAGAAATCAATTCGCAGCACACAAGAGAGTCTAGTCCCGTGTACTGTACCAAATCAATTCGCACTACAAATTTCATTCAAAACTTTGACTTCATGTTATGTTCAATTAAAATATTTCGCTACGTGTATAATGCATGCAACCTGCAACTCAAATGAAAGTTTTAGTGCATTCCAAACGTATATACTACCGCTTCAATATGAACTAAATTTGAATTCGTTTCTCTATTTGAATAAGATCTACAGTAATGATTGTTGTGAAGTCAAACCATTTGAATTCGTTTCTCTATTTTAATAAGATCTACAATCATCATTATTGTCAAGTTAAACCATCGTTCATGTATTATCTTCACAGCACACCACATGATTACTCTCGAGTTAGATATGAACTATGTGTACTATATGAACTCGAACTTGATTTTTTGAATCCACTTTATGTTGTTTTCAAATCACAGTACATTTCAAGCTCTAGCTAGATCTTCATAATCTAAACCATGTCTCATATGTATAATGTGTTTATCACATAATGTATGGTGCCCCGCCCCCTACGCCTACAAGTATTTAGATGTGAGTTGCAAACACCACACATTACCACAAATTCAAATAAAATGTGAGATTGTTCGATATATAGTATTGTTTAGATTGTTTGATATTTAGTTGTAAGCTGCAAACGCCACACATTATCACAAATTCAAATAAGATGTGAGATTGTTCGATGTACAGTATGGTTTAGATTGTTCGACATTTAGCTGTGAGTTGCAAACGCCATGCATTATAACATTATGGTATAACATGTGCAAAACCACAGCACGCGTATCACCGCTATATTCATGCATGCACATCTTTATAACACTATGATCTCCTATTCAAATATATGAATCCACTTTCATATCAAATTAAGATCTTTGTTAGTCTCTTACACCCACACAATCCTCTAACCTTTGTAGCTACCACTAACTTTCTCTCGTGCATGCACACGCCCTCCTCGCCCTCCCCCTCCCTCATCATTCCATCCATCATGCACATTCATTTTTTTTCTTTAGGTCGTTCTCCCACAGTCTCCATAACTCCTTTCCGACACACACGGATCAATAAACATCTCTAGCGATGTCTGCCTACAACATACACACACACCTTCCATCTCCTCCTTTCTGTGTCCATGCCTTGTGTCTCTCATACGGTCCCACACACGTGTAAACTCTCACCCCTCTTTTCATCGATCTCACAACCGCACACTCCTCCCCCTATCTAGCTAGTAGCTCGGCCTCTCGCACCACCTCCTAGCTCCATTCTCTCTATCTATCTGTCTCGCTGGGCCTTATTTGCCTCTAACAAATGGATGTACACCGACCGATCTCCCGCTATACATATAGCTACCTAGGTCCTTATCTCTCGTTTTCCCCACGCGTCGATCGGTCTACCTCATTAGTTATGTCTCTCCCTTCCTCCGACAAACAACAATTGATCTACCGATCTAGTTAGGTTTGCTTACCAAACACATGGTTCGCCTTCTTCATCCATGCATGCGTCCCGACAGATCTATCACGCACAGGCACACATAGAAACACATCGCCACTCTTATTGATAATATTGTAGTTCTACCCTCAGTTTGTCTAGTAGGCCTCTCCCACCATCTTCAAGAAGCAACTCCATCACCCATCCAGCATTCTACCCCTCTCCCTCTCTCTGTCTGTCTGTCTCTCTCTCTCTCTCTCTCTGACCGCTCTCCCTCAAGACATAGCTGGGTCTCTCCTTCTCAACACATATACGAGTCGTTCTACCTCTCTAGTTAGGCCTCTGCCTCCCCCCCCCCACACACACACCGATACATCGAGTGTTCTAGTCATGTCTCCCTGCCACACACAAACTTGCCCTGTTCCCTCTGACGTTCTGGTAGGTCAGTCGCCCTATATCTTTGACTTGCACACACACAATTTCGATGGCTCTCTTCATCGATCTCGCACCCACCCACTTGATCCTCTCTTCGACTCTATCGATATCTATGACCCCTCCCTCTCTTCTCGTGGATCGCCCCCTCTATATATGATATGGATAGGCCTCTATTTCACACACATTGCATGCAAAATCTTGTTTGAGATGTCATCAACACCTATTCCCACAAATACATTCACGAAATCACCCCCCCCCAAACAAAAAAGACTCACGAACGCACACTCCATATGTCTAGGTTTGTATCTCTCTCTCTCACACACACCCACGTAGGTGGGGGACGTGCACGGAGAGAAGAGGTGCACGCACGGCGCACGTACTCCCGTGTCTATCCCAACCACACCCGCGCGGGTACACGGTGGAGCTCATTTCTGTACGAAAAGGCAGGCCACATGGTAATTTGACACGTGTACTGGTTGTCCACTTGATGGAGGATCGTCTACCACGGGTGGACAAACAAATTGTGACTTGACGCGTTATATTAAAAAAGAGGCAAACCACGTGGGGCCTACCTTAGAGGTAAGGTTCTATACACTCGAGATGCTCTGTACGTATTACTTTTGATGTGTCCCGTCAAATCGCAGAACGAGGGGAAGCTTGCTTACTATGCCGTCTCCCCCACCCACGGGCGCGGTGGCTCGCAGGACGAGGTGAAGCATGCTTACTACTACTCATTGTATGTTGGTTTATTGGTCCCCATTGTATATTGTGTCAAATTTTGACTATAGATTGAACTAACAAAACGTTCGTGCATGTTACCAAAAATTATATCATTGAAAACTATGTTGAAATACGAATCCAACGATATAATTTTTGTTGACATGCATTAACATTTTGTTAGCTAAATATTTGGTAAAAAATTGGCATGAACTACAAAGGTGACCTATATACCAGGACGGAGGTAGTAGTACTACGCCTTACGCCCGCTCCCTCGCCCACGCGCGCGGTGGCTCGCAGGACGAGAAGAAAATTTTACTACTCCCTCCGTTTACTCCTCGTCCCTACCTTGGTTAGAGAGATTATCATATTGTTTGGAATATATGTCCTTTAGTATATTTCAATATGAACTACTAGTACATACTCCAAACACTGATGTATATAGACGTATTTTGGAGTGTAGATTCACTCATTTTGCTCTGTATGTAGTCCATATTGAAACATACGTAATAGTACGCACTCTCCCTCGCCCCTCAACCCTCGCCCATGTGGTGGACGTGCAACAATTCATTCGGTCTCATATAGCCAGAACGATATATACTGCAGTACCATTATTGCTCGACTTCCCGAAGAGGCGAAGAGCCAATCGCAAGGTTAATATTTTGGAGATGCCAAGCGCAAGGTTTATAGGAGAACGAGTAGTAGGTGCCGCGTCATTTATAAATAAAGTTTTTTTTCTTCAGTGGCACGTACACAATATAAATAGGTTCATATGGAGAGAAAAGGAAACCACTCCACTATATACATAGGAGGACGAGCCTACACGGTTGCTTGCTGGGGTTGTTCTCTTCACACTCTCTCGCACAAAACGGCTGTGGCCACATCTCCAACATCCCGGCGGATCACGTCCGCCGGGGGAAGGGGTGGATGCTTAGTGTAGATGCGCTCGCCGTCGCCGACGGCGAAAACCCACTGTCGGCACGTCCCGATCAGGGGTCCCCGCCGTTCTCTCTCACAAAGCCGATGAGGTTGCCTTCGTCCCTTGCTCACTGCCGCAACGTGGGTAGTTGCCGCCTCCCGCCGCCCTCGTCTAGGTTGAGCTACGTCCCGACATCCCTCAGGTACAACTCCCTTTACAGCCGGCTTGCACCACTGCTCCAACTGCCCACATCACTCCATGTGGATATTTCTCTACTTCTTTGCCCCGCACATACCTCTACTGGCTTCTACGTACTGTATTTGTGATGAGTTTATGTCTCATCAACTAGTCCCAGTAATCGTATTCTAATCACGCTTCTTCAATTTTCTTTGCCATAGGGATGCTCATCTCGATTTTGGTGAAACTGCACAAAATGATCCGATGGTCAAAGGTTTGCAAACTTCATTTCTTCGGAAGCTCCAACGTTGCCAGCAAGTTAAAGCCTGGTTAGGGTTTACGGTTCAAGGGCTAGGGACTGCATGGATCATTTTTTTCTTTAGCTGTCTCTGTTCCAAAATAAGTGTCAATTTTAGTAGTAGTACAACTTTGTACTAAATTTTGCATAAAGTTGAGACACTTATTTTGGAACGGAGGGAGTACATATTGGCTATGATCTGTCAATCATTGAGATGCAATAGCATGCATGTTAGTCTCCTTTGTATTTGATGAAATGTTGCAACGGGCAACGTTGGACGCAAGATACATGAAACAGAAGCTGGAAGCTTCATAGCATTGTACAAATTTATCTCGCTGATAAATTACAGTACGTATTATACTAGTAGTACTATGTAAAGAGTTAGGTGTCGCACGGTGTCCAGAGAATATGGTGATAATGTGAGGTGGTCCATGTAATCACTGAGCCTGTGTGTTTTCACTGCTCTCGCACTCCTCCACTGTAAGAATGGAGAAAATTGTAATCTGGTAGTGCCTCCTTTAGCCGAAAGCGTGGGACATCCAGCAGTCCTACCACCTCAGTAATAATGACCAATGAGCCGTCAAATCACATAGACCGAGCAGTAAGTTGGACGGACGAAGAAACCATCACTCTTGAATCCGCTTCTCTCTTCAACGCAGGCGCCAGTGAGAGGTCGCGTCCGCTCTGCCCGGGCATGAATGCGGCCCCGATTCTTTGGAGCAGCGCTGACCGTTTCGGGCGGGAAGCGCGCGCGGGCGATAGAGGGGCTTTGGGTGGGCCGGGCAGGTCAGGAGCGGGCGTGGCAGCGGTCCGCCTGTCCCGATCGGACGCCCGAAAGAGGATGCACCGACTCTCGCGGCTAAATCGTACACTGCACACCATCTCTCTGTAGTAGTAGGTCGATGTGTCGCTCTCTCTAACACACACATGCTGTTAAACACACACGCACACACACACACACACGCGCCGAGGTAAAATGAGTCTATATCTCAATTAATAAAGACTTGCATGTTATCATCCATATGTTACTACCTACTATGAAAGTAGTAACATAGACTAGTAACATATGCATGTTACTAGTCCACGTTACTGACCACTATGCCAGCCTAGCAATGTAAACAAACGCTCCTTACTCTTCCTTGTTATCTCCCCCGGAAACCCAATGCATGGAGCGCAACTATGCGTTGATGCATGCGAGTTAATACGTGGCCCTGCATGGTAGCTAAAACAGCATCTCATAGTGGTTGTGATTAATTGTTGCGTTGACAGAAATCAGGGCTTTGATTGGAGGAAGGACCGGTCAAGTTTCTCCTTCTCCTCCAATCTGCTTGCACCTCGTTTTGAAAAAAAAATCTGCGTGCACCTTGGTCCCGCTGCACCTTCTCACGTGACTTATTACACCTAGACGGAGGGAGTAGTATGAGATACGGTGGCACACTGACTTAGGTCGAATACAAGTGCCCAAAATTGTGTGCATGTTATAATAAGGATTCACTTAAAATAGTGCGTGAGCGAACAGAGGGATCAATTGGACAATGTTCACGAGCAGTAGCGAGATGTGTGAGGTAAGATACACCGCTGGCGCTTTTAATATTTCTTATTAATTTGTTTGTTTCACCCTCTGACTGGTGGGACCCAACGTACTACATGGAGAAAAGAAAGGTGACTAAGGCTGCATTGTTTCTGTACTACCAACACTGCTTTAAATCCTAAAAGACCTTACCACCAAAGCCACATGACATGATTATAATTTAAATCCCAATGACTCCCACGCAAAAAAAATGGCATGCTTGTCACATGAATGCAGGAATGTATTAAAGGTTATTTTCCTCTCGTTAAACATAACGTGGGGGTGGTGTAGCTGGTTAGCCTATTCGCTCATCAAACTTGAGGTCTCGGGTTCGATAACTACACTTTCTTCCACCCAATGACAGGTAGGCCCCGCATGACAGAGAGAGAAAGTGATCTGGGGCGGTGCCAGGAGGATTCTTTGACTGGTCAAAATGGATGGATACGGAGCTATACGATCTCATAGTGACCGTATAATCACCTCATCACGTATACGCTGTAGCATCAGCGCTTGTTTTCTAGGGTTTGCACTCTTCACACTCTCTCTCCAGTATATATATACACGATGGAGCCTCAGCGCTTGTAGTTGCTCTCTTCACACTCTCTCACCCTCTCCAGATCTAAACAAGACTTCGTTGGCCTCTCTCTCTCCCGTCACTGCTGGTCAAAGAGCCGGCAGGATTCGTCCGTCGGGAAGGGAAGGAAGGAGACTTAACGTTGTCGCCGTCGGCGAGGGAGGGAATCCACTACCGGCGCAGCTGTTCTCTTTCACCCAGCGGTGGAGCGGGAGGGCCTCCGACCCCTTCTTCCTCGCCGCCGTACATAGTGTGGGCCGAACGGCCTCCGGTCACCCACCGAACCACACCCCAAGAACCTAAAGGTATAATTTACTTATTCCACATGCATTGCTCTAGCTGCATGTGGGCTTTTTCCGCTTCTGCACTCGAATCTAGGTGTTGGATCAAACAGGAAAGTAGTGGGGAAAGTTGTATAGCATGAATCTAGGACGTGGTTCAAAGAGGAAAGGAAGGCGGGAAAGTACTAGTACAAACTGGCTATCTAGTACCTACGTTGGTCGAAAAGGGGAAACAATGACAAACGCAGTACGCACATTAGTAACGAACTGATCTTTTGTTTTGGGGGACAAGGCTGTAGAGTTTGAGCGGGACTAGATTTGCTGTGCTCACATAGGGAAAGGTGTCTAAAGATAACAAAACTGGGACCAACACAAATATGCTCCTTGGTTGTTTTTGCTCTTTGTTGCAACAGACTGTGCATCACCCCTTCATACATCGGTAGATGCACCTGGTGCTGGTGCGTCCACTGTCCCGTGCAACTCTTTAGCTGTTGTTAATCTAAGGCCCTGTTTGGTTAAAAACTCCCTAGTCCCTACTTGCTTGGTTCCAGGGACTAAACATGGACTAGAGGTTATTAAATGACATGCTAAAAGACCATGTTACCCATAGTAATGAACTAATAGAGACAAGCTGCGATGCGGGGCAGGGGCAACTGTTGGAAAAAGTCCCAAAAAGACTCTCCCTCGGGGTCTTCTTTCTTTAGTCCCTAAAAGTCCCTCCTGTTTGGTTTAGATGGGAATGACACGGTCTTTTTTTAGTCCCTACACCAAAATGTCCTTGTAAACAAACACCCTCTAATAATGCCGCAGGAAAATTGATGCAATGCCACAGTTAAAAGCAAATTACATGTTTAACGAATTTTATTGTTAATATAATCTCTCTATTAATATTAACCAATGCCACCGTTTGAGAAATGCTACTGTCTTGCTTTCTTTCCCATTTAGATAAGTTAGATGCTTCTTTTTGTTGGCCTCTGTGTCATCCACCATTATTGACCACTAGCTGTTTCCTTTGCACCTCTGTGTAAACAAGGCTATCTACTTCACCTCGTTGCTATTGTGACCTTTTGTTGCACTGCACAAAACACTTTTGTTTTAAGAATGTTTTGTGCAGTTCAACCAAAATGTCACACCGACAACATTGCTTGATTGCTTGATCTTAGTGGAACTGCACAAGAGGAGATCTTACTTCCTATTCGTGTTGGCAAATTTGGTTCAGACCTTCTTCTTGTGAGTTGTTTGAATTCCGCGTCATGAGAGGTCAGTACTAGCCTTCTTTCACATGATTGTGCAGTGTGCTTTCATATGTTGTGCTACTTGTACGCTAATGTTGCTTGATTTTAGGGGACTGCACAAATGGAGACAAGACTTCCAATCTGTATGGGCACCGTAATATCCCATTGAGGTAAGATAAGGATATTTCACAACTGTTGGCCTGTATTTTGCCACTTTCATCTGAAAATTAACGTCGTTGTTTAGTGCTATACTTGTGCTCCCTAATTGACATGCCAAATCTTACATTGAAGGCGAAGCTTGTCTGTTATTGAACCAAGTGATGAAGGGGAAGAACAAGCGGAAGAAAAACAAAAATCAACTCCCGGTGCTGTAATGAAGCACTGGAATTGTGATGACACAAGTAATGATATTGTTTTGCATCTTAATTTATTGCTATGGCTGGAACGAGCAATTGTTTTGCCACTGATTTCATGCCACTCTTAATGTACTATGTAATTATCTCTACTTGTGCAAACAGGGATCTTCTTTGAAGATACCATATATTTTAGTGGAACTGCACAAGAAGATATTGGAAACATTAAACTAATCGAGGAGTATATAGTAAGCATGGCAACCACAGTAGATAACAACAGATGGTTCCAGAGAAGTGCTTGATCTGTATGCTCTACACAATAAGCCTCCTGACAAAGGTTGGTACTCGCCCACGGATTTCATCCATATGATTGAGCTTTGTCATCTCTATTGGTGTTGTGCTACTGTTTAGATACTGTCATGAGAAAGTGGTATTGTCCTTGAGAAGTGCTTCATGTATGTTGTTTTAAATATTTTTCCTTTTTTTTGAGCAAACATGGAGGCTAGCATTTAGTTGTCCTCTTGTCTTTGCACAAGAGGATCATCCTCCTCTGAAGAAGAATATGGAGTACGTGAAGTGCCTAGTTCCGATTATGTCAGGATAAAGAAGCCAAGCCTCTCTTCTTAAGAAGGGAGCAGTTGAAGGATGGTTACATTATTGCCCACAAGAACAAACTAACTTCAGCTCGGAAGGACTCACGGATCTCCATCTTTATTGCTGTGATGGCCAGTACAATGTTGTTTTATGATTCCTTCCGGTGAGTTCAATTTTTTTAAATGTGTGCTCTGCATGGATCATGTAGGTTGACTGTTTAAACTGTCAATTCATAGTGCAGTTTGCTTTATACTAAACACTTTTCTGTATTTATGCAAACAGGGGTGCTCAGCTTGATTTCAATGGGAACTGCACAAAATGTTCACGAATACATCGAATATTCTCGAATCATTCATTTCCACCACAAGAAAGGAGGTGCCGATATGTTCAAGGTGTTGCAACATATAAAGGCGAAATCATAGAAGCTACGCACGAATTTGGTTGATTTTGGTGGAACTGCACAAAAAGAACAGCTGGTTTATTTAGCACGAGGTGCCATGTCAATGTCCGAACTGATGGCAAACCTTGCCCATTCCACAATCGTAGGCATTTGATATTTTGGAATGGGAAAACCTTGTCAAAGTTTGCTCATTGATGTACACAAAACAACAAGCACTTAACATTTTGGAATGGGACAACCTTGTCAAATTTTGCTCATTGATGTAAGCAAGAAGACATGCGTTTGATATTTTCGAATGGGACGCCCTTGCTGTCAGCAGCGTCGATCTATTTTTCTTTATTCTTTAGTTGTGATGTAAATATTGGCTCTGACATGTGAATCGCTGAGATGCATAATCATCGATTGTTTTGAATGTTCTCTATGAATTGCCTGGCCTGTGTGTTTGATTCCAATGTACAGGAATGCTAAAAAGCTGCTCAAACTCTTTGTACTCCGGTCAAAGTAGAGATACTTTGACTGCAGACAAAACTTGTATGCTGACTAAAAAGGACCGGAGGGAGTACATGTGAAACTGCTGCGAATGAGGTGATAACCCTGGGAATAATGCTAGTACATTTTGTTTTGTATGTTCATCCAATGCCAGTGATACAAGAATTCGAACTAATCAAACTAAATTCATTCATGCACGGTCGGATTTCATATAAACATGTCGGATTTCATTACATTTCATACATTCTTCAACTAAAAAGGGGTGCGCTGGAGGTATAATTAATTAACCGAAGCTACCCACCTGTGTCCGGCTGAGCCGAACAGAAGCTTCTTCTCCAGTGGACTGAGCTTCAGTGACTTAACTGCAGATCCAGTTGCATAACTGACATGTGACCCAGATGCTTGTTGGGCCCACGTGTCAGTGAGCCAACTGTACCAGCAGTTAAGTAGAAGCAGCGTCCTTCTCCAACATAGCACTCCGACTCCACGTCGCCGCCAAGAAGCTAATCGGCCGTCAATGGTCAACCCGCCAAGCTTGGCTTCAACTGGAGGGTAGCAGCGGTGGCCTTACTTGGACCCGAGCGGCGGCGACCTACCGTGTTCTACTCTTCCTCGTTTTCTGTGTGGCGCGGCCTCGTTGGCAGCGGGGCGGGGCCTCGATAGAGCCGGCGATGTCCTCGGTCTCATTGTCGGCGGGGCGGCACCTCGGCGGAGCAGGGGAAATCCTCCCCCTCGTTGTCGGCAGGGTGGGGCCTCGGCTGAGCTGGCGATGTCCTCTGCCTCGTTGTTGGCGGGGCGGGGCCTCGGCGGAGTAGGGCATCCGCCTCTGTGCCAGCGGGGCGGGGCCTCGGCGGAGCCGGCGGTGTCTTCTGCCTTGTTGTTGGCGCCGCGGGGCCTCGGCGGAGTAGGGCCTCCGCCTCGGTGCCGGCGGGGCGGGGCCTTGGCGGAGCCGGCGGTGTCCTCTGCCTCGTTGTTAGCGCTGCGGGGCCTCAGCGGAGCAGGGCCTCGTCGACGCCAGCGGAGCGGGGACTCGTCGGAGCCGGCATTGTCCTCTGCCTCGTCCTCGGTCTCGCCAAACAGCGCCTCGCCCGCTTCATCGCCCTCTTTGTAGGCGGCCGCAGCCTCCGCTACCCGCATGCGGTACCGCCAGTGCTCGAGGCGGCCCTCGCAGGCGGAGCGGTACAAGTCGAGCAGCGCCTCCTGCTCCGCCCGCTCCACGGCGATCTGCTCCTCCGCCTGTAGGTACTCCTGGAGGAGATAGTGGTTGTAGGCGGCATCGGCCTGCGCCTCCCGGAACTGCTCCTCACGCTTCTGCATCACCGTGTCCATGTATTAGGCACTGGCCTTGCCGATGGTCATGGTGCAATGCACCGGCGAGGATGGCGCGGAGGAGGGGGTTGGCGCCGGATCGTCGACTACCATGTTCTCCATTGGAACGTCATCGTCCTCCGGATGCCTGCCGGCCAGGCAGTCGGCAGCAATGGCTGCCATCTCCTTGTGGTCCGTTGTCCACTCATCCCGAAGAGCGCTGGAGCGCGAGGAAGCCATGGTGGGCAGTAGTGGTGTGGACAAGAGAAAGGGAACGGAGGCGGATGACTGCGGCTATGGCCGGCGCAGCAGTTTATATAGCAATGGTGGGCGGCGGAGGGACGGACGTGTGGCGCCGGAGTAGCCGCCTTGGCAACCGCGTATAATTAATGTGGGCGGCAGACGGACGGACGGACGGACGGGACTTGCGTCGTTTGAAGGTGGAGTAATCGCCTGCATCGGGAAGCAGGGCGGGCGGCGCTGACCATTTCGGGCGGAAAGCACGCGCGGGCGAGGGAGGCGGTCTGGGTGGGACAGGGCAGTCAGACTCGTCCTTGGGAGCGGGTCGGTCCAGCAGCCGGACATGCTGGCTCGCCAGCGAGCTCGCCGAGCTGAGCCACGACAACCAGACGATGGACGTAGCTTCCGACCAGGAGCCGGCGCCACTGTCCAAGCCGGTTCATGCCGTGTTCACCATAGAGCAGGTGCGGCCTCACTTCGACGCCCTAATGGCGGAAGAGCAACCAGCGCAGGAGGACCTGTGCTGCAACCTCCATCTCGTCAACAAGCACCGGTGAACAAGCGAATGACAACGCCGTCACGGACATGTGGTCCTATGATCCTGGCTTCCCGAATGAGCAGCTATTGGAAATATGCCCTAGAGGCAATAATAAAATGGTTATTATTATATTTCCTTGTTCATGATAATTGTCTATTGTTCATGCTATAATTGTGTTATCCGGAAATCGTAATACATGTGTGAACACATAGACCATAACATGTCCCTAGTGAGCCTCTAGTTGACTAGCTCGTTGATCAATAGATGGTTACGGTTTCCTGACCATGGACATTGGATGTCATTGATAACGGGATCACATCATTAGGAGAATGATGTGATGGACAAGACCCAATCCTAAGCATAGCACTAGATCATGTAGTTCGTTTGCTGAAGCTTTTCTAATGTCAAGTATCATTTCCTTAGACCATGAGATCGTGCAACTCCCGGATACCGTAGGAATGCTTTGGGTGTACCAAACATCACAACGTAACTGGGTGGCTATAAAGGTGCACTACAGGTATCTCCGAAAGTGTCTGTTGGGTTGGCTCGGATCGAGACTGGGATTTGTCACTCCATATGACGGAGAGGTATCTCAGGGCCCACTCGGTATTGCATCATCATAATGAGCTCAATGTGACTAAGTAGTTAGTCACGGGATCATGCATTACGGAACGAGTAAAGTGACTTGCCATTAACGAGATTGAACGAGGTATTGGGATACCGACGATCGAATCTCGGGCAAGTAACGTACCGATTGACAAAGGGAATTGTATACGGGATTGCTTGAATCCTCGACATCATGGTTCATCCGATGAGATCATCGTGGAACATGTGGGAGCCAACATGGGTATCCAGATCCCGTTGTTGGTTATTGGCTAGAGAGGTGTCTCGGTCATGTCTGCATGATTCCCGAACCCGTAGGGTCTACACACTTAAGGTTCGATGACGCTAGGGTTATAAGGAAGGTTTGTATGTGATTACCGAATGTTGTTCGGAGTCCCGGATGAGATCCCGGACGTCACGAGGAGTTCCGGAATGGTCCGGAGGTAAAGATTTATATATGGGAAGTCACCATACGGTCACCGGAAATATTCGGGGGTATACTGGTATTGTACCGGGACCACCGGAGGGGTTCCGGGGGTCCACCGGGAGGGTCCACCTGCCCCGGAGGGCCTTATGGGCTGTAGGTGGAAGGGAACCAGCACTTAGTGGGCTGGGGGCCAAACCCCCTAGGGCGCATGCGCCTAGGGTTTGGGGAAACCCTAAAGGGGGGCGCCCCCCTTGCTTGGGGGGCAAGCCACCTCCCCCTTGGCCGCCGCCCCCCCTCTAGATCCCATCTAGAGGGGCCGGCCCCCTTCCCCCTTCTCCCTATAAATAGAGGGGTGAGGGGAGGGCTGCACCAACACATCCAAGGCGCAGCCCCTCCCCTCCCCAACACCTCCTCCGCGTGTGCTTGGCGAAGCCCTGCCGGAGAACTGTCACTCCACCACCACCACGCCGTCGTGCTGCTGTTGGAGCCTTCTTCCTCAAACTCTCCCTCCTCCTTGCTGGATCAAGGCGTGGGAGATGTCACCGCTCCGTATGTGTGTTGAACGCGGAGGTGCCGTCCGTTCGGCGCTTGGATCATCGGTGATTTGGATCACGACGAGTACGACTCCGTCAACCCTGTTCTCTTGAACGCTTCCGCTCGCGATCTACAAGGGTATGTAGATGCACTCCTCCCCTCTCGTTGCTAGTAAACTCCATAGATTGATCTTGGTGATGCGTAGAAAATTTTAATTTCCGCTACGATCCCCAATAGTGGTATCAGAGCTAGGTCTATGCGTAGTTTCTATGCACGAGTAGAACACAAGTTGTTGTGGGCGTTGATTTTGTCAATTTACTTGCCGTTACTAGTCTTATCTTGATTCGGCGGCATCATGGGATGAAGCGGCCCGGACCGACCTTACACGTACGCTTACGTGAGACAGGTTCCACCGACTGACATGCACTAGTTGCATAAGGTGGCTAGCGGGTGTCTGTCTCTCCCACTTTAGTCGGATCGGATTCGATGAAAAGGGTCCTTATGAAGGGTAAATAGAAATTGGCATATCACGTTGTGGTTTTGGCGTAGGTAAGAATCGTTCTTGCTAGAAACCTATAGCAGCCACGTAAAAGTTTGCAACAACAATTAGAGGACGTCTAACTTGTTTTTGCAGCAAGTGTCATGTGATGTGATATGGCCAGAAGGATGTGATGAATGATATATGGGATGTATGAGATTGATCATGTTCTTGTAATAGGAATCACGACTTGCATGTCGATGAGTATGACAACTGGCAGGAGCCTAGGAATTGTCTTAATTTATTTATGACCTGCGTGTCAACTGAAACGTCATGTAATTACTTTACTTTATTGCTAACCGTTAGCCATAGTAGTAGAAATAATAATTGGCGAGACAATTTCATGAAGAAACGATGATGGAGATCATGATGATGGAGATCATGGTGTCATGCCGGTGACGATGATGAACATGGCGCCCCGAAGATGGAGATCAAAAGGAGCAAAATGATATTGGCCATATCATGTCACTATTTGATTGCATGTGATGTTTATCATGTTTTACATCTTATTTGCTTAGAACGACGGTAGCATAAATAAGATGATCCCTCGCTAAAATTTCAAGAAAGTGTTCCCCCTAACTGTGCACCATTGCGAAGGTTCGTTGTTCCGAAGCACCACGTGATGATCGGGTGTGATAGGTTCTAACGTTCGCATACAACGGGTGTAAGCCAGATTTACACACGCAATACACTTAGGTTGACTTGACGAGCCTAGCATGTACAGACATGGCCTCGGAACACAAGAGACCGAAAGGTCGAACATGAGTCGTATAGCAGATACGATCAACATGAAGATGTTCACCGATGATGACTAGTCCGTCTCATGTGATGATCGGACACGGCCTAGTTGACTCGGATCATGTATCACTTAGATGACTAGAGGGATGTCTGTCTGAGTGGGAGTTCGTTAATAATTTGATTAGATGAACTTAATTATCGTGAACTTAGTCTAAAAACCTTTACAATATGTCTTGTAGATCAAATGGCCCACGCTAATGTTGCCCTCAACTTCAACGCGTTCCTAGAGAAAACCAAGCTGAAAGACGATGGTAGCAACTACACGGACTGGGTCTGTAACCTGAGGATTATCCTCATAGCTGCCAAGAAAGCATATGTCCTTGAAGCACCGCTAGGTGATGCACCTGTTTTCCCAGCAACTCAAGACGTTCTGAACGCCTGGCAGTCACGTAATGATGATTACTCCCTGGTTCAGTGCGGCATGCTTTACAGCTTAGAACCGGGGCTCCAAAAGCGTTTTGAGCAGCACGGAGCATATGAGATGTTCCAAGAGCTGAAAATGGTTTTCCAAGCTCATGCCCGGGTCGAAAGATATGAAGTCTCCGACAAGTTCTACAGTTGTAAGATGGAGGAGAATAGTTCCATCAGCGAACACATACTCAAAATGTCTGGGTTGCACAACCGCTTGTCTCAGCTGGGAGTTAATCTCCCGGATGACGCGGTCGTTGACAGAATCCTTTAGTCGCTCCCACCTAGCTACAAGAGCTTTGTGATGAACTTCAATATGCAGGGCATGGAAAAGACCATTCTTGAGGTATATTCAATGCTGAAATCAGAGGCGGTGGAGATCAAAAAGGAACATCAAGTGTTGATGGTGAATAAAACCACTAAGTTCAAGAAAGGCAAGGGTAAGAAGAACTTCAAGAAAGACGGCAAGGGAGTTGCCGCGCCCGGTAAGCAAGCTGCCGGGAAGAAGACAAAGAATGGACCCAAGCCTGAGACTGAGTGCTTTTATTGCAAGGGAAACAGTCACTGGAAGCGGAACTACCCCAAGTACTTAGCGGATAAGAAGGCCGGCAATACCAAAGGTATATGTGATATACATGTTATAGATGTGTACCTAACCAACGCTCGTAGTAGCTCCTGGGTATTTGATACTGGTGCCGTTGCTCATATTTGTAACTCAAAGCAAGAGCTGTGGAATAAGCGGAGACTGGCGAAGGACGAGGTGACGATGCGCGTCGGGAATGGTTCCAAGGTCGATGTGATCGCCGTCGGCACGCTACCTCCACATTTACCTACGGGACTAGTTTTAAACCTCAATAATTGTTATTTAGTGCCAGCTTTGAGCATGAACATTGTATCTGGATCTCGTTTAATGCGAGATGTCTACTCATTTAAATCCGAGAATAATGGTTGTTCTATTTATATGAGAGATATGTTTTATGGTCATGCCCCGCTGGTCAATGGTTTATTCTTAATGAATCTCGAACGTGATGTCACACATATTCATAGTGTGAATGCCAAGAAATGTAAGGTTGATAATGATAGTCCCACATACTTGTGGCACTGCCGCCTTGGTCACATTGGTGTCAAACGCATGAAGAAACTCCATGCAGATGGACTTTTGGAGTCTCTTGATTATGAATCATTTGACACGTGCGAACCATGCCTCATGGGAAAAATGACCAAGACTCCATTCTCCGGAACAGTGGAGCGAGCAACCAACTTATTGGAAATCATACATACTGATGTGTGCGGTCCAATGAGCGTTGAGGCTCGCGGTGGCTATCGTTATGTTCTCACCCTCACTGATGACTTGAGTAGATATGGGTATGTCTACTTAATGAAACACAAGTCTGAGACCTTTGAAAAGTTCAAGGAATTTCAGAGTGAGGTTGAGAATCAATGTGACAGGAAAATAAAGTTCTTATGATCAGATCGTGGAGGGGAATATTTGAGTCACGAATTTGACACACACTTAAGGAAATGTGGAATTGTTTCACAACTCATGCCGCCTGGAACACCACAGCGTAATGGTGTGTCCGAACGTCGTAATCGCACTCTATTGATATGGTGCGATCTATTATGTCTCTTACCGATCTACCGCTATCATTCTGGGGTTATGCTTTAGATACTGCCGCATTCACTTTAAATAGGGCTCCGTCGATATCCGTTGAGACGACACCGTATGAATTATGGTTTTGAAAGAAACCTAAGCTATTGTTTCTTAAAGTTTGGGGATGCGATGCTTATGTCAAGAAACTTCAACCTGAAAAGCTCGAACCCAAGTCGGAAAAATGCGTCTTCATAGGATACCCTAAGGAAACCATTGGGTATACCTTCTACCTCAGATCCGAAGGCAAGACCTTCGTTGCCAAGAACGGGTCCTTTCTGGAGAAAGAGTTTCTCTCAAAAGAAGTAAGTGGGAGGAAAGTGGAACTTGGTGAGATGACCCCTCTCGAACCAGAAAGTAGCACAACACAAGAAAATGTTTCTGTGGTGCATGCACCGACTAGAGAGGAAGTTAATGATGACGATCATGATCAAGTTACCACTGAACTTCGTAGGTCCACAAGGACACGTTCCGCACCAGAGTGGTACGGCAACCCTGTCCTAGAAATCATGTTGTTGGACAACGGTGAACCTTCGAACTATGAAGAAGCAATGGCGGGTCCAGATTCCAACAAATGGCTTGAAGCCATGCAATCCGAGATAGGATCCATGTATGAAAACAAAGTGTGGACTTTTGACAGACTTGCCCGATGATCGGCGAGCGATAGAAAATAAATGGATCTTTAAGAAGAAGACAGACGCGGATGGAAATGTTACCATCTATAAAGCTCGACTTGTCGCTAAGGGTTATCGACAAGTTCAAGGAGTTGACTACGATGAGACCTTCTCACCCGTAGCGAAGCTGCAGTCCGTCCGAATCATGTTAGCAATTGCCGCATTCTACGATTATGAAATATGGCAAATGGACGTCAAAACGGCATTCCTTAACGGCTTCCTTAAGGAAGAATTGTATATGATGCAGCCGGAAGGTTTTGTCGATCCTAAGAATGCTGACAAAGTATGCAAGCTCCAGCGCTCAATCTATGGGCTGGTGCAGGCATCTCGGAGTTGGAACATCTGCTTTGATGAGATGATCAAAGCGTTTGGGTTTACACAGACTTATGGAGAAGCCTGTGTTTACAAGAAAGTGAGTGGGAGCTCTGTAGCATTTCTCATATTATATGTGGATGACATACTATTGATGGGAAATGATATAGAATTCTTGGAAAGTATAAAGGCCTACTTGAATAAGGGTTTTTCAATGAAGGACCTTGGAGAAGCTGCTTACATATTAGGCATCAAGATCTATAGAGATAGATCGAGACGCCTCATAGGTCTTTCACAAAGCACATACCTTGACAAGATATTGAAGAAGTTCAATATGGATCAGTCCAAGAAGGGGTTCTTGCCTGTATTGCAAGGTGTGAGATTGAGCACGGCTCAATGCCCGACCACGGCAGAAGATAGAGAAAAGATGAGTGTCGTACCCTATGCCTCGGCCATAGGGTCTATTATGTATGCCATGCTGTGTACCAGACCTGATGTAAACCTTGCCGTAAGTTTGGTAGGAAGGTACCAAAGTAATCCCGGCATGGAACACTGGACAGCGGTCAAGAACATCCTGAAGTACCTGAAAAGGACTAAGGATATGTTTCTCATTTATGGAGGTGACGAATAGCTCGTCGTAAAGGGTTACTTCGATGCTAGCTTCGACACAGATCTGGATGACTCTAAGTCACAAACCGGATACGTGTATATTTTGAATGGTGGGGCAGTTAGCTGGTGCAGTTGCAAGCAAAGCGTCGTGGCGGGATCTACATGTGAAGCGGAGTACATGGCAGCCTCGGAGGCAGCACATGAAGCAATCTGGATGAAGGAGTTCATTGCCGACCTAGGAGTTATTCCCAATGCATCGGGGCCGATGACTCTCTTCTGTGACAACACTGGAGCTATTGCCCTTGCCAAGGAGCCCACGTTTCACAAGAAGACCAGGCACATCAAGCATCGCTTCAACTCCATTCGTGAAAATGTTCAAAATGGAGACATAGATATTTGTAAAGTACATACGGATTTGAATGTCGCAGATCCGTTGACTAAACCTCTTCCACGGGCAAAACATGATCAACACCAGAACTCTATGGGTATACGATTCATCACAATGTAACTAGATTATTGACTCTAGTGCAAGTGGGAGACTGTTGGAAATATGCCCTAGAGGCAATAATAAAATGGTTATTATTATATTTCCTTGTTCATGATAATTGTCTATTGTTCATGCTATAATTGTGTTATCTGGAAATCATAATACATGTGTGAACACATAGACCATAACATGTCCCTAGTGAGCCTCTAGTTGACTAGCTCGTTGATCAATAGATGGTTACGGTTTCCTGACCATGGACATTGGATGTCATTGATAACGGGATCACATCATTGGGAGAATGATGTGATGGACAAGACCCAATCCTAAGCATAGCACTAGATCGTGTAGTTCGTTTCTGAAGCTTTTCTAATGTCAAGTATCATTTCCTTAGACCATGAGATCGTGCAACTCCCGGATACCGTAGGAATGCTTTGGGTGTACCAAACGTCACAACGTAACTGCGTGGCTATAAAGGTGCACTACAGGTATCTCCGAAAGTGTCTGTTGGGTTGGCTCGGATCGAGACTGGGATTTGTCACTCCGTATGACGGAGAGGTATCTCATGGCCCACTCGGTATTGCATCATCATAATGGGCTCAATGTGACTAAGTAGTTAGTCACGGGATCATGCATTACGAAACGAGTAAAGTGACTTGCCGGTAGCGAGATTGAACGAGGTATTGGGATACCGACGATCGAATCTCGGGCAAGTAACGTACCGATTGACAAAGGGAATTGTATACGGGATTGCTTGAATCCTCGACATCGTGGTTCATCCGATGAGATCATCGTGGAACATGTGGGAGCCAACATGGGTATCCAGATTCCGCTGTTGGTTATTGGCTAGAGAGGTGTCTCGGTCATGTCTGCATGATTCCCGAACCCGTAGGGTCTACACGCTTAAGGTTCGATGACATTAGGGTTATAAGGAAGGTTTGTATGTGATTACCGAATGTTTTTCGGAGTCCCGGATGAGATCCCGGACGTCACGAGGAGTTCCGAAATGGTCCGGAGGTAAAGATTTATATATGGGAAGTCACCATACGGTCACCGGAAATATTCGGGGGTATACCGGTATTGTACCGGGACCACCGGAGGGGTTCCGGGGGTCCACCGGGAGGGTCCACCTGCCCCGTAGGGCCTTATGGGCTGTAGGTGGACGGGAACCAGCCCTTAGTGGGCTAGGGGCCAAACCCCCTAGAGCCCATGCGCCTAGGGTTTGGGGAAACCCTAAAGGGGGGCGCCCCCCCTTGCTTGGGGGGCAAGCCACCTCCCCCTTGGCCGCCGCCCCCCCTCTAGATCCCATCTAGAGGGGCCGGCCCCCTTCCCCCTTCTCCCTATAAATAGAGGGGTGAGGGGAGGGCTGCACCACCACATCCAAGGCGCAGCCCCTCCCCTCCCCAACACCTCTCCTCCTCCGCGTGTTCTTGGCGAAGCCCTGCCGGAGAACTGTCACTCCACCACCACCACGCCGTCGTGCTGCTGTTGGAGCCTTCTTCCTCAACCTCTCCCTCCTCCTTGCTGGATCAAGGCGTGGGAGACGTCACCGCTCCGTACGTGTGTTGAACGCGGAGGTGCCGTCCGTTCGGCGCTTGGATCATCGGTGATTTGGATCACGACGAGTACGACTCCATCAACCCCGTTCTCTTGAACGCTTCCGCTCGCGATCTACAAGGGTATGTAGATGCACTCCTCCCCTCTCGTTGCTAGTAAACTCCATAGATTGATCTTGGTGATGCGTAGAAAATTTTAATTTCCGCTACGATCCCCAACAGCAGCGGGCGCTGTATCAGACCATCCATAGGGCCCGCGAGGCCCTCTCCGTCGTCCTTCCAGTTGTTGCGCTCGTCGTGGCGCCGCCGTCTCACATTGTCAACATGGTCAACAGACATGAGGAATCAGGAGATGACTTTACTTGGAGAGGATGACAGTGGGGACCCACCAGGGCCATAGCCGCACGTACGCAAGTGCCTCCTTATTATATACTACAACTGTAAAAAAATTTGCTTCCTCCTGGTTTCCTGACATCACGGTCCCACACCATTGTCAACCTATGTAGTCAATAAACGAGAGAATTGCGCAAGGAGCGGCCGACAGCTGGGACCAAGCACCTTGAACAGTATTTGTGTTTTTGAGGTGTGAGCACTGCAGAGTTTTTCTTGAGCGATGTTTTCATTTTTTTGAGACAAGAGCGATGTTTTCGTTGTTGTTCAGAGGAGAGCAGGGTATTAACTGGGCGGGCTGTGGCCCGTCTAGCCCAGGCCAGATATCCAGCCCAGATATTAATTTTTTTCAAGCTGAAAATGGCTAGCCCAGCTATACTTTTTTTTGAGGAATACCCAGGCAAGGTCAACTTGTTATTCTCCGCCCCGCTGTGCTGCAAATCTTTCCTAGGAGGGATGCATTAGGATTAACAAGAAAATGGGATTTAAGAAATAATATATGGGATGTAATTATAAAAACTAGGCTGTAACTATAAAAAATGCACCAAACACGTAATTAGTTTATAAAATACTATTTTTGGATTTTGAAAATTTTAATTTCATTAATTGTTGCGCGCGCAATGTTTCGTTTGATTTTTACGTAAGACAAATTTATATTGAAATTGTATTTAATCTGACTAGAAATTTCGGGATAAAAATATTTCGTATCCCATCAAGATGTGGGAAATTTTATTGATTTTGTTTTGAACGTTTGGTTGAAATTATTAATCGTTGTCCTACTAGAAAATGGGTTGTACTTTTAACAAACTGTAAATGGGTTGTAGTAAATTCCATTATAATTCAAAAATGGGCTATACATTCTTACAAATCTCAAATGGGCTATAAGTTCTCTGCCATACACTTGTGGGCCTACTAAGTTGATGCGTCCCCTAAAAAAAATTTAAGTTGACGCGTATGCAAGGCTTTATCAACTTATAGTCAACACACGGTTCTAGCAATAGTGGCCGTTGGATGTCCATCCAACGGATGTCGTGCTTCTTCTTCAATTTCGGATATTCTAGCTTCACCCGCCCAAAAACGATTCCTCCCCCTGGCATCTGGGGCGCACCGTTTCGGAGGCTGACCTGTGGGCCTACTAAGTTGGCGCGTACGCAGGGCTTGTCAACTTAGTCAACAAACGATTCTAGCAGCAGTGACCGTTGGATTTGAATCGAACGGTCCTGCTGCTTCTTCAATCGCTGCTCTTCTTGCCCCAGCCGCCCAATCCAGCGCCGGCGAGACCGCTTGCTCCTGCCTCCCGTGGTCGGCTGTGCTGCCGCAGAAGCCTCACCGCCCCCTACTACTCCCACCGCTGGCCAGGCCCTGCGGCGACGGCAGCCTCACACCGCAGCCGAACCAGTGAACCCCCATACTCCTCTCCGCGTGGGCATCCACTGCCGCATCTTCCCCGGCTCCGCTTCGTCCCCTTCCTAGGCCTCGCCGTAGTCCACCGCCGTGGTGCTCTCGGTGCGGCGTGGTCAACGTGGTCAAGGAACGACTTCCATCGGAAGAGTACTGTATGTGGAGAGGCTGACAGCTGGGCCACGGCCGCAGTAAGGAAGTGTCTCCTTATTACGCGGAAAATAATGATTCCTCCGCCTGACATCGGGGACCCACCGGACGGGCCACTGTATTTTGCGAAAAAAAGTTTCCCCCTGACTGTTGGGACCCACTAGCTACATCTTCGCACGCAAGGAAGTGCGTCCATATTACGGGCAAAAAAATGATTCAACACCTGACTTCTGAGACCCACCAGCTACATCTTTGCACGCAAGGAAGTGCCTGCAGTCGGGACCCACCTGGTCGAAGCGTACGTAGCGTTGTCATTCTGGTCGCGAGCGTGTACGTACATACTGGTCGATCGGTCTGTATGCAGGCTGCAGCGATGAACCGTGGCCGTGCAAGGAAAGGCACGTGTCGTAGTAGAGGCGCGCACGTAGCATGTACACGTACGTACAGTGGACAGGCTGCAAGAAAGTAAATACGGCCACGTACGTACGTACGGGCGGGGTCTCGAACGCCTACTCGCGCGTACGTACGGCCAGGGCTCGTGTACATGGTTGGGTCAGAACGGCGAAACTGTGTCGTTGTCGTGTTCATGGGGAGGCAACGGAATGCGTCGTGTTCATCGAGAGGCAACGGAAAGAGTGTTGTTCATCGGGAGCCAACCGGCTTGGACGGAACAGCCGATGGAAACGAGGCCTGGCGTACCGCAGAATGGAGGAACGGCCTTGTGTTCGACCGGCCACGGTCGAAACGGGTTCCTGTTCATCGGGAGCGGTCTGGCGTACCGCGAAACGGAGGAAACAAACTTCTGTTGGACCTCCTACGGTCGAAACGGGGTCCTGTTGACCGGGAGGGGTGTGGCGTACCGCAAAACAGAGTAAACGGACTTGTGTTGGAGCGCTACGGTCGAAACGGGGGTCCTGTTCCTCGGGAGGGGTGTGGCGTACCGCAAAACGGGACTCCACGGGATACTGTTCATCTCCACCTCCGACCTCCTCCAGCCTCCACGGGCTACTGTTCATCCACCGTCGACCTCCTCCAGCCTCCACCTATGACAGTTCATCCACGGGCTCCTGTTCATCCAGCCTCCACCGCTCCTCCACCGGCAACTGTTTAACCAGCCCTCTCCACGGGGTCCTGTTCAACCACCCCTCCACGGGCTACTGTTCATCCAGCCCTCCACCGGCTACTGTTCAACCAGCCCTCCATGGGGTCGTCCTGTTCATCCAGCCCTCCATGGGGTCCTGTTCATCCACCCCTCCAGCGGCTCGATCGATCGGGGTACTGTTCACCCAGTGGCAACGGCCTCTACTACCACGGGGTCCTGTTCATCCAACCCCCCACTAGGAACTGTTCATCCAAACCCCCCAACAACGCTCACTGTTCATCCAGAGGTAGCATCGATCGGCTTTAGTTAGCAGCAGTAGCAAAGGAATCACTCAGGTTCAGTTAACAGCAAAGGATCGATTGATCGCTCGGGTTCAGTAACGCGTAGCCTGCAGTGCAATCACTCAGGTTCAGTAGGCGAACGCCTCGCTCGGGTTCACTTAGAGCCCAACGCCTCGCACCCACGCACGTACGTGTATGAGATA
The DNA here is from genome assembly GCF_002575655.3 of Aegilops tauschii subsp. strangulata. NCBI lineage: Eukaryota > Viridiplantae > Streptophyta > Magnoliopsida > Poales > Poaceae > Aegilops > Aegilops tauschii. The sequence continues at coordinate 43,318,819 of NC_053036.3, forward strand.
AACGTGCATCGCTCGGCCCCCGACCAACCACCATACCGGGAACTCCCCGCTATTTTCCGCGCCCTCGCTTCTACCACGGTTTTTTCCGTCATGGACAGCCCAAAGAATGTCATGCAGCTGCCTCTCCGGCCCGCCCAGGATGAAAATCCCATTTTCTGTCATGATTTTTTATCATAGAAGTAGGAGCCCACCACATCTATGATGATACCGGGTTTTGTCACAATTATCATCATAGAAGTGTCATAAGTATGACATAAAAAAAATTGTTCGGCCCAAAATGTCACGGATGTGTCTTTTTTTGTAGTGACACTTATACCTTGAAATTTTAGTGAGGGGTCATCTTATAATGCTACCGCAAAACTAAGCAAAATAAGATGCATAAAAGATAAACATCACATGCAATCAAAATATGTGACATGATATGGCCATCATCATCTTGTGCCTTTGATCTCCATCTCCAAAGCACCGTCATGATATCCATCGTCACCGGCTTGACACCTTGATCTCCATCGTAGCATTGTTGTCGTCTCGCCAACTACTGCTTCTACAACTATCGCTAACGCATAGTGATAAAGTAAAGCAATTACATGGCGATTGCATTTCATACAATAAAGCGACAACCATAAGGCTCCTGCAAGTAGCCGGTAACTTTTACAAAACATGATCATCTCATACAATAACATATATCACATCATGTCTTGACCATATCACATCACAACATGCCCTGCAAAAACAAGTTAGACGTCCTCTACTTTGTTGTTGCAAGTTTTACGTGGCTGGTACGGGCTTCTTGAAGGAAATATGCCCTAGAGGCAATAATAAAGTTATTATTTAGTTCCTTATTTCATGATAAATGTTTATTATTCATTCTAGAATTGTATTAACCGGAAACTTAGTACATGTGCGAATACATAGACAAACAGAATGTCACTAGTATGCCTCTACTTGACTAGCTCGTTGATCAAAGATGGTTAAGTTTCCTAGCCATTGACATGAGTTGTCATTTGATGAACGGGATCACATCATTAGAGAATGATGTGATTTACATGACCCATCCGTTAGCTTAGCACTATGATCGTTTAGTTTGTTGCTATTGCTTTCTTCATAACTTATACATGTTCCTATGACTATGAGATTATGTGATAATCCCCAAGTGTAGGGAATCATCGTAGCAATTCCCAATGGTGGAAGTGATAAGTATGGAGTGTCGAACCCACAAGGAGCTAAAGGTAAGATCAATATTCCCTCAAGTCCTATCTGCCACTGATACAACTCTACGTACACCGAACGTTTGCTTCCAACTAGAAACAAGAAATAAAACTACGTTGTGGGTATGAAGAGGATAACCTTGCATGATATTGGAGGGATAAAACATAAAATTAGGTGTTGTTATCATAAAGTTAGAAATATTACTAAATATTATAAATAGCGAGTGTGGAATAATGATGGATCGGTGTGCGGAATTGTCCTAGGCAATTGTTAACAAGACAGGTAGTCACTATTGCAATTTCATATGAGGGAGAGGCATAAGCTAACATACTTTCTCTTCTTGGATCATATGCACTTATGATTGGAACTCTAGCAAGCATCCGCAACTATTAAAGATCATTAAGGTAAAACCCAACCATAGCATTAAAGCATCAAGTCCTCTTTATTCTCATACGCCATGACCCACTTATCTGTGTTTGTGTTTCCGTCACTCACGCAACACAGACAATAAGGAAACCATGAACATATTGCAACACCCTACAGCGGGAATCCCTCACGCTTGCGTGACATGGAGGGCACAATAGGACACCACCAAAATAAAACATACAACTCATACCAATCTAGATCATCAATCAACCCAAAGACAAAGGATATCTACTCAAAACATCATAGGATGGCAACACATCATTGGATCATAATATGTGGCATAAAGCACCATGTGCAAGTAGGGATTACAGAGGGGTGCGGGAGAGTGATCCGCGTAAAAGAGATGAGGATGGTGATGACGATGGTGATGTTGATGTTGATGAAGACGATCACCGCGGCGATGATTCCCCTCCCGATGGCAATCCGGCGCCACCGAGAGAGAGAGAGAGGAGGAGAGGTTCTCCCCCTTGTGCTTCCTCCTCCATGGCCTCCCCCTGGATGGGGAGAGGTTCTCCCTCTGGTCCTTGAGTTTTTTCTATGGCGATGATGGCCCCTCCGGGATCCTCCTCCATGGCCTCCGATGATGATGGCCCCCTCCGGCAGGGTGCCAGAGAGGGCCTAGATTGATTTCTCGTGGCTACAAAGTCTTGTGGCGGCGGAACTTCCGATCTAGGTTAATTTCCGGAGGTTTCTGTATTTATAGGAGAGGTTGGCGTCGAGAACAAGTCAGGGGGCCCCACGGGCAGTCCACGAGGCACAGGGGCGCGCCCAGGGGGGTGGGCACGCCCCCCACCCTCGTGGGGCCCACGGGACTCCCCTCCGGTAGATTTTTTGTTCCAGTATTTTTCATATTTTCCAGAAAAATTCTCTGTTGATTTTCAGCGCATTCCGAGAACTTTTATTTCTGCCAAAAACAACACCACGGTAGTTCTGCTAAAAACAGCGTCAGTCCGGGTTAGTTCTAATCAAACCATACCAAAATCATATAAAACTAGTGTAAACATGGCATGAATACTTCATAAATTATAGATACGTTGGAGACGTATCAGCATCCCCAAGCTTAATTCCTACTCGTCCTCGAGTAGGTAAATGATAAAAGAAATAATTTATGAAGTGTGAATGCTAGCAAGTGCAAAAGTGTGATCAATGATGGTTCTGATCACTTTTTCTAGCATCATTATATATCATAACAGTAGCTCAACTCATAAAACTTCTCATGATCAAGTAACAAGCCATTCACACGTTAAAGTATAGATCATGAACTTTCTTGAAAACTAACAAACCGTGCCCTTAGTCATCAAACAATTGCAATTCTTCTTATTTTCGGGAAGGGTCTATGTAAGATTTTTTGATTCAGCAAACTCCACATATTCAACTATCATTTAATCTTTCACAATTTCTAACACTCATGTGATATTTATGGGTTCAAAGTTTTAATCGGACACAGAGAAAGATAGGGGCTTATAGTTTCGCCTCCCAAGCTTTTACCTCAAGGGTAATGTCAACAATAATAATTTATGAGGACCTACATACAAGTGATATATATATATATATATATATATATATATATATATATATATATATATATATATATATATCCGGATCGTTCCAACACAAAGTGCTTGCCAAAGGAAAAAGTGTAAAAAGGAAAGGTGATGATCACCACGACTCTTGTATAAGGGTAGAAGATAAAAGTAAAGGATAGGCCCTTCGTAGAGGGAAGCAGAGGTTGTCATGCGATTTTAAGGTTGGATGCACAAAATCTTAACGCAAAAGAACGTCACTTCATATTGCCTCTTTTGATAGAGACCTTTATTTTGCAGTCCGTCTCTTTTATTTCTTCCCTATCACAAGTTCGTATAAAGCTTATTTTCTTCGCACTGATAGATCATACATATTTAGAGAGCAATTTTTATTGCATGCATCGATGACAACTTACTTGAAGGATCTTACTCAATCCATAGGTAGGTATGGTGGACTCTCATAGCAAAACTAGTTTAAGGGATGTTTGGAAGCACAAGTAGTATCTCTACTTGGTGCAAAGAATTTGTCTAGCATGAGAGGGAAAGGCAAGCTCAACATGTTGGATGATCCAAGACAATATAACGTTTCGGATATAGGAAAACATAACCCATTAAGTTGTCTTCCTTGTCCAACATCAACTTTTGAGCATGTCATATTTTAATGAGTGGTCACAATTACAAAAGATGTCCAAGATAGTATATTTATATGTGAAATCTCTCTTCCTTCAATATTCTTTCATAAATTTTTCAAGTGACCAATTCTGCGTTTGCTAACTTTCAATAAGTTTACTACCTATACTCATTATGTGTGAAGTCATTACTCCCCATGTTATAAGCATATGAAACGTATATAAATTCAGATTTATGATATTCAATTCATTCAACCATTTACTCATAGGATATACGTGAAGCACGTGAGTAAATGACAAACTACTCCAAAAATATATAAGTGAAGAACAATGAGTAGTCAAATAATTAACTAGCCATGGGAGGATTGTTTTTCATTCAAGATTTCATATCCAATGATTTTATTCAAACAGCATGTAAAATTGAAAATATGCTCCAAGCAAAACACATATCATGTGACGAATAAAAATATAGCTCCGAGTAAGGTATACCGATAGTTTTGAAGACGAGAGAGGGGATGCCTTCCGGGGCATCACCAATCTTAGGCGCTTGAGTCTTCCTTGAATATTACCTTGGGGTGCCTTGGGCATCCCCAAGCTTAGGATCTTTTCACTCCTTATTCTCCTCATATCGACATCTCACCCAAAGCTTGAAAACTTCATTCACACAAAACTTAACGGAACTTCGTGAGATAGGTTTGTATGATAAAGAGTAAACCATTCACTTTGGTACTGTCAAAGACAAGGTTTATCATTGTTCTCACACAATTCCTACTGTACCATATAATTTATACAATTTATATTGAGAAATATAAGCCATAGAAACTAGAAAACAAGCAAACTATGCAATGAAAACAGAATTTGTCAGAAACAGAACAGTCTGTAATGATCTGAACAGAACCATACTTTTGCTACTCCAAAAATTATGAAATAAATTGTTGGACTTGAGGAATTTGTCTATTAATCTTATGCAAAAAGAATCAACTCCAAAGCAGTCTTCTGTAAGAAATGACAGCTAATCTCGTGAGCGCAAAGTTTCTGTTTTTTACAGCAAGATCACATTAACTTTCACCCAAGTCTTCCCAAAGGTCTTACTTGGCTCTTTATTGAAACAAAAGCTATAAAACATGATTACTACAGTAGCTTAAAGAGAAAGGGTAAATATTGGGTTGTCTCCCAACAAGCGCTGTTCTTTAATGCCCTTTAGCTAGGCATGATGATTTCAATGATGCTCACATAAAAGATAAGAATGAAACATAAAGAGAGCATCATAAAGAATATGACTAGCACATTTAAATCTAACCCACTTCCTATGCCTAGGGATTTTGTGAGCACACAATTTATGGGAACAAGAATCAACTAGCATAGGAAGGTAAAACAAGTATAACTTCAAAACTTCAAGCAAATGAAGAGGAAACTTGATATTATTGCAACTCCTGCAAGCATGTATTACTCCCTCATAATAATTTTCAGTAGCATCATGAATGAGTTCAACAATATAACTATCACATAAAGCATTCTTTTCATGACCTACAAGCATAGAAATTTTACTACTCTCTACATAAGCAAAATTCTTCTCATTCGGAATAGTGGGATCACTAATTACTAAAGTTGACACTCTTCCAAACCCACTTTACATGGTAATATTATTCATACTCCAAGAGATATAAGTGAAGTTCATGGAGCATTCTACAATTAATATAGACTAACCAATATCCAAGCTCAAAACATATAAGTGAAGCACACGAAGCATTCTATAAAACCATACTCAAAATATTTAAGTGAAGCACAAAGAGCAATTCTATAAGATCATACTTAAAAGATATAAGTGAAGCACATGAAGTATTCTATAAATCAATGAAGGGCTATCTCAGCTAGCATGGTTCTTAAATAAAAAACAAAAACACAAAGGACACAAATCATGTGAACAAAACAAAAACCGAGGTATACCGATATTTGTTGAAGAAGAAAGATGGGATGCCAACCGGGGCATCCCCAAGCTTAGATGCTTGAGTATCCTTTGAAATATTTACTTGGGGTGCCTTGGGAATCCCTAAGCTTGGACTCTTGCCTCTCTTTATTGTTCTCATATTGACAGCTCCTTGATCTTCGAACACTTCATCCACACAAAACTTTAACAAAAACTTTGTGAGATCCGTTATTGTCATAAAGCAAACTACTACTTTAAGGTCCTGTACTGAAATCATTCTTTATTTATAATGGTGTTAAACCTACTTTATTCCAACTTCTCTATGGTTCATACCCCCCGATACTAGCCATAGATTCATCAAAATAAGCAAACAACACGAGAAAAACAGAATCTGTCAAAAACAGGACAGTCTGTTGTAATCTGGAAGTTTAGTAAACTTCTGTAACTCTAAAAATTATGAAATAAATTTGACAACTTGAACAATTTGTACAGAAGTAATGTGCAAAAAGTTTCAGACCGATTTGACCTTCTAGTAAAAAAAATTAAAATCACGCGCTACAGCCAAAGTTTCTGTTTTTGTTCTGCACATAGTAAACAAGCAATCTAATCATCCTAAAACCAAATCTTGGCACATTATTTTTATAATACAATGGATATACACAAGGGGATAATTATTTACAGAGAAACTTCCACGAAAAATTCTACATTGTTTCCGTGAGCATGAACACAAGTGCTCAAGGTCGACCCTCACTTCTTCAATGCATAACATTTCAATCACTTCTCTTTTTGAAAAACTTTTTAGGCATGATAGGCAAGTAATTTTTTTTGTATTTTCAAAAAAAAATTGTATGTTTCACCCACAACTAAACAGAAAAAAAAAGTAAAAACAAAATCTACTTAGTGAAGAAAGCAAATAAGCACACATGAGAATATCAACCCCACGCTATTGCTCCCCGGCAACGGCGCCAGAAAAGAGCTTGATAATCCCCAAGTGTAGGGAATCATCGTAGAAATTCCCAATGGTGGAAGTGATAAGTATGGAGTGTCGAACCCACAAGGAGCTAAAGGTAATATCAATATTCTCTCAAGTCCTATCTGCCACTGATACGACTCTACGTACACCGAACGTTTGCTTCCAACTAGAAACAAGAAATAAAACTACGTTGTGGGTATGAAGAGGATAACTTTGCATGATATCGGAGGGCTAAAACATAAAAGTAGGTGTTGTTATCATAAAGTTAGAATATATTACTAAATATTATAAATAGCAAGTGTGGAATAATGATGGATCGGTGTGCGGAATTGTCCTAGGCAATTGTTAACAAGACCGGTAATCACTATTGCAATTTCATATGAGGGAGAGGCATAAGCTGACATACTTTCTCTTCTTGGATCATATGCACTTATGATTGGAACTCTAGCAAGCATCCGCAACTACTAAAGATCATTAAGGTAAAACCCAACCATAGCATTAAAGCATCAAGTCCTCTTTATTCCCATACGCCATGACCCACTTATCCGTGTTTGTGTTTCAGTCACTCACGCAACGTAGACAATAAGAAAACTATGAACATATTGCAACACCCTACAGCGGGAATCCCTCACGCTTGCGTGACACGGTGGGCACAATAGGACAGCACCAAAATAAAACATACAACTCATACCAATCTAGATCATGAATCAACCCAAAGACAAAGGATATCTACTCAAAACATCATAGGATGGCAACACATCATTGGATCATAATATGTGGCATAAAGCACCATGTTCAAGTAGGGATTACAGCGGGGTGCGGGAGAGTGAACCGCGTAAAAGAGATGAGGATGGTGATGATGATGGTGATGTTGATGAAGACGATCACCGCGTCGATGATTCCCCTCCCGATGGCAATCCGGCGCCACCGAGAGAGAGAGGAGGAGAGGTTCTCCCCCTTGTGCTTCCTCCTCCATGGCCTCCCCCTCGATGGGGAGAGATTCTCCCTCTGGTCCTTGGCCTTCATGGCGATTATGGCCCCTCCGGAATCCTCCTCCATGGCCTCCGGTGATGATGGCCCCCTCCGGCAGGGTGCCAGAGAGGACCTAGATTGATTTCTCTTGGCTACAGAGGCTTGCGGCGGCGGAACTTCCGATCTAGGTTAATTTCCGGAGGTTTCTGTATTTATAGGAGAGGTTGGCGTCGAGAACAAGTCAGGAGGCCCCACGGGCAGTCCACGAGGCACAGGGGCGCGCCCAGGGAGGGTGGGCGCGCCCCCACCCTCGTGGGACCCACGAGACTCGCCTCCGGTAGATTTTTGTTCCAGTATTTTTCATATTTTCCAGAAAAATTCTCCGTTGATTTTCAGCTCATTCCGAGAACTTTTATTTCTACACAAAAACAACACCACGATAGTTCTACTGAAAACAGCGTCAGTCCGGGTTAGTTCTAATCAAATCATACCAAAATCATATAAAACTAGTGTAAACATGGCATGGATACTTCATAAATTATAGATATGTTGGAGACGTATCATTATGCAACTCCCGAATACCGGAGGAACACTTTGTGTGCTACCGAACGTCACAACGTAACTGGATGATCATAAAGGTGCTCTACAGGTGTCTCCGATGGTACTTGTTGAGTTGGCATAGATCGAGATTAGGGTTTGTCACTCCGATTGTCGGAGAGGTATCTCTGGGCCCTCTCGTAATGCACATCACTATAAGCCTTGCAAGCAATGTGACTAATGAGTTAGTTCTGGGATGTTGTATTACAGAACGAGTAAAGAGACTTGCCGATAACGACATTGAACTAGGTATTGAGATACCGACGATCGAATCTTGGGCAAGTAACATACCGATGACAAAGGGCACAATGTATGTTGTTTTGCGGTTTGACCGATAAAGATCTTCGTAGAATATGTGGGAGCCAATATGAGCATCCAGGTTCCGCTATTGGTTATTGACTTGAGATGTGTCTCGTTCATGTCTACAAAGTTCACGAACCCGTAGGTTCCGCACGCTTAACGTTTGATGAGGATTTGTATTAAAGAGTTATGTGATTTGATGACTGAAGATAGTTCGGAGTCCCGGATGAGATCATGGACATGACGAGGAGTCTCAAAATGGTCGAGACATAAGGATCGACATTGGAAGGCTATATTCGGACATCAAAAAGGTTCCGAGTGATTCGGGTATTTTTTGGAGTACCGGAGAGTTACGGGAATTCGTATTGGGCCTTAATGGGCCATACGGGAAAGGAGAGAAAGGCCTCAAGGGTGGTCGCGCCCCTTCCCCATGGACTGGTCCGAATTGGACTAGGGAAAGGGGGTGCCCCTTCCTTTCTTCTCCTTCTCCCTTCCCCTTTTCCTATTCCATGTGGGAGGTGGAATCCTACTAGGACTAGGGAGTCCTAGTAGGACTCCACACTTTGGGCGCGCCCTATGAGGGCCGGCCTCCTTCTCCCTCCATCCTTTATATACGTGGCCAGGGGCACCCCATAGACACACAAGTTGATTACTTAGCCGTGTGCGGTGCCCCCCTCACAGTTACAGACCTCGGTCATATCGTCGTAGTGCTTAGGCGAAGCCCTGCGTCGGTAACTTCATCATCACCGTCACCACGCCGTCGTGCTGACGGAACTCTACCTCGGCCTCAACTGGATCAAGAGTACGAGGGACGTCATCGAGCTGAACGTGTGCTGAATTCAGAGGTGCCATGCGTTCGGTACTTGGATCGGTCGGATCATGAAGACGTACGACTACATCAACCGCGTTGATAAAACGCTCCCGCTTTCGGCCTACGAGGGTACGTGGACACACTCTCCCCGCTCGTTGCTATGCATCACATAGATCTTGCGTGATCGTAGGAATTTTTTTGAAATTACTGCGTTCCCCAACAGTGGCATCCGACTCAGGTTTATGCGTAGATGTTATATGCACGAGTAGAACACAAGTGACTTGTGGGCGATAATAGTCATACTACTTACTAGCATGTCATACTTTGATTCGGCGGTATTGTTGGATGAAGCGGCCCGGACCGACATTACGCGTACGCTTACGCGAGACTGGTTCTACCGACGTGCTTTGCACACAGGTGGCTAGCGGGTGTCAGTTTCTTCAACTTTAGTTGAATCGAGTGTGGCTACGCCCGGTCCTTGTTGAAGGTTAAAACAACACATACTTGACGAAAAATCATTGTGGTTTTGATGCGTAGGTAAGAACGGTTCTTGCTCAGCCCGTAGCAGCCACGTAAAACTTGCAACAACAAAGTAGAGGACGTCTAACTTGTTTTTGCAGGGCATGTTGTGATGTGATATGGTCAAGACGTGATGAGATATTAATTGTTGTATGAGATGATCATGTTTTGTTAAAGTTATCGGCAACTGGCAGGAGCCTTATGGTTGTCTCTTTATTGCATAATATGCAAGTGCCATGTAATTGCTTTACTTTATCGCTATGCGATAGCAATAGTTGCAAAAGCAATAGCTGGTGAGACGACCATGTGACGACACGTTGATAAAAGATCAAGATGATGGAGATCATGGTGTCATGCCGGTAACAATGGAGACTATGACAGTACTTTGGAGATGGAGATCAAAAGCACAAGATGATGATGGCCATATCATGTCACATATTTTGATTGCATGTGATGTTTATCTTTTATACATCTTATTTTGCTTAGTTCGGCGGTAGCTTTATAAGATGATCTCTCACTAAATTTCAAGGTATAAGTGTTCTCCCTGAGTATGCACCGTTGCGACAGTTCGTCATGCCGAGACACCACGTGATGATCGGGTGTGATAAGCTCTACGTTCACATACAACGGGTGCAAGCCAGTTTTGCACACGCAGAATACTCGGGTTAAACTTGACGAGCCTAGCATATGCAGATATGGCCTCAGAACACTGGAGACCGAAAGGTCGAGCGTGAATCATATAGTAGATATGATCAACATAGTGATGTTCACCATTGAAAACTACTCCATCTCACATGATGATCGGACATGGTTTAGTTGATTTGGATCACGTGATCATTTAGATGACTAGAGGGATGTCTATCTAAGTGGGAGTTCTTAAGTAATACGATTAATTGAACTTTAATTTATCATGAACTTAGTCCTGGTAGTATTAGCATATCTATGTTGTAGATCAATAGCTCGCGTTGTAGCTCCCCGTTTATTTTTTATATGTTCCTAGAGAAATATAAGTTGAAAGATGATAGTAGCTGGTCCGTGATCTGAGGATTTTCCTCATTGCTGCATAGAACAATTATGTCCTTGATGCACCGCTAGGTGATATACCTATTGCAGGAGCAGATGCAGACGTTATGAACGTTTTGACAAAAGCTCGGTATGATGACTACTTGATAGTTTAGTGCACCATGCTTTACGGCTTAGAACCGGGACTTCAAAAATGTTTTGAACGCCACGGACCATATAGATGTTTCAAGAGTTGAAATTAGTATTTCAGACTCATGCCCGTGTCGAGAGGTATAAGACCTCTAACAGTACTTTGCCTACAAGATGGAGGAGAATAGCTCAACCAGTGAGCGTGTGCTCAGATTGTCTGGGTACTACAATTGCTTGAATCAAGTGGGAGTTAATCTTACAGATAAGATAGTAATTGACAAAGTTCTCTAGTCACTATCTCCAAGTTACTAGAACTTCGTGATGAACTATAATATGCAAGGGATGACAAAAATAATTCCCGAGCTCTTCGCGATGCTGAAATCGACGAAGGTAGAAATCAAGAAAGAGCATCAAGTGTTGATGGTTAACACGACCACTAGTTTCAAATAAAGGGTCAAAGGGAAGAAGGGGAACTTCAAGAAGAACGGCAAGCAAGTTGCTGCTCAAGTGAAAAAGCCCAAGTCTGGACCTAACCCTGAAACTGAGTGCTTCTACTGCAAAGGGACTGGTCACTGGAAGCGGAACTGCCCCAAGTATTTGGTTGATAAGAAGGATGGCAAAGTGAACAAAGGTATATTTGATATACAGATTATTGATGTGTGTTTTACTAGTGCTCATAAGCAACCCCTCAATATTTGATACCGGTTCAGTTGCTAAGATTAGTAACTCGAAACGGGAGTTGCAGAATGAACTGAGACTAGTTAAGGGTGAAGTGACGATATGTGTTGGAAATGGTTCCAAGATTGATATGCTCATCATCGCACACTCCCTATACTTTCGGGATTAGTGTTGAAACCTAAATAAATGTTATTTGGTGTTTACGTTGAGCATGAATATGATTTGATCATGTTTATTGCAATACGGTTATTCATTTAAAGTCAAAGAATAATTGTTGTTCTGTTTACATGAATAAAACCTTCGATGGTCATACACCCAATGAAAATAGTTTGTTGGATCTCGATCGTAGTGATACACATATTCATAATATTGAAGCCAAAAGATGCAAAGTTAATAATGATAGTGCAACTTATTTGTGGCACTGCCGTTTAGGTCATATCGGTATAAAGAGCATGAAGAAACTCCATGCTGATGGGCTTTTGAAATCACTTGATTATGAATCACTTGGTGCTTGCGAACCGTGCCTCATGGGCAAGATGACTAAAACTCCATTCTCCGGAACAATGGAACAAGCAACTGACTAATTGGAAATAATACATACCGATGTATGTGGTCCAATGAGTATTGAGGCTCGTGGCGGGTATCGTTATTTTCTTACCTTCACAGATGATTTGAGCAGATATGGTTATATCTACTTGATGAAACACAAGTTTGAAACATTTGAAAAGTTCAAAGAATTTCATAGTGAAGTGGAGAATCATCGTAACAAGAAAATAAAAGTTTCTACAATATGATTGCAGAGGTAAAATATTTGAGTTACGAGTTTGGCCTTCAGTTAAAACAATGTGAAATAGTTTCACTTCTCACGCCACTTGGAACACCACAGTGTAATGGTGTGTTCGAACGTCATAACCGTAGTTTATTAGATATGGTGCGATCTATGATGTCTCTTACCGATCTACCACTATCGTTTTGGGGTTATGCATTAGAGACAGCTACATTCACGTTAAATAGGGCACCATCTAAATCCTTGGAGATGACTCCGTATGAACTGTGGTTTGGCGAGAAACCTAAGCTGTCGTTTCTTAAAGTTTGGGACTGTGATGCTTATGTGAAAAAGTTTCAACATGATAAGCTCGAACCCAAATCTGAGAAGTAAGTCTTCATAGGATACCCAAAAGAAACTATTGGGTACACCTTCTATCACAGATCCGAAGGCAAGATCTTTGTTGCTAAGAATGGATCCTTTCTAGAGAAGGAGTTTCTCTCGAAAAAAGTGAGTGGGAGGAAAGTAGAACTTGATGAGGTAATTGTACCTTCTCCCGAATTGGAAAATAGTTCATCACAGAAATCAGTTCCAGTGATGCCTACACCAATTAGTGAGGAAGATTAATGATGATGATCATGAAACTTCAGATCAAGTTACTACCGAACCTCGTAGGTCAACCAAAGTACGGTCTGCACCAGAGTGGTATGGTAATCCTGTTCTGGAGGTCATGTTACTTGACCATGACGAACCTACGAACTATGAGGAAGCGATGATGAGCCCAGATTCCGCAAAATGGTTTAAGGCCATGAAATCTGAGATGGGATCCATGTATGAGAATTAAGTATGGACTTTGGTTGACTTGCCCAATGATCGGCAAGCCATTGAGAATAAATGGATCTTCAAGAGGAAGACGAACGCTGATAGTAGTGTTACTATCTACAAAGCTCGAATTGTCGCAAAAGGTTTTCGGCAAGTTCAAGGTGTTGACTACGATGAGATTTTCTCACTCGTAGTGATGCTTAAGTCTGTCCGAATCATATTAGCAATTGCCACATTTGATGAAATCTGGCAAATGGATGTCAAAACTGCATTCCTTAATGGATTTCTTAAAAAAGAGTTGTATATGATACAACAAGAAGGTTTTGTCAATCCTAAAGGTGCTAACAAAGTGTGCAAGCTCCAGCGATCCATCTATGGACTGGTGCAAGCATCTCGGAGTTGGAATATACGCTTTGATGAGTTTATCAAAGCATATAGTTTTATACAGACTTGCGGTGAAGCCTGTATTTACAAGAAAGTGAGTGGGAGCACTACAGCCTTTCTGATAAGTATATGTGAGTGACATATTGTTGACCGGAAATGATGTAGAATTTTCTGGAAAGCATAAAGGAGTGTTTGAAAGGAGTTTTTCAAAGAAAGACCTCGGTGAAGCTGCTTACATATTGAGCATCAAGATCTATAGAGATAGATCAAGACGCTTGCTAAGTTTTTTCAATAAGTACATACCTTGACAAGATTTTGAAGTAGTTCAAAATGGAACAGTCAAATAAGGAGTTCTTGCCTGTGTTGCAATGTGTGAAATTGAGTAAAGACTCAAAACCCGACCACGACAGAAAATAGAAAGAAAATGAAAAGTCATTTCCTATGCCTCAGTCATAGGTTCTATAAAGTATGCCATGCTATATACTAGACCTATTGTATACATTGCCCTGAGTTTGGCAAGGGAGTACAATTCTGATCTAGGAGTAGATCACTGGACAGCGGTCAAAATTATCCTTAGAGGACTAAGGAAATATTTCTCGGTTATGGAGGTGATAAAGAGTTCGTCGTAAAGAGTTACGTCGATGCAAGCTTTGACACCGATCTAGATGACTCTGAGTCTCGATCTGGATACATATTGAAAGTGGAAGCATTTAGCTAGAGTAGCTCCGTGCAGAGCATTGTAGACATAGAATATTTGCAAAATACATACGTCTCTGAATGTGGCAAACCCGTTGACTAAACTTCTCTCACAAGCAAAACATGATCACACCTTAGTACTCTATGGGTGTTAATCACATAGCGATGTGAACTAGATTATTGACTCTAGTAAATCCTTTGGGTATTGGTCACATGATGATGTGAACTATGGGTGTTAATCACATGGTGATGTGAACTATTGGTGTTAAATCACATGGCGATGTGAACTAGATTATTGATTCTAGTGCAAGTGGGAGACTGAAGGAAATATGCCCTAGAGGCAATAATAATGTTATTATTTATTTCCTTATTTCATGATAAATGTTTATTATTCATGCTAGAATTGTATTAACCAGAAACTTAGTACATGTGTGAATACATAGACAAATAGAGTGTCACTAGTATGCCTCTACTTGACTAGCTCGTTGATCAAATATGGTTAAGTTTCCTAGCCATTGACATGAGTTGTCATTTGATGAGCGCGATCACATCATTAGAGAATGATGTGATTGACATGACCCATCCGTTAGCTTAGCACTATGATCGTTTAGTTTGTTGCTATTGCTTTCTTCATAACTTATACATGTTCCTATGACTATGAGATTATGCAACTCCCGAATACCGGAGGAACACTTTATGTGCTACCAAACGTCACAACGTAACTGGGTGATCATAAACATGCTCTACAAGTGTCTCCGATGGTACTTGTTGAGTTGGCATAGATCGAGATTAGGATTTGTCACTCTGATTGTCGGAGAGGTATCTCTGGGCCCTCTCAGTAATGCACATCACTATAAGACTTGCAAGCAATGTGGCTAATGAGTTAGTTGCGGGATGATGTATTACGGAACGAGTAAAGAGACTTGCCGATAACGAGATTGAACTAGGTATTGAGCCGACGATCCAATCTCGGGCAAGTAACATACCGATGACAAAGGGGACAACGTATGTTATTATGCGGTTTGACCTATAAAGATCTTTGTAGAATATGTGGGAGCCAATATGAGCATCCAGGTTCCGCTATTGGTTATTGACTCGAGATGTGTCTCGTTCATGTCTACATAGTTCTCGAACCCGTAGGGTCCGCACGCTTAACGTTTGATGAGGATTTGTATTAAAGAGTTATGTGATTTGATGACCAAAGATAGTTCGGAGTCCCGGATGAGATCATGGACATGATGAGGAGTCTCGAAATGGTCGAGACATAAAGATCGATATATTGGAAGGCTATATTCGGACATCGGAAAGGTTCCGAGTGATTCGGGTATTTTTGGAGTAACAGAGAGTTACGGGAATTCGTATTGGGCCTTAATGGGCCATACGGGAAAGGAGAGAAAGGCCTCAAGGGTGGCCGCGCCCCTTCCCCATGGACTGGTCCGAATTGGACTAGGGAAAGGGGGCGCCCCCTTCCTTTCTTCTCCTTCTCCCTTCCCCTTTTCCTATTCCATGTGGGAGGTGGAATCCTACTAGGACTAGGGAGTCCTAGTAGGACTCCACACTTTGGGCGCGCCCTATGAGGGCCGGCCTCCTCCTCCCTCCATCCTTTATATACGTGGCCAGGGGGCACCCCATAGACACACAAGTTGATTACTTAGCCGTGTGCCGTGCCCCCCTCCACAGTTACACACCTCGGTCATATCGTCATAGTGCTTAGGCGAAGCCCTGCGTCGGTAACTTCATCATCACCGTCACCACGCCGTCGTGCTGACAGAACTCTCCCTCGGCCTCAACTGGATCAAGAGTACGAGGGACGTCATCGAACTGAACGTGTGCTGAACTCGGAGGTGCCGTGCGTTCGGTACTTGGATCGGTCGGATCATGAAGACGTACGACTACATCAACCGCGTTGATAAAATGCTTCCCCTTTCGGTCTACGAGGGTACGTGGACACACTCTCCCCGCTTGTTGCTATGCATCACATAGATTTTGCGTGATCGTAGGATTTTTTTGAAATTATTGCATTCCCCAACACTTCTAGTAAGAACTGTTCTTACCTACGCATCAAAACCACAACGATGTTTCGTCAAGTTTGTTGTTTTAACCTTCAACAAGGACCGACCGTAGTCAAATTTGATTCAACTAAAGTTGGAGAAATAGACACCCGCCAGCCACCTTTATGCAAAACAAGTTGCATGTCTATCGGTGGAACCGGTCTCATGAACGTGGTCATGTAAGGTTGGTGTGGGCCGCTTCATCCAACAATACCGTCGAATCAAAATAAGACATTGGTGGTAAGCAGTATGACTATAATCGCCCACAACTCTTTGTGTTCTACTCGTGCATATCATCTACGCATAGACCTGGCTCGGATGCCATTGTTGGGGAACGTAGCATGCAATTTCAAAAACATTCCTACGCTCACGCAAGATCTATCTAGGAGATGCATAGAAACGAGATGGGGAGAGTGTGTCCACATACCCTCGTAGACCGAAAGCGGAAGCATTAGCTTAACGCGGTTGATGTAGTCGAACGTCTTCTCGATTCAACCGATCAAGCACCAAACGTACGGCACCTTCGAGTTCTGCACACGTTCACCTCGATGACATCCCTCGAACTCTTGATCCAACAAATTGTCAAGGGAGAGTTTCGTCAGCACGACGGCGTGGTGCCGGTGATGGTGAAGTGATCCTCGCAGGGCTTCGCCTAAGCACTACAACAATATGACCGGAGGAGTAAACGGTGGAGGGGGGCACCGCACACGGCTAAGAACAATTGATGTGCCTTAGAGGTGCCCCCCCCCCGCCCCCGTATATAAAGGAGGGATAGAGAAGGAGGCCGGCCTAGGGCGCGCCAAGTGGGGGGAAACCCACTTGGACTCCTAGTCCTATTCGCCCCCCCCCTCCTTCTATCAGAGGGGGAAAGGGGGAAGGAGTGGGAGAGGAGAACAAAAGGCGGGCCGCTCCCCCTCCCCTTGTCCAATTCGGACTCCCCATGGGGGAGCCACCCCCTTGTGGGCTGCCTTGCCTCCCTCCTATGGCCCATATCTTCCCCCCGGGATTTTCGGTAACCCCCACCCCCCCCCCCCCCGGTACTCCGATATGTACCTGATACATTCCGAAACACTTCCGGTGTCCGAATACTATCATCCAATATATCAATCTTTACCTCTCGACCATTTCCAGACTCCTCGTCATCTCCGTGATCTCATCTAGGACTCTGGACAATCTTCGGTCACCCAAATACATAACTCATAATACAAATCGTCATCGAACGTTAAGCGTGCGGACCCTATGGGTTCGAGAACTATGTAGACATGACCGAGACACATCTGTGGTCAATAACCAACAGCGGAACCTGGATTCTCATATTGGTTCCTACATATTGTAAGAAGATCTTTATCGGTCAAACCGCAATGACAACATACATCATTCCCTTTGTCATCGGTATTTTACTTGCCCGAGATTCGATCATCGGTATCTTCATACCTAGTTCAATCTCGTTACCGGCAAGTCTCTTTACTCGTTCCGTAATACATCATCCCGCAACTAACTCATTAGTCACATTGCTTGCAAGGCTTATCATGATGTGTATTGCCGAGAGGGCCCAGAGATACCTCTCCGATACTCGGAGTGACAAATCCTAATCTCGATCTATGCCAACCCAACAAACACCTTCAGAGATACCTGTAGAGCATCTTTACGATCACCCAGTTACGTTGTGACGTTTGATAGCACATAAGGTATTCCTCCAGTATTCGGGAGTTGCATAATCTCATAGTCAAAGGAATATGTATAAGTCATGAAGAAAGCAATAGCAATAAAACTTAACGATCTTTATGCTAAGCTAACGGATGGGTCTTGTCCATCACATCATTCTCCTAATGATGTGATCACGTTCATCAAATGACAACACATGTCTATGGTTAGGAAACTTAACCATCTTTGATTAACTTGCTAGTCTAGTAGAGGTATAATAGGGACACTATTTATTGTCTATGTATTCACACATGTATCAAGTTTCCGGTTAATACAATTCTAGCATGAATAATAAACATTTATCATGATGTAAGGGAATATAAATAACAAATTTATTATTGCCTCTAGGGCATATTTCCTTGAATAGTATGATATAACAATACACAATCAGAAGTGGAAATCCGAAGGGAGTCAAATACACTCAAAAGCAGGAGTCTTACAAACTAGGCGAAATTAAGTAGTACAAGTAATATTTTCTTATGGTAAATTTGACGTTGCCATCTGCATAGACATGAACTTTCTCCTTGGGTGGAAGAAGGGTATGCATTTGACACAGGTTAGGAACAAAGTAAGCAGCAAAGCAGTTAGCAGAAATGTAGGCGTGGGGAATGTTTCCTTCTTCTATCGCCCTTCTTATCTCCATCTTCTCATCAAATGTGATCCTTCCTGGTTCAAGGGCATGCCCCATCCTTGATGGGTCCATGCCGAATTCAGATGGTAGGAAACGTTGCATGCAAAATTGTATGTTCATTATGAATGGACGTGAGGTCATAGTTAATGATGTCTCTATCAATTTTTTAACTTTTTAAAAGAAGGATCACCACATTTATGTTCTTAATAAACACACACATGTGTTTTTAGCAACTTTTTTTGTGACACCAATTAGGCAGTCTTAAGGTGTTATGGCTTGTTGCTTGGGCACTGCTAAAAAAGGGAGTTTCAAGATGGGCTTGTTTTGTTACCTGCATCGGTTCCCTAGCCAAGCTCACTGGACTCGATGAAAAAATTTCAAGTGCTAATTTTGTTCGCATCTCCTATTTCCAGCCCTGCCTTTTTTAGGGGCAAATAGTGGTCTTCATTCATTAATATTCACGGGCCCCATGGGGTGTCCAAGGGCTCTGAATGCCATAAAGCTGACCACTAAACAGTGACAAAGCACCACAAACTAAATTATGAGCATTTACATTGGACCCACTATGCTAATATGCTCCGAACACAACGGCCTCCACACCTCTAGCTAGACCTTTGCAACTCCTGCATCAACATTGAACTTCAGGAAACCTTCCAGAGACTAAATGGTACAAAACGCACACCCTCCTCAGAGTTTTTATCGCTAATGGGCTAGTTTGTGTACACGCCTTGTGTTCAGGTAAATGGAAGGTTTTTGAAGGCTTTAGGGGTCGACTTTTTGATTTGATTTCTTTCCTGTCCTCTGTAGGTTTAACTGGTATTTTCATCAGTTTTTCTTTTATGTTTTCTTCCTATTATTTCATCTATTTTTTAAATATTATTTAAAATATTATGAACACTTCTAAAATTGGTGAATATTTTTTAAAAATGAACATTTTAAAATCCATGATTTTAAATTTGTGAACATATTTTATATGAGCAAATATTTTTAAATTCATGAACATTTTCTAAATTTCTAAAAACTTTATACATTTTTGAATATTTTCAAATTCATGAACAGTTTCCAACTCACAAACATTTGAAAAAATGTGTGAACCTTTTGAAGTCAGTTAGGGTCGGTGAGTCGGCATTTCCTAGGCCCCAAATAGGGCGATAAGTTTCACACACCCAGCTCTAGTATCCCTTGCTCAAGGATAGGCCGAGATAAGCCGAGCGGGAAGCTTCCTCCCATTGTTGGGAAGCTTCCAAAACGTAGAATCAAGTTCGGGTGATTTCTTAATTTTCTTTGTTTTTATGCATGTTTTCTGATTTTTCTTTGTTTTCTCCTTTTATTTAGTTTCATTGAAATAGAAATATTTTTCTAAAATTCATGAACATTTTTTAAATTGGTGGAACATAGTCTCGTATTTATTGTTTTTTTTTGAAATTTTCAATTATTTATTAAAATTCGTGATTTCTTTCCAACCCATTAACTTTACTATAGTGTATGACAATTTTTGTAAATTTTACACAAAATTAAATTCGTTAAAATAAATTAAAATCATTTTCTTGAGTTGACCAATATATGTTTTTCTTGATTTTTTTAAAACTTGTCAACAATTATTGAGTTCACCAACATCACCAAAAGACAAGCAAGAAAAGGTAACCAGAGACAGGTGAGTGAGGGAGCAAGGACCGGAGGTGAATACTAGGGTGGCCCATTTCACGGATGCATGTGTGCCACAACACGAATTCGCGCATCAAATGTCAAAGGAGCTCCTCCACGCAAACCCTATTCATCGCCCGCTACTTTGGTTTTTGCAAACAAACGCACGCCCCCGCCCCCCTCCGCACTGGGCCGGTCCATTTACCCATTTCTTTCTGTTTAAACTGCAAAAAACTGCACGCGGTTGTGATTTGAACCCGGGACATCCTCGTTTAGTGTTAGCTATGGTCACCAACTACACAACTCACCAGATGTGATAGATAACATCCTTTTTCTTCTTCATTTTATTTTATTTTTCTTGTTCCTTTTCTCTTTCTTTTTGTCACAAAGCGTGATTTTGTTTTATCAAATTGATGATCGTTTTTAAATCCATAATTTTTTGCTCAAAATCCGATGGTCTTTTTCCAAATTCGTGTTTCTTTAAATTGATGAAATTTTTTAATTCATATTTTTTTAAACATGTGAACTTTTTCACAATCAGAACTATTTTCATATTTCTGAACTTATTTTATCAAAATCGACGAACCTTTTTCAAATCTGTGCTTTTTTAAGCTGACTATTATTTTTAAAATTGGAGAACTTTTTGATCAAAATCGATGAACTCTTTTCAAATCCGTGAACATTTGTCCAAAACCCATTGATTTCTTATCAAATCTGTGAACATTTTGCAAAATTGATGAATGTTTTCTGATTTTATGAACATTTTTGTAAATACATGGGTTTTTAAGCGACGCTAGTTGCGAGCGATGCTGCGCTGGCCCATTACCTCTCACCTTCGAGCGCCAACTAGTCCCTTCCACGTTGAAGGCGCTGAAGAGGAGCTCTCCTCCTCCGTGGTATATATGATGCGCTTTTTGGTAAAATGTCATTGAAATGCATAGGGCGGGGCGAGGGAGCACCATAAATGGGCCGGCCAAGCAAAATACTCCAGCACTTGATTTTGGGAACATTCTAAGCGTCCTTACGGATTCAGGTCCATTTTATCGCTTTTCTTTTTTTCTGCTGCTCTTTTACTAGGTTTTTTTTTGTTTTCTTGTTCATATCAGTTATTTTTGTTTTATGCTTTTTCAAATATTTTTTCTTAATGATCGGAAAACTCCAAAAATTCTTCAGAATTTCAAAAAATGTATTCATTTCCTAGAATAGCTGGCAAATTCTAAAAATGTTTGTGTTATCAACTTTTTAAAAATTATCTTTTTCAAAATTTCATTGGGAATGGTAAATTATGTTCAGAATTTCAGAACAGTTCATGTTGTGAACAATTGTTTTTAAAATTAAAAAATGCTCTCATTTTGGTAAATTGTTTAAAAATTTCAGAAAAATGTTGGAATTTTCTAAAAAAACATAATTTCATAAATATGCACATTTTAAAATTTTGGTCACAAAATCGGAAAATATACTCCCTCCATTCACTTTTATAAGTCGTTTCAGACAACTGAAAATGGGATGCTTTGCACGCTGTCTGAAAGGTCTTTAACGCCTTATAAAGTGAATAGCGGAGTAGGATTTTAAAATTTTATTTTTTCCTATAAATGTTCAAAAAATTGAAAAAAAGTTTTCTTTTTAATATCCACTTTTATTCTAATATTATAAAGTTTCGTATGTTTTTGGACATATTGGAAATTTAAATACCAATGCTACAGTAATCATGCCACTACAGATATGAGTTCTCTACTGTATCTTCGCTTGCTACATTTGTTTTACGCTCGATTTGTTTGTTAGTTGGACCGGGATGCTCTGTGCTTCTGGGAGACATTTCGATGCACAGGTCACAAAGGAGCTCCCGAGCTCCTCCGACAGTGGAGGGCATTCGCATAGTAGCGAGGGACTAGCCACTACAACGCTCCGGCACTGGAGCAATTATATGTCTCTTTTCCCAGTTTTCTAAAAAAAAGTAGAGGCTGCACAATTTAGTCACATACTTTAAGAACGGCCAGTTACAAGATTTAAAAGAATGTCCACGCATGTTATAAAAGTATAAATGAATTTTAAGTGAAATGTCCACAAACTTTTTCAAAAACAAAACATAAAAATATAATAGGTATTATAATTGTTTTCATATTTTTTATTTTCGTGTATTTTAAAAATGTTCTTGAAGTTATAAAGTTTACTATTTAAAATAAATCCGCATATTTTTTTAATGTTCTTGTATTTAAAAATTATTCAAGAATTTTTATGTATCCTAAAATTGTTCACGAATTTTAAAATTGAACAGGAAAAGAAATAATGAAAAATCAAATAGTAAAAAAGAAACGTTAAGAAAACCAGAAGGAAATAAATTAAATAAAGGAAGGAAAAAGAAAATTAGAAATCTAAAGAAAGCTGAAAATCATGAAAAAGGAACTGAAATAATCGAAGACCACTCAACAAAAATTTATTGGGAAGAATGAAGGAAAAAAGGAAAGAAACCAGTGAAAACAAACAACACAAAAGTGAAGATTTCATGTGGTGATGAAGCTATTCACTGCTGCCGGCTAAATTACTTGTGCATATCCCCACAAAGAAAATAATTGTGCACATTTTATTGTCGACTATTTTTTTGAAAAAAGAGACCTCCGAACTAACATGAGCCATTAATCATATGAG
This sequence comes from Aegilops tauschii subsp. strangulata, assembly GCF_002575655.3. Lineage (NCBI taxonomy): Eukaryota > Viridiplantae > Streptophyta > Magnoliopsida > Poales > Poaceae > Aegilops > Aegilops tauschii. Next base: position 43,341,879 of record NC_053036.3, read on the forward strand.
ATGAACAATTTCCGCAAAAGGTAACACGACCAAACTTAGAGTACAACTCCCACCGTCCCATATTAGTTATCACTGAAATGAATGTATCTAGATGTATATTTTTTTGACCAAAAATATCTAGATATATTTCAGTGCTTCATGTATCCGTTTGAGGAACAATAATATGGAACCAAGGGGGTATTATCTAAATCGTTCTTTCCAAAATATAAGCTGCGCTACTCTTTTGAATAGTCAGACATATTTATATTGGACCAAGTTTATAGGGTGTTGTTTTTAGTATCCAAAATGCCAAATGATTACAATATGGAATACATTCCGTGGTGGAACTAATGGACTATTTTGGCATTGTTACCGCTATGGAATTTTTTCTCTGAAGCCTGCTTTTTTTTGGAAAAGGAGGATGACCCCCGGCCTCTGCATCTGGAAGATGCATGCGGCCATTTTATTAATTATTCTCAAAGACCTTCCAAAGTAGAACAACAATATGCCTGAATTCGCCATCTTGGTAACAATATGCACACGAACACGTCACCGTGTACCCTCGACGCCGTGGGTGATGCACCGCAGCTCACGTCGAAGGAGACCCGTCCGGAAGCGCGGTACGCAAGCAATCTGACGGGCGCTTTTGAGGACCCGAAACCTCACACGCCCAGGAGGTACACCGTCAGGGCGCGCGGCGGCTATGGGCTGCCCTAGGTCGACCTGATCGCCCCTAGGGCCTCGAGGTTCGCCGCCCTGCAATGAAGAAAAACGAACGAAGAACGAGGAAGAAGAAGAACAAGAAAGAGAGATAAAAGTAAAAATAAAAGGTGGTAGATGAATTGATCGATTGTGTGTTGTTGTTCAATCGGCCGTCACCTCTTGCCTATATAAGAGGCGGATGGACTTCCCGTACAAGAAAAGGACTTGCCTAGCTGTCCAAATCATCAAAACCTAAGAAAACACGGACTATTCACGACCTTCGGCCCGGATGATCCGGCCTAGCCCAGTTTTCTGATAGCACCTCACTGTTTTGCCTCTACAATCCACATATGACCTCGGATTTGGACGACTTTTATATCAAAATCAACCGCCTCGACGAGACGCACAACTTTCATGTTGGACATTTCTAAAAATTAGGCCATCCTGAGGGTGTTTCGGGCCGTTTTCTAAAGTCTGTAGCAGAAAAAGTTGTTCGGGCGTCCGGACTCGTGTTCGGATCGTCTGGGCTTCCCCCGGATGATCTGGGTGCCATCCGGATGATCCGGCTACAAGGGGCCCAAAATTTATGGTTCTATTAATTTACCCGGATGATTACCCGGACGTTCGAGTCATTCATCCGGAGGCCGGATGATCCGGTCAAATACTAATGCAGCACACTGTTTTACTTGTAACTTTTGCATACGATCTCGGATCAAGACGATTTTTATATCAAAATCATCCGTTTCAACAAGACGAAGAACTTTGCAGTTGTAACTTTTTCAATCAGAGGTCATTTTATTTAGGTTTCATGCCATTATTTAGTCTTATGTTAATACGAGCATCTCTAAGATTGTCATAATTTTTGCATCCAAGCTCCTTTTTAGACCATCTCTATATCTATTTGGATCGGGTTGAAGAGAGCCATCCAATGGTGACATGAAATCCTAATTTTAACATCATCTTGTTACAGCCTCAAATCACTCTTTGCGATCATGCCATTTTCGAGCATCAACACATGCCCCCCTGTTTTTCGGCAAAGCTAGCGTGCTGAAAAATAACTTGTACGGTGTTGGTTCTAAGAACGATGTGAACACCCAATCGGCCACTTTGCATGTGCTTAGGGCGATAAATATAGATCGGCCATTATTTGTTTGAATCCTCGATGCAAACTTGGGTGAAACCTTCTCAACTTCATTAACAATCGGATGATAAAGTTCTATAGATATGTATCTCAAGGTCATCCTCCGAACCATATTGTTCACCTTTTTCTTAGGATTTTGCAAATAATCAACAATAAACTTTCTCCAATCCTTACTTTTGCCTGCATAAAAAAATCATTAGTGGCCGAAGCAGTGGACTTCAGTTCGGCCTTACCTATGTTGACGAGGCTAAGCATCGGCTATTGATATAAATGCAATACACCATGATTAACATAGTAGTCGGATGCTTGTTGTGCCAACTCTTTTGAATTGTCATGTCTAGATGTGTGAATAATTTAAAAGCAACCTAAGGAGGATATTACATCTAGACGTGCCTCAAGATAAATTATAATTGATTTGTCAAAACATTGATAATTCTTGAATATTTGTTGCACTACTCATAACGAATCACCGAAAGCCTCAATATGTATAGCACCTATGGCAACCAAAAGCTCCAAACCGAATAAAATTTCATATTCGGCTTTGATTATTGTGCAAAAATATTTTAAGCGGCATGAGGCTTCACAAAATAGTACCATATGGAGATATATAAACAACACTCACAACGTGACCATTGTTATGAATTTAACCATCGAAAATAATCTCCATAGTACTAAAAAGACAAGGGTAATATCAATGAATACGTACCTTGTTTCAGTCTCCAACTGAACTATGGACGATGTTAGGATACTACACCGGCCATACTTTTACATATTCTTAGGGCGATAGATAAATATCGGCCATTACCATGAGGTCCATGTAGAATTCAACCACCAAAGTATGTATAGCTAGGGATGAATTCCATGGCAAAGGCTGAAGGAAATATGCCCTAGAGGCAATAATAAAGTATTATATATTTCCTTATATCATGATAAATGTTTATTATTCATGCTAGAATTGTATTAACCGGAAACATAATACATGTGTGAATACATAGACAAACAGAGTGTCACTAGTATGCCTCTACTTGACTAGCTCGTTAATCAAAGATGGTTATGTTTCCTAGCCATAGACATGAGTTGTCATTTGATTAACGAGATCACCTCATTAGGAGAATGACGTGATTGACTTGACCCATTCCGTTAGCTTAGCACCCGATCGTTTAGTATGTTGCTATTGCTTTCTTCATGACTTATACATGTTCCTCTGACTATGAGATTATGCAACTCCCGTTTACCGGAGGAACACTTTGTGTGCTACCAAACGTCACAACGTAAATGGGTGATTATAAAGGTGCTCTACAGGTGTCTCCAAAGGTACTTGTTGGGTTGGCGTATTTCGAGATTAGGATTTGTCACTCCGATTGTCGGAGAGGTATCTCTGGGCCCACTCGGCAATGCACATCACTATAAGCCTTGCAAGCATTGTGACTAATGAGTTAGTTGCGGGATGATGTATTAAGGAACGAGTAAAGAGACTTGCCAGTAACGAGATTGAACTAGGTATCGAGATACCGATGATCGAATCTCGGGCAAGTAACATACCGATGACAAAGGGAACAACGTATGTTGTTATGCGGTCTGACCGATAAAGATCTTCGTAGAATATGTGGGAGCCAATATGGGCATCCAGGTCCCGCTATTGGTTATTGACCGGAGAGGTGTCTCGGTCATGTCTACATAGTTCTCGAACCCGAAGGGTCCGCACGCTTAACGTTACGATGACAGTTTTATTGAGTTTTGATGTACCGAAGGAGTTCGGAGTCCCGGATGAGATCGGGGACATGACGAGGAGTCTCGAAATGGCCGAGACGTAAAGATAGATATATTGGACGACTATATTCGGACTTCGGAAAGGTTCCGAGTGATTCGGGTATTTTTCGGAGTACCGGAGAGTTACGGGAATTCGTATTGGGCCTTAATGGGCCATACGGGAAAGGAGGGAAAGACCTCAAAGGGTGGCCGCACCCCTCCCCATGGGCTAGTCCGAATTGGACTAGGGAGGGGGGCGCCCCCTTCCTTCTTTCTCCTTCCCCCTTCCCTTCTCCTACTCCCACAAGGAAAGGAGGAGTCCTACTCCCGGTGGGAGTAGGACTCCCCCCTTGGGCGCGCCACCTCCCCTTGGCCGGCCCTCTTCCCCTTGCTCCTTTATATACGGGGGCAGGGGGGCACCCCATAGACACAACTTGATATACGATATTTTAGCCGTGTGCGGTGCCCCCCTCCACCATATTACACCTCGATAATACCGTTGCGGAGCTTAGGCGAAGCCCTGCGTCGGTGGAACATCATCATCGTCACCACGCCGTCGTGCTGACGAAACTCTCCCTCAACACTCGGCTGGATCGGAGTTCGAGGGACGTCATCGAGCTGAACGTGTGTAGAACTCGGAGGTGCCGTGCGTTCGGTACTTGATCGGTCGGATCGTGAAGACGTACGACTACATCAACCGCGTTGTTATAACACTTCCGCTGTCGGTCTACGAGGGTACGTGGACAACACTCTCCCCTCTCGTTGCTATGCATCACCATGATCTTGCGTGTGCGTAGGAAAATTTTGAAATTACTACGTTCCCCAACAGTGGCATCCGAGCCTTGTTTTATGCGTTGATGCTATGCACGAGTAGAACACAAGTGAGTTGTGGGCGATATAAGTCATACTGCTTACCAGCATGTCATACTTTGGTTCAGCGGTATTGTGAGATGAAGCGGCCCGGACCGACATTACGCGTACGCTTACGCGAGACTGGTTTCACCGTTGCGAGCACTCGTTGCTTAAAGGTGACTGGCGGGTGTCTGTCTCTCTCACTTTAGTTGAACCGAGTGTGGCTACGCCCGGTCCTTGCGAAGGTTAAAACAGCACCAACTTGACAAACTATCGTTGTCGTTTTGATGCGTAGGTAAGAACAGTTCTTGCTAAGCCCGTAGCAGCCACGTAAAACTTGCAACAACAAAATAGAGGACGTCTAACTTGTTTTTGCAGGGCATGTTGTGATGTGATATGGTCAAGACATGATGTGATATAATTTGTTGTATGAGATGATCATGTTTTGTAACCGAGTTATCGGCAACTGGCAGGAGCCATATGGTTGTCGCTTTATTGTATGAAATGCAATCGCCATGTAATAGTTTTACTTTATCACTAAGTGGTAGCGATAGTCGTAAAAGCAATAAGTTGGCGAGACGACAACGATACTATGATGGAGATCAAGGTGTCGCGCCGGTGAAGATGGTGATCATGACGGTGCTTCGGAGATGGAGATCACAAGCACGGTGCTTCGGAGATGGATATCACAAGCACAAGATGATGATGGCCATATCATATCACTTATATTGATTGCATGTGATGTTAATCCTTTATGCATCTTATCTTGCTTTGATTGACGGTAGCATTATAAGATGATCTCTCACTAAAATTTCAAGATAAAGTGTTCTCCCTGAGTATGCATCGTTGCGAAAGTTCTTCGTGCTAAGACACCACGTGTTAATCGGGTGTGATAGGCTCTACGTTCAAATACAACGGGTGCAAAACAGTTGTACACGCGGAATACTCAGGTTAAACTTGACGAGCCTAGCATATACAGATATGACCTCGGAACACAGAGACCGAAAGGTCGAGCGTGAATCATATAGTAGATATGATCAACATAGTGATGTTCACCATTGAAACTACTCCATCTCACGTGTTAATCGGACATGGTTTAGTTGATTTGGATCACGTAATCACTTAGATGATTAGAGGGATATCTATCTAAGTGGGAGTTCTTAAGTAATATGATTAATTGAACTTGAATTTATCATGAACTTAGTCCTGATAGTATTTTGAAAATTATGTTGTAGATCTATGTCTCGCGTTGTTGCTTCCCTGTGTTTATTTTTGATATGTTCCTAGAGAAAAATTATGTTGAAAGATGTTAGTAGCAAAGATGCGGATTGGATCCGTGATCTAAGGATTATCCTCATTGCTGCACAGAAGAATTATGTCCTTGATGCACCGCTAGGTGACAGACCTATTGCAGGAGCAGATGCAGACGTTATGAACGTTTGGCTAGCTCAATATGATGACTACTTGATAGTTTAGTGCACCATGCTTAACGGCTTAGAATCGGGACTTCAAAGACGTTTTGAACGTCATGGACCATATGAGATGTTCCAGGAGTTGAAGTTAATATTTCAAGCAAATACCCGAGTTGAGAGATATGAAGTCTCCAACAAGTTCTATAGCTAAAAGATGGAGGAGAATCGCTCAACTAGTGAGCATGTGCTCAGATTGTCTGGGTACTACAATCGCTTGAATCAAGTGGGAGTTTATCTTCCAGATAAAATAGTGATTGACAGAATTCTCTAGTCACCATCACCAAGTTAGTAGAACTTCGTGATGAACTATAGTATGCAAGGGATGACAAAAGTAATTCCCGAGCTCTTCGTGATGCTGAAATCGACGAAGGTAGAAATCAAGAAAAACATCAAGTGTTGATGGTTGACGAGACCACTAGTTCCAAGAAAAGGGCAAAGGGAAGAAGGGGAACTTCAAAAAGAACGGCAAGCAAGTTGCTACTCAAGTGAAGAAGCCCAAGTCTGTACCTAAGCCTGAGACTAAGTGCTTCTACTGCAAAGGGACTGGTCACTGGAGGCGGAACTGCCCCAAGTATTTGGTGGATAAGAAGGATGGCAAAGTGAACAAAGGTATATTGGATATACATGTTATTGATGTATACTTACTAGTGTTTATAGCAACCCCTCAGTATTTGATACTGGTTCAGTTGCTAAAGAGTAGTAACTCGAAAATGGGGAGTTGCAGAATAAACAGAGACTAGTAGAACGCGAGGTGACGATGTGTGTTGGAAGTAGTCCCAAGATTGATATGATCATCATCGCACACTCCCTATACTTTCGGGATTAGTGTTGAAACTAAATAAGTGTTATTTGGTGTTTGCGTTGAGCATGAATATGATTTGATCATGTTTATTGCAATACGGTTATTCATTTAAGTTAGAGAACAATTGTTGTTCTGTTTACATGAATAAAAACCTGATATGGTTACACACCCAATGAAAATGGTTCGTTGGATCTCGATCGTAGTGATACACATATTCATAATATTGAAGCCAAAAGATGCAAAGTTAATAATGATAGTGCAACTTATTTGTGGCACTGCCGTTTAGGTCATATTGGTGTAAAGCGCATGAAGAAACTCCATGCTGATGGGCTTTGGAATCACTTGATTATGAATCACTTGATGCTTGCGAACCGTGCCTCATGGGCAAGATGACTAAAACGCCGTTCTCCGGAACTATGGAGAGAGCAACAGATTTGTTGGAAATCATACATACAGATGTATGTGGTCCGATGAATATTGAGGCTCGTAGCAGGTATCATTATTTTCTGACCTTCACAGATGATTTGAGCAGATATGGGTATATCTACTTAATGAAACAGAAGTCTGAAACATTTGAAAAGTTCATATAATTTCAGAGTGAAGTGGAAAATCATCGTAACAAGAAAATAAAGTTTCTGCGATCTGATCGTGGAGAAGAGTATTTGAGTTACGAGTTTGGCCTTCAGTTAAAACAATGTGAAATAGTTTCACTACTCACGCCACCTGGAACACCACAGTGTAATGGTGTGTCCGAACATCGTAACCGTACTTTATTAGATATGGTGCGATATATGATCTCTCTTACCAATCTACCACTATCGTTTTGGGGTTATGCATTAGAGACAGCTGCATTCACGTTAAATAGGGTACCATCTAAATCCGTTGAGACGACATCTTATGAACTGTGGTTTGGCAAGAAACCAAATTTGTCGTTTCTTAAAGTTTGGGGTTGTGATGCTTATGTGAAAAAGTTTCATCCTGATAAGCTCAAACCCAAATCGGAGAAATATGTCTTCATAGGATACCCAAAGGAGACAGTTGGGTACACCTTCTATCACAGATCCGAAGGCAAGACATTCATTGCTAAGAATGGACCCTTTCTAGAGAAGTAGTTTCTCTCGAAAGAAGTGAGTGGGAGGAAAGTAGAACTTGATGAGGTAATTGTACCTGCTCCCTTATTGGAAAGTAGTTCATCACAGAAACCAGTTTCTATGACGCCTATACCAATTAGTGAGGAAGTTAATGATGATGATCATGAAACTTCAGATCAAGTTATTACTGAACCTCGTAGGTCAACCAGAGTAAGATCCGCACCAGAGTGGTACGGCAATCCTATTCTGGAGGTTATGTTACTAGACCATGACGAACCTACGAACTATGAAGAAGCAATGGTGAGCCCAGATTTCGCAAAATGGCTTGAGGCCATGAAATCCGAGATGAGATCCATGTATGAGAACAAAGTATGGACTTTGATTGACTTGCCCAATGATCGGCGAGCCATTGAGATTAAATGGATCTTCAAGAGGAAGACAGACAGTGATAGTAGTGTTACTGTCTACAAAGCTAGAATTGTCGCAAAAAGGTTTTTCGACAAGTTCAAGGTGTTTACTACGCTGAGAGTTTCTCACTCGTATCTATGCTTAAGTCTGTCTGAATCATGTTAGAAATTGCCGCATTTTATGAAATATGGCAAATGGATAAACAAAACTGCATTCCTTAATGGATTTATTAAAGAAGAGTTGTATATGGTGCAACCAGGAGGTTTTGTCAATCCTAAAAGTGCTAACAAAATATGCAAGCTCCAGCGATCCATCTATGGACTGGTGCAAGCATCTTGGAGTTGGAATATACGCTTTGATAAGTTGATCAAAGGATATAGTTTTATACAGACTTGCGGTGAAGCCTGTATTTACAAGAAAGTGAGTGGGAGCACTACAACATTTCTGATAAGTATATGTGAATGACATATTGTTGATCGGAAATAATGTAGAATTATTCTGCAAAGCATAAAGGAGTGTTTGAAAGGAGTTTTTCAAAGTAAGACCTCGGTGAAGCTGCTTACATATTGAGCATCAAGATCTATAGAGATAGATCAAGACGCTTGATAAGTTTTTTTCAATGAATACATACCATAACAAGATTTTGAAGTGGTTCAAAATGGAACAGTCAAAGAAAGAGTTTCTTGCCTGTGTTACAAGGTGTGAAATTGAGTAAGACTCAATGCCCGACCACGGCAGAAGATAGAAAAAGAATGAAAGTCATTCCCTATGCCTCGGCCATAGGTTCTATAAAGTATGCCATGCTGTGTACCAGATCTATTGTATACCCTACACTGATTTTGGCAAGGGAGTACAATAGTGATCTAGGAGTAGATCACTGGACAGCGGTCAAAATTATCCTTAGTGGAATAAGGAAATGTTTATCGATTATGGAAGTGACAAAAGGTTCGTCGTAAAGGGTTACGTCGATGCAAGTTTTGACACTAAATCTAGATGACTCTAAGTCTCGGTCTAGATACATATTGAAAGTGGGAGCAATTAGCTAGAGTAGCTCCGTGCAGAGCATTGTAGACATAGAAATTTGCAAAATCCTTACGGATCTGAATGTAACAGACCCGTTGACTAAAATTATCTCACAATCAAAACATGATCACACCTTAGTACTCTTTGGGTGTTAATCACATAGCGATGTGAACTAGATTATTGACTCTAGTAAACCCTTTGAGTGTTGGTCACATAGAGATGTGAACTATGGGTGTTAATCACATGGTGATGTGAATTATTGATGTTAAATCACATGGCGATGTGAACAAGACTATTGACTCTAGTCCAAGTGGGAGACTGAAGGAAATATGCCCTAGAGGCAATAATAAAGTATTATATATTTCCTTATATCATGATAAATGTTTATTATTCATGCTAGAATTGTATTAACCGGAAACATAATACATGTGTGAATACATAGACAAACAGAGTGTCACTAGTATGCCTCTACTTGACTAGCTCATTAATCAAAGATGGTTATGTTTCCTAGCCATAGACATGAGTTGTCATTTGATTAACGAGATCACCTCATTAGGAGAATGACGTGATTGACTTGACCCATTCCGTTAGCTTAGCACCCGATCGTTTAGTATGTTGCTATTGCTTTCTTCATGACTTATACATGTTCCTCTGACTATGAGATTATGCAACTCCCGTTTACCGGAGGAACACTTTGTGTGCTACCAAACGTCACAACGTAAATGGGTGATTATAAAGGTGCTCTATAGGTGTCTCCAAAGGTACTTGTTGGGTTGGCGTATTTCGAGATTAGGATTTGTCACTCCGATTGTCGGAGAGGTATCTCTGGGCCCACTCGGTAATGCACATCACTATAAGCCTTGCAAGCATTGTGACTAATGAGTTAGTTGCGGGATGATGTATTAAGGAACGAGTAAAGAGACTTGCCATCCAATGGTGACATGAAATCCTAATTTTAACATCATCTTGTTACAGCCTCAAATCACTCTTTGCGATCATGCCATTTTCGAGCATCAACACATGCCCCCCTGTTTTTCGGCAAAGCTAGCGTGCTGAAAAATAACTTGTACGGTGTTGGTTCTAAGAACGATGTCAACACCCCATCGGCCACTTTGCATGTGCTTAGGGCGATAAATATAGAACGGCCATTATTTGTTTGAATCCTCGATGCAAACTGGGGTGAAACCTTCTCAACTTCATTAACAATCGGATGATAAAGTTCTATAGATATGTATCTCAAGGTCATCCTCCGAACCATATTGTTCACTTTTTTCTTAGGATTTTGCAAATAATCAACAATAAACTTTCTTCAATCCTTACTTTTGCCTGCATAAAAAAATCATTAGTGGCCGAAGCAGTGGACTTCAGTTCGGCCTTACCTATGTTGACGAGGCTAAGCATCGGCTATTGATAGAAATGCAATACACCATGATTAACATAGTAGTCGGATGCTTGTTGTGCCAACTCTTTTGAATTGTCATGTCTAGATGTGTGAATAATTTGAAAGCAACCTAAGGAGAATATTACATCTAGACGTGCCTCAAGATAAATTATAATTGATTTATCAAAACATTGATAATTCTTGAATATTTGTTGCACTACTCATAACGAATCACCGAAAGCCTCAATATGTATAGCACCTATGGCAACCAAAAGCTCCAAACCGAATAAAATTTCATATTCGGCTTTGATTATTGTGCAAAAATATTTTAAGCGGCATGAGGCTTCACAAAATAGTACCATATGGAGATATATAAACAACACTCACAACGTGACCATTGTTATGAATTTAACCATCGAAAATAATCTCCATAGTACTAAAAAGACAAGGGTAATATCAATGAATACGTACCTTGTTTCAGTCTCCAACTGAACTATGGACGATGTTAGGATACTACACCGGCCATACTTTTACATATTCTTAGGGCGATAGATAAATATCGGCCATTACCATGAGGTCCATGTAGAATTCAACCACCAAAGTATGTATAGCTAGGGATGAATTCCATGGCAAAGGCTGAAGGAAATATGCCCTAGAGGCAATAATAAAGTATTATATATTTCCTTATATCATGATAAATGTTTATTATTCATGCTAGAATTGTATTAACCGGAAACATAATACATGTGTGAATACATAGACAAACAGAGTGTCACTAGTATGCCTCTACTTGACTAGCTCGTTAATCAAAGATGGTTATGTTTCCTAGCCATAGACATGAGTTGTCATTTGATTAACGAGATCACCTCATTAGGAGAATGACGTGATTGACTTGACCCATTCCGTTAGCTTAGCACCCGATCGTTTAGTATGTTGCTATTGCTTTCTTCATGACTTATACATGTTCCTCTGACTATGAGATTATGCAACTCCCGTTTACCGGAGGAACACTTTGTGTGCTACCAAACGTCACAACGTAAATGGGTGATTATAAAGGTGCTCTACAGGTGTCTCCAAAGGTACTTGTTGGGTTGGCGTATTTCGAGATTAGGATTTGTCACTCCGATTGTCGGAGAGGTATCTCTGGGCCCACTCGGCAATGCACATCACTATAAGCCTTGCAAGCATTGTGACTAATGAGTTAGTTGCGGGATGATGTATTAAGGAACGAGTAAAGAGACTTGCCAGTAACGAGATTGAACTAGGTATCGAGATACCGATGATCGAATCTCGGGCAAGTAACATACCGATGACAAAGGGAACAACGTATGTTGTTATGCGGTCTGACCGATAAAGATCTTCGTAGAATATGTGGGAGCCAATATGGGCATCCAGGTCCCGCTATTGGTTATTGACCGGAGAGGTGTCTCGGTCATGTCTACATAGTTCTCGAACCCGAAGGGTCCGCACGCTTAACGTTACGATGACAGTTTTATTGAGTTTTGATGTACCGAAGGAGTTCGGAGTCCCGGATGAGATCGGGGACATGACGAGGAGTCTCGAAATGGCCGAGACGTAAAGATAGATATATTGGACGACTATATTCGGACTTCGGAAAGGTTCCGAGTGATTCAGGTATTTTTCGGAGTACCGGAGAGTTACGGGAATTCGTATTGGGCCTTAATGGGCCATACGGGAAAGGAGGGAAAGACCTCAAAGGGTGGCCGCACCCCTCCCCATGGGCTAGTCCGAATTGGACTAGGGAGGGGGGCGCCCCCTTCCTTCTTTCTCCTTCCCCCTTCCCTTCTCCTACTCCCACAAGGAAAGGAGGAGTCCTACTCCCGGTGGGAGTAGGACTCCCCCCTTGGGCGCGCCACCTCCCCTTGGCCGGCTCTCTTCCCCTTGCTCCTTTATATACGGGGGCAGGGGGGCACCCCATAGACACAACTTGATATACGATATTTTAGCCGTGTGCGGTGCCCCCCTCCACCATATTACACCTCGATAATACCGTTGCGGAGCTTAGGCGAAGCCCTGCGTCGGTGGAACATCATCATCGTCACCACGCCGTCGTGCTGACGAAACTCTCCCTCAACACTCGGCTGGATCGGAGTTCGAGGGACGTCATCGAGCTGAACGTGTGTAGAACTCGGAGGTGCCGTGCGTTCGGTACTTGATCGGTCGGATCGTGAAGACGTACGACTACATCAACCGCGTTGTTATAACGCTTCCGCTGTCGGTCTACGAGGGTACGTGGATAACACTCTCCCCTCTCGTTGCTATGCATCACCATGATCTTGCGTGTGCGTAGGAAAATTTTGAAATTACTATGTTCCCCAACAAAGGCATCAATGGCATGGTTGAAGAAAATGGATGATGTGCTAACCAAAGATTTTGATGTTGTGATGCGCACCTTCGGCTTAATTATTTGTTGCTTTCATTCTTTTCCTTCTTCAATTTTACTGTATTTGTTGCAATAGAAGCATGCACATCATTTTTGTTTTGGTTGATCTTCTTGGGAACCCATGCCATGTTCTTCTTTCTTAGCTCTTGTGCACTAAGATTTTGTAATTCCTTCTTTTGGCAATACGATAAGCTGAGTGGGCATCTCGGTTGTGATTCTGTTTTGATCAATGGCAATTTTTTTGGCCTTGTGCACTCTCAACTCCTTTTCTTCAGATTTGGACTTTGACTCTCAATAACTGATCGCTTCATTTCATTGCCTTTAGCCAATGTCAACATTTTAATTGCCTCTTTTTCATTTGAGATCAATTCTGAAGTAGCAATCTTACGACCATCTCTTTTAACACGGTACACTTGTTTGACCATCTTTTTCTTCTTCTTTGAGCTCCGGACCGATTCCTTATGATTGAAACGGTCTTTAACATATGATTGTTCAAATGTTGATCTTCTCAGAGATGCATAATATTGGTGAGATGGTCTAAAATAAGATGGAGAGTGTGCCCTTGTATCATACCTGTCCCATGATGGATATGGATCTACATGAGCATAGGGATGCATCCACGGCATTGGCATTGGCGGCCCAAAATAAGGATATGAATATGTTGCATTAAAATTCTCACTTTGCCAATACCGGTCCTCATATTTGCGCCTAGGGGGTGATCTTTGTTTATTTGCATGATTTGGCCGATAAGCATTCTTCACTTCACTCTTTTTTGATATTTATCCAATAATTCAGCGAATGTGATTTTTGATCTCTTACACTTGCGCTTATTTCGGCCTTTGTTCTCTTTCGGCTTGCTTTCATCGATCATTGGTTTGCTTGCTGCCCCCCAGTCTTTGGCGTCTTCATTGTAGCTTCGACAGCATTCTCGCCCTCAAGATTACGTTCATTATGCTCTTCAACAACTTCTCTTCTTGAAAGGTTGATTCCGTCACATGCAGTTTTTAACTTGTCTTTAAACGGATCGGCTTGAAGCAGCCGATGCATAAACTTTTTGCCATCAGGACCAATTGGAATGGACTGGTGATCTCTTGGTGTTTCAACAAAGTTCAGTCGTCCTTTTTCAATGGCTGATTTAACTATTTGACGAAACATGTTGCAATCCTCAAAATTATGCTTGAACGAGTCATGCAACTTACAATACATTCGTCCATGGATAGATGGCTCGACATTGCGATCAAGAATTCTAATATAATTACTTTTCACCAACAAATCAAATATTTGATCACACATGCTTGAATTGAAGGTATACTTCTTATTTTCTAGCCAATCTTGTTGTGAGAACGGCTTTGGAGTTAAGCAAACGAATGGTTGGGATCTTGCATCACCCCATTCGGCTATGCATTGTGTTTTGCACTCTATCTCCGATGTCTTTGGGTAAGATATTATACTAGCATCGGTTTTCTCAAAAGATTTTAAACTTGGCTTTAAATATCTGAAATCAAAGTAGTTAGAACATACATGTCTCAATTGAGACCATGCGTAAGCCAAGTATGAAGCAAGCAAAGCTACCCAATTAGATATGAAATTTAAATAAAGCAATGGGAAAAGCTTTGGCTGCAGTAATAAGTCACTATCGGTCTATTTGAATGGTACAATATATTAACCGATATGCTTAGTAACAATTTTATTGCTAACAAGTAAATTTCCCTTCTTCATTGGTCTTTGAAAATTACTTATGAGAATTTTTATAATAGATGCATCAACAATAAAGTTGTGATCAAATCTAAAAATAGGTAAATTATTGGCTAGACATACCTCTTCAAATATGTTGGGAGAGCATGATGATTGCATGTGATGAATAATATCGTGCTTTGCTTCTGTATGGCTTCCCAACACCATTTTACAATTTCCTTCTTGATTTCGTGCATCATAAATTTGAAGATCTTTGTCAACCGAACTTTGTTCGGCTACTTGCTCTTGTCCTTGAAGCTTGTCAATTTCTATGGCACGAAACTCATAGGGCAGGAAGTATGTTCCATTAACTTCAGAAAAATCAAGCATGACTGTCTTGCTATGCTTTCCATGCCCTTTCTCAATAATGCTTGCTTCTTTGGATTTGATGGACTCAAAATATATACTACTTGATTCGGCTTTTTCAATAGCTGAATTTTCTTTGTTACCTGAACAATACTTTTATCTTTTTGAATTTGCAAGGCTTCTCGCTCTTGTCTAATTTTAGCCCACATCTCAGCTTGACGAGCTTTGAACCTTTTCATCTCAATTTCCATCCACTCCTCATGAGATTGCCCCCCAATACTTTGAGACTCTTTCGGCAATGAGGTGCCGAAACTTTGCAATTGTTTAGGTGGTACACTGGATGGTACAACACTGGGCGACTGCATCATTTGCACAACTCTAGCTTTTACAACAGAAAAATCACGAGGCTTCCCGCCTTCTATCTGTTCCTAGCGAATAGAATTGCACAAATCCCAAGAGAATGTAATTAAGCTTGTTCTCAATTACCCAGTCTGGATATGGTTGCCCCCCCCCCCCCCCCGATGCTTTTAGATTCTTTCGGTAATGAGATGTTGCCAAAATTCTGTAATTGTGTAGGGGGGACATGATATGCCACGGTAGTAGGTGAAGGCATTTGTGCTTCTGCAGAAGTTTCACTTATTCGGCCATGACCGTGAAGGTGCGGAGCCGAAATATGGATATCAACAGTTGTGTATGGTGCCAAAACATTAGTAGCATGAGGTGTAGCATATGATGTTTGAGGGTAATTGGCAGAATAACTAGTAGTAGCATGGCCAATTCCCCTATCCATCGGCATGTTTGGATTAACACACTGCAACTTATTTGCCGATGAATAAAAAGATGAAACACTATGTTGCATGCCATTGAAAGTTCCTACATGGGGTGTTTCAACTTGATTAACCAAACTCATCATGTTGTTCATCGGCATATGGATTTGTGGGATTGCCGATGCATGGGAGTTGGAATACATATGTTGCATGTTGCTAAAATTATATGAGGTATAAGCATGGAGATTTTGTTGCATCGGCTCTTGCACATAATTATATGCATGATTGATAAAGCTAGGGCTAGCCGATACATTATACTCATTAGACGATCTAGCAACAACATATGCTTTATTTGCATCTACATAAGTGAATTGGGTATTCATATTACCTTTGTAGATTGCAAACCCTAGATGACGATCTCTTCGTAGCAAGAACGGGCTGGAGACCGTTCGAAGCTTCTTCCCCAGCGGAGTCGCCAAAAAGTGTATTCGCACACGAACACGTCACCGGGTACCCTCGACGCCGAGGGTGATGCACATCAGCTCACGTCGAAGGAGACCCGTACGAAAGCGCGGTACGCAAGCAATCCGACGGGCGCTTTTGAGGACCCGAAACCCCACACGCCCGGGAGGGACCCCGTCAAGGCGCGCGGCAGCTGTGGGCTGCCCTAGGTCGACCTGATCGCCCCTAGGGCCTCGAGGGTCGCCACCCTGCAATGTAGAAGATCGAACGAAGAACGAGGAAGAAGAAGAACAAGAGAGAGATAAAAA